>NC_083786.1:11224267-11824267 GCF_015708825.2 Lethenteron reissneri | reverse complement strand
TGGAAGTTGCACCACGTACTGTGAAGAAAGGTAAACTGAAGTAATCTCAGAATTAGTTACGTGAACATCTTCCAGGAGCCCTTTTCTGACACATGAACTGTTTGCTGTCATAGTTCTGAATGGAATTTTTATCATATCATAGTATGGGAGAAAAACAAACACCAAACATCTTGACCCGCCGCAGAGGCTGATTATGCCTGTCTGGTGTTTGTAATTAGCCAATATTTTAAACCAAACGGGTGCACATTGAACACTGCATGCATGGTAAAGCCACCACATTCGGTAGTCGTTTGTATGTGATGACGCCATGATGCAGGATTACCTCGGAATGTCTCCTAAGTCCCCAATTACTTAAAGATGATGGATTACAATGTTTTTTTTTATTCTGGATAATTTTTTCTTCATTTTACACATTTCACACTCATTTTGCATTTACTTTCGTAGTACCTGCACTATATTTTACCGTACACATTTACATGTACACATTTAGATGTACACATTTAGATGTACACGTTTACATGTACACATTTAGATGTACACGTTTACATGTACACATTTACATGTACACATTTAGATGTACACATTTACATGTACACATTTACATGTACACATTTAGATGTACACATTTACATGTACACATTTACATGTACACGTTTACATGTACACGTTTAAATGTACACGTTTTATGCCATGCTCTCTGCACGTACGCTGCATTTCTCGTATTATCCAGGACACCATTGAAACAAAATATTGTAACAATGTGCTTTCAACTGTATCAATACATTTTAATACCTATTATTGATACATATGTATATTATGCTTAATCTACCAGCCTGCCTACGACGAATAACGCATTGCAGCATACCAATTGCAAATGATAGCAACACACCTCAAAATGAATAAAACATCACAAAAAACTACAAGGACAATGCTGTTTTACCACTCAATGACGGTCGCAATTATGCTTTAATATAATGGACACCCAATCTTTCCCAACAAACTGCTTGTAACTTTAGATTCGGGACAGTTAAATGAGCATTAATACATTCTTTTGGTTCTTTCAGCTTGCGTACTTTACTACCACGCGTCTCCGTACCCATTGACATGTTAATTTTTTCTCTAACCCCTCCATCCCTCTGCCTCCGCCCCCCTCTGTCTATTTAAGGCCTCGCCACAGAGACAATCTCCCTCTCTGTGACCGTGTTACTCTCTCTCTATGTATCTTGGTGATATCTGTCTGCTTATATGTCTGTCTATAGTTTTCTGGTTAGATTTTTTGTTGCTATTTCATTTATACCTGATGATGATTGCTTGTGTTGCAATCGAAATGTCGTATGCTAGTATTTAATTTCTTTTATCTTTATATGTGACTTTACCGAAAGAACCAAAAGAGTAATTCCTTCAGTCACGAAAGCTCCAAATTTAAGATAGCATTAATAAATGTCAACTTTTAATGCCAATAACGAAACGTCTGCTCCGGCATGGACGGCAACATCGAACATTTTGCTCCTGGTTCTTCCATTGATTTGCAACGCATTAAACCGCTCTTGTCGAGTAACTCCAACACCCAGGTGGTCATCATGTGTGTGTCCCACGTGGGCAGTGCCATCAGAATGTCAAGCTTCGTTAATGAGAACAATCTCCCATATATGACGTCATGTCGCTTATTAAACCAAATGCGTCATGACGTCACCCCAGCGCTATGGCGGCACGCCTGAGCGTAACTTTAAAGTCACATTTTTTTGTTACCCTCAGTAAAAAGAATTTTTTTTTCTCAATATCTTTGTGCGGTGGTCTCTTTAGTGTCTATCTGCCAAGATTTTTTTTTTTATTCTTCAATGGTCACATCTTCCTTGGGGCGCGCACAAAAGCCAAGAACAGCCATAATTCGTGCGATTCGTTTTACGGTCTTGCGTCCACCACCGCCGTGAACGCGACTCGTCTTGACCAAAACCCGCAACGCAATTACAATCGGTAACGAATACAATACGAGGCGAGCATTCGTTAATTAACTCGCCCTCGTACGAAGACGACCGCCGAGTCGCCGCCTTACCGTGCGCCTGGGAGTAAATGGCGACCTTCGGAAATACGTCGCTCAAATCCCTACAGCGCATAGGCGACGCCCCGCCCACCGCGCGCGCCCATTGGCCGAAACCCGCAGCGCCGACCAATCGGAGCTCGAGGCGGGCGGCGCGAGGGGGGCGCGCGGCAACCCGCCGGCCAATGGGCGCGCGCGGAAGCGTCTCGACGGGGCTTGTGTGCGCTGTGGAATGCAAACGGGGGCGACTGCGCGTCTGCTCGTAGGTTTACAGTAAAGGGAGGCGAGGACCACCCCTCCCCCTAACCCCTCCCCCCCACCCCTCCCCCCAACCCCATCCCCCCACCCACCCCATCCCCCCCACCCCTCCCCCCACCACCCCTCCCCCCACCCCCACCCCTCTCCCACCACCCCCCCGGTCACCTGCATCCCATTCGTTCGCTCAACACGGAATAAGGCAACAAGCGAGATTCCTCTATCACGAGATGTATTGATCCGAGAGAAACCCCACGAGCTAATGAAGATCTTTCCCGCCCCAACGCCCCACAGACGTCCCAGCAGGGGCGGCTCATCGAGTTTGTGAATCAGGAATCTGTATTTAGGCTGCAGGAGGAATCCGATGAGCTGTGTACAGTTAATTTCCCACAGATGGCCAGTAGGGACACGGAATGATGTTACAATAACAACGATACGAAAACACTATCGGAGTGTAAAGTATAGGAAAAGTTAAACAACCTCACTTTTCAAAGGTATGCAAATAAAACTCAACACATTTTTTTTATCTTACCAGGTAATGCCCACTGAACTATTAGCTTCATTTTCGGAAGCGATTTGGCCATAAATGACATCTCAACGAAGTGGCTTGTCAGTGTAGAAATTAAAAGCGGTAAAACATTTCTAAATAATCGACTATTGTCCATCAAGTCTAAAAAGCAAACCTCCGACTATGTTTCAATTTTCCCGGGTCTCATCAAGCAAGAGTCAGGCGTGTTCTTCAAACGCTGCTGGGCTTTCAGATGTTCAGATGTTATTGCCAAGCGCGCTCCAAATACATTATTGGAATCCAGGTCAACATTAAATGAGGGGTCATGTATTTCCATGTACAAATAAAATGCAAACCAGTCTGTTGAAGTTCTAATATTGTCCGGCAGGATTTCTTTCAGAAAGAAAAACTAGACTGGGTTTATATACTCTTTGGTTCTTTCGGTAAAGTCACGTAGGTAGAAAAATAAAATAAAATAAGAAATAATATATTCATGCACCCATCCATCAAATTCACCATGGAAGTGGAAAATGATGGCAAGCTACCATTGCTGGATGTTTTGATCGAGAAGAGGCCTGATGGCTTGTTGGGACATTCCGTTTACAGGAAAGCCACCCACACGGATTCCTATCTAAAGCCTCACTCCCACCACCATCTGGCCCAGAAGTATTCACTCATCAAAACACCATAGGGCCTGCTGCATCTCCGACCAGCATCGCCTAGCCAGTGAACTGGAGCACGTACACCAAGCCCTCAAGATGAATGGATACGCAGACCGCACAATCCGCAAAGCTGTATCCCCAACCATGGGGAGACAACCATCTGAGGACCCAATCAAAACCATCACCTTGCCATACATAGCAGGTGTTACCAAAAAGATTTACAAAATCTTAAACAAACACAAGATCCAGGTCCGATTCAATACAGTACACAACATTCGTTATTTGATCCCATCTGTGAAGGATATCATTCCTGACATGCAATACCCTGGTGTCTACAAAGTAAGTTGTGTCTGCGGCAGCAGTTACATTGGGGAAACGAAACGACATGTCTTGGACCGTGTTCGCGAACACAAGGCAGATTTAAAACACGGCAGAACCAATACATCTGCCGTGGCTGATCATTGTTTTAATGCAGTGGGCTCGCACGATATTGTTTTTTTCCGAGACCAAGGTACTCTACAAACCTTCGAGCTACCATCAAAGATTTGTCCATGAAGCCATCCAGATATATAAACACAGAGCCAATTTCTACCGAGAAGATGGGTATAAGCTGAGCAATCATTGGAAGGACGTTATTAACCAAGCAATTTCGTAACTTGCTGTGGTGCTTCCATCCTTCCCGCCGTTTGGCTGTTATCTCCGACTTTCTGAGTTGCATTTTCCTGTTGGGTGCCTCTGCATTAACGGGCTGGGGTTTCACTAATATGGCCACCTCTGCTCCCTTTGGCCAGCATATATAACCTCTTGTTGTAACAGCTCTCTCGCTGTGTTCTTTCTGGTTCAGCAGAAAGTCTCCCCACGCTGTTGCGATCCCTCGTTGTTTAATGCTGCGAGTAACCGTCTGACTCCTGCATGTGAACGGATCTCGTCACTACATTAGTGCTCACTTGTCCATATGTCACAGTAGGTAATATATGGAGATAAAAAAAACTCTTCTCTTCAGCCACATTACCATTTTCGTTTGTCATTATCAAGGTCAGTTTTCCAAAATCACCCCAAACCACTCTCATTTACTTCTGTAATTCATAATTTAGATATTTATGTAATGTGCGGTAATGTGTTTATTGCAAGTGTGCATAACAGATATACTCATTACCAGCTTGCATTAAAGTATTTCTTTCATTTCACCATTTCCCGATTACAACATTAAACACATTCATTTCAGATACAGCTCTAATTTGTTCCTGTGGTCGGGTTTGAAAGAGCCATAATATGATGAATGTGAATGTATTATGTAAGATTTCTTGCTTTTATTATCCCTTCATATCATAAGCTGTTATATGGCCTATAATAAATAAGGTCATACAAAAGTCTGTAACTAAGGATGATGCTGGCTCTCTTTATCCCAGGGCTGCATTGTATATGGTTATTAAAGATGTCACTTTTTTGAGGGTCAATTTCCTGCAAATTTATCACCATCCTGTTATCGGTGTCATGCCACCTCTGACCTTTAGACCATACCGTATATGGAAGCACTTTCCTACCCTCTGTGCAAATGAGAATAATGTTCGTCTCAGTCAAGCCAATATTTAATTATCAGAAGTACAATTCGACAAAAAGTTTGTGTGTTTAAGTTCACTCGAGCTGACTTTAACACGACATTTTTGCAGTCGACCGCCTCTCCGGAGCATTATCTCCCTTGGCCTCCACTTCCCTGATCACTGGCCATCATCGATACTATGGAAGTAATGTACAGTATGGGATATCGATGGGTATACCTTTTGATTTTGAAAGGTTGCCAAAAGTCTGGAGGTCCCAAGAGACAGCATCCTATCTCTTTAAACTCAAATAAGTGAGATAATTAAGGACTGTTACTTTCACCTTTTGAGGATAGCCAGGGTGTCGTGCTGCCTACCTCAATTATTTGTAAAGAATGTTAATTATTGTACGGTCTTATCTCAAATTGTTTACGTGAACACACTCCATGCTGGTTTACCTACATCCCAATTGAAACTCTTACAAATGGCGCAAAACGCAGCAGTCCAAATTAATATTTATTTTAGTGTGCAATGCAGCATCATGTCAGAACCACTTTTTAATGATTTGCATTCACTTCCCATCTCTATGAGATGTGAATTGCAGGTTCTCTCGTGAACCAATAAAGCTCTCAAATAATATGGCATCTGATTAGATAACTCATATTTTCACATTTACATTCTGGTAAGGGCTCTTAGATGAGCAAATAGAAAGCATACACCTTACAGCTTCAACATAGGCGTTTCAGAATCACTGATGGAGCTCTAGAAGTACATAATAGAGTAGTTTTGTTTTGTTTAATGCGACCCTATGATGCAGCTCTGGGATAAAGAGTACCAGCATAATCTTTAATTACAGACTAGTGACGACTGGGCATCCGTTGTTTCTGTGACAAACGTTAATAATTGGCTGTGCCAGGTAGTGGCGGGTTTAACGACACGTTAATATTCACGCGATCTCGCATAAAGCCCCCTCTATTCTGGATAATATTGGTTGCGAAAGTCGACTGTGTGTTAAGCTCTCGAAGTGTTTTGTTCCCGATGGAACACATCTGCCAGAATATGTGGTTTCTGGCTTAAGAATATCAAATGATCAATTGAAATTATATTACAATCGTGTTTTTTTCTTCTTCTCTTTCTCCTGCTACGAATTGGAAACCCAGCGGGCGATAGAGAGTGACGCTTTCAATTGGCAAGTCCGGATCTCTATTTGGGATGAAACCACCAGATGGGGCACGCGAGACGCCATGCGGCTTGTCGCTTGAGTGACTGCACGTCCCTTGTCGTGTAATAGACGACACAATGGAAACAAAGATACAACGACATAAATGTTTATTTATAAACCACATTTCACATAAAGGCCAATCGAGAACAACTTACATAAATAAAAATATGCAATGCAAATATGCAATGCCCAACATGATCGTTATTACACACCCTAAACATTCAAACGCTTTGTGTAAGGCAGGGGTGGGGAACCTTTGTTCTGCCAAGGGCCATTTGGATATTTACAAAAATTATCCACTTAAAAATTAGCCCGTTATATTTGGTTAAACATTTAATTAACTCGCTCCTAATGCGATGGCTGTAACTGCTTCTCTTTGGCGAGGCGTGTGATGTTAGCTGGTATTGATGATGTTGTTGCTACTCGCAACTGCTTTTCCAGGTTTGCTCCTAGATTTATTGAATTTCGAGTCCCACCTGCGGTTGCCTTGGCAGGGCCAGAGACCAAATGATATCGCGGGACTTATACGGCCCGCGGGCCGGACGTTCCCCACCCCTGGTGTAAGGGGTAAACAAAAAGCAGCGTGCGGTTTACCGTCCTCGGCAAGTGTGACCCGGGCAGACCGTGGCAGGAACGGGGTTGAATCCGAGATCTGATACCGCCACCGTATTGCGTTAAACTTTATTACAGTACACTGCGCAGGTTTGATGGGCCTTTTGGCGTCATCTGGTCCAACACCACGTGAGACTAGGCTCTAAGGAAAGCTGTCTCGGGTGTGGACCAATCAACTTCAAGGACAGTGCATACATTATCAGAGTTATGTTTTTTTGTTTGCATTATGACTGCAGGTATTGTGGTCGATGCAAACATGACTCCTTGTAAAAAAAGGTGTCAGTTTTGTTGCCAGATAAAAGGGTAAAAAAAACAATTATCAGGTTTGATAAACTTAAGCTGACCCATACGTACATCCGGAATTGGTATGTAGTATTTGTTTATGGCAGAGTAATGCAGCATGTTGACATGACGTCATCTAAACATATACCGTAATGGGTTGGTGTTGTTGTTGTACTGGGCAGGAAGTCATGCTCTATGAGCAACACTGGCTAGCCAAGCGTTGTGTGTTGCCCCTTCCCCGACGCATTCTGTTCACAGGAAGCCACTCCAGCGCTACGTGAACGAACATGCGCCTTTAAAGCCTCACCCCGATTGTCTCGCCCAAAAATCTATCGGTCATCATGAGTCATTGCAATTGTTCAGCAAGATAATTAACCACGTTTAGTCCCTCGTGTGGAAATTGTGGCCGTGTCTTTTATTGAAGCCGGACTGACGGTTGCTTTGCAAAGCAATCTACACCGCCGATTAGCAGGGTTGGCTACGTGCGAAAGAAGTTCAACATACATATTCTGGTTTAAAAACTACACAAATAAAGTCTTCGCATGATTGTTTAATGTTAACATAAGATCGTCAGGGCGCAAACATATCCTTTATACTATGTCTAATAGCATATCCTATCTGGATAGTGGAGATCATTCATAACGGACATTTGTGCACAATCTATAGGGTGATGGACTTCTAGATATTTTACTGATTTATAGAGTTACTCTTATCAACATTTGACTGATTATTGTGAAAGCGATGGCTTCCTCTCTTATCTCGGATAGTGTATTGAATGAGTGTACACGCATATTGAGATTGGTGGGAGACTTGTAGAGGCTTTGAAATAAAGGTTTCTCTAATTTCTCACTATTTTGTGGGGCCTCTATGAATGGATCAACCTGTAAACCCCTTTACACAGTGGGGGAAATGGAAACAGGCTTACGTAGTCATGTAAACAACGCTAAACAGGCAAGAGAAATATTATCTAAAGCTTTCACTTTTGTGTTACATACACATCACTGACAACTAACAATGTTTATTTCAACAGCATGCATGTTTATGATACATTTACGTTTTGCACACGTGGTTATGAAGACGTGCCTTTTTCAGATTTGGCATCATCTCCCAGGGGCTCTTTGACTTTCGCCGTCACGCAGCAGCACAAGAGACCTCGAACCTTCAGACGGAAGGGCTTGGAGATCGTGTAATAGACGAAAGAGTCCAGGCAGGTGTTAAGGCTCGCCAGAGCCAAGCAGATCTTGTAGACATTGTAGAGGGACGTGTTGCCTTTCAGCAGTATGCGCAGTACGTGAGTGAACAAAGTGGCGTTGGCGGGCACGAAGCACAGGCAGAAGGCCGTGAGAACCGTGGTGCAGAGGAAGATGGACTTCCTCATCTCGACCCTGAGACGGGCACCTTCGCGCGTGCGCCGCCTCAATGAGAGCACGATGGCCACGTAGCAAAACGCCGTGACAGCAAACGGCACGAGGAAGGCCAAGAAGAAGAACCCCAGCGAATACTTGGCCAGAAACAGTCCGTCCTGCTTTGTGAAAACATCCAAGCAGGTGGTGACCGGTCCGAAGTTCGGGCCCTTGACGCACGTCACCAGCTGCACGGTGACGGCCGGCACGATGGAGAGGACCATCAGCGCCCACATGACGGCGCTGAGCGCGGCCGCGTACCTCGGGGTCCTCCACGCGCGCGACTTGACCGGGTGCACCAGGGCGAGGTAGCGGTCCACGCTGATGCAGGTGAGCAGAAAGATGGAGCAGTGCGCGTTGAGGTAGGTGAGCGACACCACGACGTGGCACAGGACGGTGCCGAAGCGCCAGTCGTTGCCGTTGAAGTTGTAGACGATGACCAGCGGGAGGAAGAGCAGGTAGAGGAGGTCAACGGCGGCCAGGTTCTTGGTGAACACGGTGGAGGGCGTGCGCTTCACGTTCACCGTGGGGTTCACGAGGAACCACAGGGCAACAGCGTTGACCGGCAGGCTGACGATGATGACGATGATGTAGATTATCGGCTGCACAATTTGAGAGCTGTCCCCCTGAAGCCACTGCAGCGTGCTGTTGTCTGTCAGAGTGATACATTTATGGTCGTTGCTCGCGTTAGTGCTGATGTTGGCGTACCGCAGAACTGCCTCGCTTGCCATGGTGGTGTCAAGTGGCACCCCTAACTTCCACTTCTTACACAGGGCTCCTTCTTATGTGGGAGAATAACCCGGATCACTTATCTTGGCCACAATGCTTGCTCTTCCACCCACTCGATTTGGCAGTGCGAGTTTCCTGGAATTTTCCTTCCTAAAATTCGATTGGTCTCCAACGGCCCATGAATTCTCAATAATTATCGGGGGTATCTTGACTCAAATAAGGATCGCCCGTGTGTGAGGCAAAACTCAATCAAACTTCTTGTAAATGTTCGCGGTGATGGTGCGATGTTCAGAGACGCTTCTCAGAATTGGTTCCAATCTTCAAATAAGGAGGGAACAGGGCGTTGTGCTCCTACGTAGGCAGCTGGTGGGGCTGACGAGCAGTGACGCTTCGGAGGCTGGGCTTGTCTTAATCCTGACTCATAAAGCGAATCCAAATCGTGACCGGCAGAGTGGGAGGAGACTGACAGGTGCGGTCTTCCGCTATGTAGGGAAGATCATGTTTCAACGGAATGTTGAACGGTAAGAAGCTGTCGTGGCTTCAGGCATTAGCAAACCAAGTCAAAGCTTAGAAGCCTAAGTGGATCAAGGGGCCTTAGATTAATGATATCAATAGAAATTCATAAAAAATCTGCCAAAATTCAAATGCGAATAAGCATAGCAAGCTAACACTAAGCTCCATATTTGTTTGTTGGTTAGTCCATGAAGTAGTTTTATACCAACTCTCCACCACCTGACAAGATTTTCACTTTTTCAAAAATATTAATTATATGTGCCAATGTAATGATTTGATTCTGACCAATAACGCTCACCGGTTGCTTAAGAATTGTCATGACTGAGTTTAACACCAAATTATAACATTTCGCTCAAGCTGCATCCAGCCATTATGTCACCAACTGCCAATGGATGAGTACTTGGTCTAAATGGGTTATGACTCATTTGTAATGGGTCATTAGCAATGACCTATTTAGACCCATTCAGACATGTTTAGACCAAGGTGCCCATTATTTGGCAGTTGATGACATCTTGGTGGGTATTTGAAGTGCAGATTCAGCTGATGAAGCGCACTGAATTTCCAGGTGCACAAAGATGGTTAAAATAAATATGGTTAATAACAAGCTAATTATATAAAAGTCAATTAATCTCTATCTTTTATACAATTCTTATCTCATCTCACCACCTCTCTACAATGTGTCTACATTTCTCTTATCTCCCTCCATATCTTAATCGTGTCCCCATCTGCTCTGTCAACTCACTCTGAATGTATGCAATTAAAGGAAGTCTTATCACCAGATTGGGTCACAATCCAAAAGTTGCGTGTTTATATCCAGTTTTTTCAGTAAAGTCACGTAGGTAAAAAAATAAAATTAATAAAAGTAAAATAAAATAAATATCACGACGATTGTTATTTTATTTTACTGTTATTAATTTTATTTTTTTACCTACGTGACTTTACCGAAAACACCCAAGAATATGAATCCTTGCAGTCACGAAAGCTTCAAATCTAGAAATATATCTAGTTTGGAGATTAACTCAGCCCATCAACCCTCTGGGGTCGATAAAATATCTACCACATAATGGGAAAGTCAACAGTTGGTTGTCCGATGTAGAGACATGCGTCCCTGGCAGAGTCCCGTGGCATTACTACCACTGGCTCAGAGCTGTCAACGGGAGACAAGCATTGCCTCAATGCTCATTTATCAGGAAAGAACTTTGACACTTTTTTTTTCACTCAGGGTATGAAGCAATAATATGCGTGATGACAAGCACGCCTTGGAATGAATGCGGTTTCCTGTTCAATTGTATCCGGTGAAAGTTTGTTCACATCCTGAATCTGTAGTAACTACTGAGGGCAAGTGTTCATATTTTAAATATATAAACCATATGTAAGAGTAAAATAACATTAAAATATTTTCTGATGAATATTGACTGATGTAAATCCTAAAGATGTTCTAAACGGTAAAGTAAGAGAGCTTCAGCCTTGCAAATTATATTAGAGTCCATGCTTATAATTATAAACTGAAATCCAAAATGTTGATGTCGCCAAAGTTAACAACAATTTACAGTCCTTTGTCGATTGTCAGTTCTGGGTGTTGCTTGACCATACTTCACCACGTTTGTGAGCGCAAATTGGTGAAGGAGGGACCTTGGCCTGGTTCCGATTTCACTTTGTTGATGATGTCAACCGGTGGTCGGAAATTGACCTCAGGTCGCCACCACTTCCTCCAACAGCGCCATCACTTCCCCCCCCCCCCGTGTACAGGGTGGTCCGCTTGTCTTGTGACCCCCATTTAATTCTCTATAACTTAATACAAAAGTACGGTCGTGAGGTCGTTAGAGACTGAAGGAGCGTCCGTGAGTGGCTCTTTCTCCACTGTCCCACGTGGGCTGGCACAGCAACGTACAGCAGCCCACGCACAGCGCCGCCGTCTGGGCATGGATAGACACGGTGGTGACCTTCGTATTCCACATTCCGTGAATGAGGAGTTGGAGCTCTGCACGAGACGCGTCTTCTTCGTGTGTTCTCCCTTCTCCTCGACGAGGGACGGATGCAGCAAGCCTCTGGCGAGAGGCATGGCGGCGTCGTCACTCGGTCCACGGAAGACGAATGGAATATGCTATCGTAGTCAAGGAATGCCGTCGTGCGTGTTTCTGTTTATCTGTTTTGTTCACGGCCATGCATTTGCAGCGTGAGTGGGAGCATCGCGTAAAACCTCACGCGTTTCCGACAAATGCGCATTGAGCACACGTGGCGATATTTACGCGACCAAAACAAATTTTCCACGCGGTCTCCATCCACAGCCTCACCGCGCCACTTGTGTCGACGAGCCACAGTGTACAGCAGTGTTCACAATGCAAACTGCAGCATCTGCCTTGTTACGTAGAATTAGATCAGTGCATTTGAACATCAACATTAAAATACATTGGATGTGCAATAACCCGTCTTGTTCGTCGGGAATATCACGCGAACATGAATTCTGATCACAGACGACCGTCCAACTCACTCAATTCAAAGCCCAATTACAGCCACGGCCGCCTGTATCGACACCAACTAACTTCATCAATAACATCACGCAAACACAGCCATCTCACATTCAGCCATGGCTGCCTGCGTCAACAACAAGTCACTTTGATCAATGACAAAACGTAAATGCAGCCTCCTCTCTCTCTCTCGCTGTCACTCGTCCGTCCCCAGCCTGGCACTGCCATAGCCCTCCTCACTCACGTGGACCTCTCTACCACCAGCCCACGTGACCGGCCTGCTCCCACCCCCACTGGAACCCTCTCCACGGCTACTCTGCCTCATCCCTTTACCCCCCCCCCTCCATTCTGGGTCATTACAGATGGTTGGAGGTCACATTCAGTGAACGGACCTATACTGACTACAGATTGTATTATGCACATGCATTGTTTTCTGAATGGCAGCAACGAGTATTTTCTGATAACAAAAACATTTTAACATTTTTTTATGTTGGACAGTCTACAGCAGAGCCAATATGTATATACGAAAGCCTCACACAACTGTAGATTCACACCATTTAAGGTTGTCAACACTCTTGACCCCATAGTCACGCCACTTCAAATAATGAGCGATTCATTCACTCACATTGTGTTTACATCACGGAGAAACCAGTGACGTGCGGTGAGGTCAATGGCTGGGGAGGCACTGGCTATACTCTCTGGTTCTTTCGGTAAAGTCACGTGGATAGAAAAAAGTAATAAAAGAAAACCCACGACGTTTCGGTCGCAACACAAGCATCCGTCTTCAGGTGAGAAAAAATTATCTGCTGTTGTGGCTTTATATAGGCACGGGAGGGAAGGGGGGGAGTTTGGCTGTAGGAGTTCACAGGGGGAGAGCAGAGGCGGGTTTGTGGTGTGCAGGGACGGGTGGGGCTGGAGAAATTAGCAAGTAAATGGACTTGTACAACAAGACACACGGGTGGGTGAGTGAAAATCATAGCAGTCAAAACTTGACGCGGTTTATCACATCCTTCCAATGATTGCTCAATCTGAATCCATCTTCTCGATGAAAGTTTTGTCTGTGTTTGTATATCTGGATGGCTTCATGAACAAATCTCTGATGGTGGCCCGAGGGTTTGCAGAGCACCTTGGTCTCGGAGAACACAATGTCACCGCGTGTGCCCACAGCGTTGAAACAATGATCCGCCACCGTCGAGGAGTTGGTTCTGCTGTGTTTCAAATCCGCTTTGTGTTCGCGAACCCGGTCTGAAACACGTCGCTTCGTTTCACCAATGTGACTGCTGCAGCAGACACAACTCAGCTTATAGACACCAGGACATTGCATGTTCGGAATGGCATCCTTCACCGATAGGATCAATCACGGATTTTGTGTACTGTATTGAACCGAACTTGGATCTTGAGTTTGTTTAAGATTTGTGCAATCCTTTGATTCCCACCACCATCCAGCCCAGAAGAATTCCCTCATCAAAACACTACACCATATGGCCCGTTGCATCTCCGACCAGCACCACCTAGCCAGTGAGCTTGAACAGGCTCTCAGGAGGAATGGATATTCTGACCGCACAATCCGCAAAGCTGCATCCCCAACGATGGGTAGAGAACCATCTGAGGACCCAATCAAAACCACCACCTTACTATACATAGCAGGGGTCACCAAAAGGATTGCCAATAAGAAATATTGCACATTTGCATGTAATGTAATAAATACTGTATAGCAAATATAACATCAAATAAAGTCACGTAAATCGTAATAAAACGGTTGCATTTTCACTTACCTTGAGTCCTGATGCTGTCTAGTAGTCGGAAGGGGGGCAATGAGTGGCCACAATAGCACACACGCACACGTGGCACGCGCGCACAGACACGCACGCACCTCAACTATCCTCGTGAAACCTGTAACAGACTGTAGGAGCAAGTGCTGTTAGCGAGCAGCACCTATGAAGGCCAGATCGGCACACACTGTACGTACATGCACACATACACGCAAATACTCACTCCAAGCGCGAGGCCGACTCATTATACCTCTCAGAGGATCGCTCCTCTCTTGGTGATGAGGGTAAACATTTACAGTGATAACATACAGGATTTATTTTCCGTTTGATACAATGCAGTACTTAAATGTTTCCTTCAGAATGAATGTGAGATGCCCCTTATTTTATGTTGTTGTTGTTAGTTAGTGTAAACTTACCTTTTTCAAAATATTAATTTCTGGAGATTAATTGTTCACATATCTTGTTCTGTTTCCCAGGGAGTTGTTCAATCCCTCGCCTGAGACAATCTTGTTCATTTGGCACCAGCTCTCAAACTTCCAAACAACAGTTTGTGGCCGGAAAGAGTAAAACCCGACCCATGGAGCTGATTTGGGGTTAAAGCAAACAGGAAACCGGTATTTAATCATTCACACGATATAAATGCTAAACAACAGGTTTTTGTTTGGGCTATGGCAGTGGCACAGGAGTGAGCACACCACTATTATCCCTGACGTCTGAGTTAGATTACTGCCACAGTCGTCGTGCGATGTTAACTACCTCGCCTGGTATACATGAGGTCGTGAGTTCGATCTCGACCCTGACACCTGTAAATTTGGAGTTTGCGTGTTCTCCCTGTGGTCGCGTGGATTTTTCTCCAGGTCCTCCGGTCTTTCCTCCACATTTAGAAACATGCGTTTCGAGTATTTGGCTGCTATAAATTTCCACGTGATAAGCCACTTCGTTGGGCTATCATTTGTCCTCAGGTCGCCTCTGAAAAAGAGCTATACTGTATATCTCAGTGGGCCTTACACGGTAAAATGAACAAAAATGTTGTTGAATAGATTCCTGGTCATGGCTGGCATCAGCGATTAGTTATTATCTGGAACTGAATCTTGGCTCGCTTTCGCCAACCGCCATGCATACAAATCACGAGTTGCAGGCTGCTGTGAGGGTATATAGTGAGGAAGGGCAGTGCAGAAAAGTATATTGTTGTATACAATACTCTACTATACTTCTTTATTTCTATTCGTCACCTCCACTAGCTTGCACTGACAAGCATGGTGAAGTGTGTTTAAATGCCTCCCATCACTCGCATGGCATGGGGTGGCCTTCAACTAGCAGTGGATTGGTAAAGGGCCATGAATTATGTTTCCATTGGGTACTCTTTGTATAGATATTCTGTCTGCGTAAACTGTGATATTGATGCGCATGATGTTTATTAAAGATGAGCAAAAATCATAAGCCAAGTATATTTTTTGCTGCTACATCTATTAAGGGGTCCAGTTATGTTCATCCATCACAACGTTAAACAATTCTTGTCAACAATGTAATCATCTGTTTAGGATGTGGCTAAGAAATACATTGTTATTGTCAAGGACATGCGTTTCCCGTCTTTGTCTTCCAGAATTTATCCCGTTATCCCGTAAACGCACAAACACACGTTACATAACTATTAATCATCAGTCACTGATCACCGGATTTCCGTTGACATTAACAACTTATCGTATATAAATAAAAATGTACTACAGCAGGTTAAGCATGTCGCTCATGTTTTCTACCACGAGATTGTCTCTTTAAAGCTTCGTGACTGCAGGGATTCATCTTCTTGGTTCTTTCGGTAAAGTCACGTAGAAGGGTAGTAATAAAATAATAAAAATAAAACATAATAAAATAATTCTCACGACGTTTCGGCCACAACGCAAGCAGCCGTCCTCAGGTGAAGAACAGGTCTGTCGAGAAGACAGAGTCTGAATGGCTCGCCCCAGGCTTGGAGCGACTATTTAAGCTGGGATGGAGGGGCGAAGAGCGTCTTGACAAAATAATTTGCATATGTTTTTTGTGTTCGCTTGTGCTGAATGGTAGCAACGTTCTTGGCTGCAGGAGTGACGGGAACCCGCATCTGTTCGTACAACAACAAAAATCCGTCAGATTCTTTGACACAATGCGATGCATCGATGCATCATTCCACCCCCAGTGGTGATAATGACTCAACACCCGTGGAAAAACAAGAGGCGACAGACGCACCTTCCAAATTTTCGGAGAGGTCAATGAGATTTCCTACTCAAGATGACCATCGAAGCGACGCTCATCTCCCGTTTACAGCCTTGAACCGGTGGAGGAAATTCAGCAGTCCTATGGCGGGGACGAGTCTATCCATTGGGTAATCACCGTTGGTGCGTACTCATGTGATTGTACCTATGTATGTGTAGGGGTTATTACGGGAGAAACGGCGGACGAGAAACACAGAGGTGTGTGCACTCACACACACGGGTGGTCGCACCGACGTCCGCATCCGTGATCCCCCACGCCCCCAAGCCCTCTGAGGGGATCCCTATAAAAGGCGGGGAGCCAGAGAGCTCGGGGGTAGTACGACACGAAGCTGACCAGTGAAGATCGAAGACTCGGAGATTAGGCCCTGGGACTCCCCTGTCTCGCTGCCCTTGTCAGGGCCGAGCTGGGAAAGCCAGCGGCGCGGCCCAAGAGCTCCCGGACCTCTGCCCTTGTCAGGGCAAGGCCGGCTTAGCTGGTGCCGAGATCTGTGCTTGCCAGGGCCAGATCAGTCAGCCTCCCGTAGCCCAGTAGAGGAGGACTGGGGAACAGAACAGAGGGCTTAGTACTAGGGTGGGTTTCCCATAGTACGGGTGAAGGGGCCGTTACCCCTTCAACTATTGTGCCTGTCACTGAGTTAATAAACAGAGTGTGCCTCAACTCCGACCTCGTCTCCTCGAACTTACTACATATGTACGTTTGAGCTTCCTTCGCAGGGGAAAGGACAACGAAGTGGACACGAAGGGTCGATGGGCTGAGTCGACCCCCAACCACGACTGTGGACTCGCGACAAGCCATATGGTATACCCCCAAAGTAGCCTTCACAGGCCCCTCACCTACCCGACATGCATTGGCCCCCACGACTACCTGCCTCCTCACGTAAACAGTATGCTCGTTTGTCCATAAGTTGGCACGGTACTACCACACGATAACAGCTACGTTATTGACAAAAATAATCATGCATAACCGTATTGCATTATATGCACTGCTTCACATTGCTGATGTGTCAGATTTATTGGAAATATGAATTACAAAAGGGAGTATTTTACAAGGGAAACTATTTTTTCTGCGGTATTTGTAGCAGATGTTACAGTGTGACATTGGTGAAGGTTAGTTTTAAGCGTGCGTGTATCATCTCCCATCGTTTACTGTATTTCACAATGACAGTACGTGCATAAGATTTGGACATTTTGCTCAAAATTTTATTCCAATATGAAACAGGAGAACGCGTCCAGAACCAGAGGATGCCTTCCTGATAACACATTGTAAATAGAGCAGAGCTCCTCTTTTCTGCGGTATTATGGGGGAACCGAAAACCAGAGATCCTATTATCTGCAACATTATTCACAATTTCACTGCTCTTATCCGCAGGGCAAAAACAATGCAGATAACCTTGCAAATACTAGAAAGAAATAGGTCCACAGATCATAAGAGTTTCCGTGGACTATGCAGCTGCCACAGACTATTATCGGAGTCGCGGGTGAGTGGGCCGTGGGGAAATTCGTTCTCCTCTACCAAGTGTACGATAGCCATCAGAGGCAGATGACTGAAGAAATTACACTGGTCAACACACTTTTTCTGGCATAACGTATTCCAACGATTAAGTTTAGGGTGCTGATTCCAAATATGGCATCATTTTTTGTCTATCACATCAGGTTTTTGAGATATCAAATATTACATTTTCAATAAAAACTGTAGAAGAAAAATATTAAATAAATGTGGATATCTACATAAAATGATATTATAAACACACTATCCTTAAAACACAGCACCATATTTTAACACTAAAGCAGTCACTGACTCGCAACAACTTGCAATCATAAGTGACAGAGTTAATTTCAGGTAAAATCAATGAAAATGGGGTATGCCGATAGCATAAAAATGAGATGTGATAGAGCAAATCTGAGATCAGATTTGGAATCAGCACCCTGAAATTCGTCTAAAACAGCTGAAAAAGTCCAGGCCAGAATTTTTTTTTGTTGACCAGTTTTATGAGACTAAAGGAGTGGAGGAGACACCGTAGAGCAGAGAGGGATGTCACGGGAAAAAAATACAACAAACCGATGACTGCCAACAGTGGACTTGTGAGAGAAGAGGTTCGTAAACCCAGCGACCTCGGTAAAGGGGCTGGGCGGTGGAAGAAGATGGCCTTATTTAGAAGCTGCAGATATTTACTTAAAAGGATACATATGTTTTCATAAAGATAGCAATTTTTATGGAATAAATATATTTTTGTACGTGTTTTGTTCTAGTTCATAACGAGTTATTCAAAGTGAATTGATCAATTTGCACCATTTCACGTGTAAATGGATTAAAACAAATTAAAATACTGTAATGAGACACACGTTAATGCATGCACATTTGCTGGTAGGTTTATTTTTTATATCGGTTTTGCTAAAACAAAAGCTTACGTTCAGTTTGGAAACCGCAGACAGTACCGCATTCCAAACTCATTCCCATGAAACATGTCAACGTTGGGCCAACGTTAGCATGTCGTCTGCTGAGGCTGGTTGCAATTCCTGGCGAAACGTCGAACTCGAATGATAAATGTTGCGGGTGAACTCTCCAACACAGCGGCCCCCAACCCTTTTGGCACCTGGGACCGGTTTCGTGGAAGGCCATTTCTTCACGGACCGGGGGGGTGGTGGGGGAGGGGGTCATCATTGGGTCTTTCCCCCTTTTCAAAGAAGCTCTCCAGAGACGTTTGTTTTTTAACTCATGTTGCCTCGGGGTTAGCAGCTTGTGGGCTTGCCAAAAATGTGACTGAAATAAGTTCGCAGTGCGGGAAAGAGGCGCGGACGGAAGAAGTAAATCATAAAACAATGGGGGGGGGGGGGGGGCCACGCACGGACTCACCGCCCTCACCTCTTGCTGCTGCCGTGCGACCCGGTTCCTAACAGGCCACGGGCTGCCTGTGGGCTGGGGACCCCCCTGCCCCAACACAGCGGTGTGCTAAATCGGCATGCTTCGCTCACGTGACAAACCTTCCTAATTGGCTGTGTCGGGTGGTGGCGGGTTTGACGACGCGTTTATTTTTACGCGATCTCACCCACAACCACAACCTCGTTAGAACCGTTGGACCGACAATTAACTACAGACACGGAATTACATTGCAGGGTGAAATTAATTCCAAGACAACATCTCTTGTTCATTTAAAATGTAAACATTGCCCGATATCAAGTTTTTTTTTTATAATCATATACTGTATGACAATTATATGTGATTCGTAAAAGAACGAAGTTTGAAAAATTCACATTTAGAAACAAGAATATTTCGACTGTTGTTGGCACAATTTATTTATCAAACACATTGTTTACACAATTCGGTGTTGCGATGTCACGAGATCTAAGCAAACGCGATTTGAACGTTTTCAATGGGAAACGGATTTGAGTACATTTATGTATAATAGCTTATTTTGCCTCAGATGTAGTATGTCACTTATAGTGCACTGGCAATACAGGAACGGTACATTTGAAGTCTGCAAACTATCTCAGAGACTGCCTTACGTGTGTTTACAATTAATTGATATTTAATTCCTTTGCAACTGTGGCACCTGACGGAAATATAGCATCAACACTCTTACCGTACGTAAATTACACCAGACATTTTTCGGACGTGGATGTGATGAGGCACTGTTTGCATGATACCTGTATAAGATGAATACTTTCGACCGGAGTGAGAAATTGCACAATCTGGACTTTGGAAATCAACTGGTCTGACTTGACACGCACTTCACTAAACACTTCGGGTCGGACTGTCTACAGTAAGTGTATCTCTGTTGTTAGCCATACACACACCAAGGGGTGGCCAAGCCTCGCCAGAATAAAAACATGCAACGTTGAGCTCACGCTCGTATGTGGTTTAAAACCATTGGACCCAACAGGTTCAACGCTCCGTTTTTTACTGGGTTCTGATCGCAATGCAGAATCTACACAAAGGGCTCAGAGCCGCAAGGCAACACGAGGCACTTTCGACTTAAAGCACAAGCGAATATTGACCCACTTTTGGGCTGATTGGTTTGCGGAGTTGTGTTTTTTTGAGCTTTGGACTTGGAATTCACGTCCGCTTTCAATGCCATGGACGAGTGCCCAGAGGCTTATCACGCCTCAGCAGATTTGTTTCAATTAAAGTTACAGGACATTGATTAGTTACAAATTAGCTTCGTCTCTAATGAGCTGAACTTGAAACCTGCCCGGGACGCTCACACGGGGAAGTGTTTTGCCCAACAACAACAACAACCGCCATTCGCCTCTAAGTGGCGGTGACGGCACCACGACGCTTGTGCCAGGCTATGTGCACGTTGCAGAGGTCGCAACCGGGTACCCGATACCCGTACCCTACCCGATACCCGGCTACCCGTACCCGGCCGGGTACGGGTAGCCGTTTGCGACCCTGGTGCGGCCGGGTACGGGTAGGCCGTGAGTCACTGGTGAGTCACCGTTTGTCACTCATTTCGGGTACGGTACGGGTACGGGTAGGGAACGGCTACCCGTACCCGGGCGGGTACGGGTACCCATTTGCGACCCTGGTGCGGCCGGGTACGGGTACGGGTAAAGAATCAAAACCCGTTTGCGACCTCTGGCACGTTGAGGCCACGTCAAGTGTCGAACGCCCATTGGCAGGAGGTCACGGGGCAGACCCAGCAGGGGCCACGGGTCGACCGACTGAGATGACTGGCCGATGCACCACCTGTGGCCCCTATTGTGCCAACTTGTGTTTGGCCCATGCACTCTGGCACATGTAACATGGCAGTACGTAACGAAAGAACACATGCCACTAGACAGAGACTCAGAGACACCAGAAAACATTGCCATCGAGTGTTGAAAACTGCCGCTGAACGAAGAGTGATAATAGGGGATGTTCAAACACGGATCTGAAGTGCCCAAGCATGTCTGTGCGCTGGGCTATCTGCAGTCATTCTGCAGTACTGTGTGCATGGACACAAACCAGAATAACCAGAGGGCCCTTGTTAACCTTTACGTTCAAGTCGAGACAGTTTTTCGAGCCGTAATGCACCACAATCCAGCTGACTCTGAATGTGTTCGCAGCAGCGCTGCCAAGTAATTGTATAACACAGAACAGTAGACTGCACAATATCTAGACTGTACCGTACTACATACAGATGTGTGTATGTGGCGAAAGCACGTGTGGAGTTTTGAGAGTGGGTTAGGGTGTCTTGTTTTTTTAACACTACGTGTCTGAAAATGATGAATGAAACTTAAAATGACGCTATTTTTTTAAATAAATTCTGTCATCACATTTAGTTCTATTTCGGCTTGGGGATTCTTTGGCAACGGTCTCCTACCGGGCTCGGCAAACCTTTGACTCTGAGGCCGCACGAGGCGTAGCTCTTTAAGGACTGCTGCTGCTTTGTGACAGCTGTTTATTAATGGCCCACCACCGTCTCGTATTCACAACGTGCACTGTGCGGATCTTGAAATATTGAGTTGTTTTTTTAGCGAATTCGAAAAAAATTTGCTTCTTGTTATTTTGCTTTGCCGACGCCATGCTCTTCTGCAAACCGCTTAATCCACAATCTGCTTAATCCACGATTAAACTTCGTGATACTTCAAGTGCACTCACAAATTAGTATAGTTTTATGGTAGATCGTCAATGTGGTTTTTTTTAACCATAACCCTCCACCACCCGACAAAGACAAGCAAATCAAGTGAGCAAATGAGCCACTTATTTTGGTTAATCAGCAAAAAAACGGAATGTTGAAAATCTAAATCTTTCACAATTTTGTCTGACGTTTCGCTGGTGGTTACAACCAGCATCCCGAGGTGTTTATAAATTTCTGCTCTCATGTTCAATAATCTGTAATGTTTTGTAAGTTGATGTTAAGAGACGCCCCCTATGAGCAATAACAAACCGTGGTACGCTCTGCTTGTTTGAATGTGCATGGCCATAACTCGACACAGAGCCGAATAAAACATGCCTCGGAGCACTTGGTACTTGGGTTGTGGTTTGTTTTGTATTAGGCTCTGTATCGACAACTTCATACTCTTATGATTATAGTGCTCTGGTAATACAGGGAAGGTACATTTGAACTCTGCAAACTATCTAAGAGACTGCCTTACGTGTGTTTACAATTAATGGATATTTAAATTCCTTTGCAACTTTGGCACCTGACAGAAATACAGCATCAACACTCGTTGGTGTCGGCAATGCTGTGGTTGAATAAAAACATGGAGCAGAAGGCAACGTCTTTAAATATTGGGCCAAAAAAACAGGAAGTTTGTGTTTCCAAACTCCAACATTTTTCTGCTTAGAATTGTATAAACGTAAGCACCGTTAATGATTTACGGTATACACAGTTGGTGATTTAGTTGGGTAAGTTTGGCTGGGTATACCGTGGTACGTTTGGCGAATTATTTTTTCCTCGTTATTATTTCACGTGGAAGGAAACTTGGGGTAGAGTGTGTGGACCACAAGAACGCCAAAGACATGGCCAGAGCAGTTACTCTCACCGCTCACCACCTGCTCGATGCTGCAGAGCTATCTACAGGCACCGCCTTGATTCGCAACTTAACTGTCTCGTCCAGAAGCCACCAACCCAGCCGAAAAGATCACACACATTTGTTTCCACCGCTGACAATGGAGGTTCCAGGAGTGTCATAAGGGTTGGAGTTGCACGGTTGAAAATATCCCAAAGAAACGCAGTAGCATGTGCACTGTAACGTCACAACGGCCGTAATGAATCTTCTCTCTTTGACTTTACAGACGGAGACAGAGACAATGACACGGACTCCTTGCGCCCAAACGCAGCTGAGAAGCAGCAGAGAAGGCTGCGGACCTTCTGTCGGAAGGGCTTAGAGATGGCATAATAAACGAAAGAGTCCAGGCAGGTGTTAAGACTCGCCAGCGCCAGGCAGATCTTGTAGACCCCATAGAGGGACGTGTCCCGATACAACCATATGCGCAATGCGTGCACCAGCAACGTGACGTTCGTGGGAACGAAGCACAGGACGAAGGCTCCGAGCACGGTGACGCACAGATGCACGGCCTTCTTCTTCTCCCGGTCCATCTGTTCCCCTCGTCGAGAGGAGCGCTTCAGTGAGCGCATGATGGCCACGTAGCAGAACGTCGTGGTGGCGAACGGAGCCAGGAAGGCGATGACGAAGAAGACCATGGAGTAGATGACCAGGAATTGGCCGCCCCTTCTGGTGAATACGTCGAAGCAGGTGGTGAGAGTGACGCCCGCCGTGTCCAGACCGGCGCCGGGGCCACTGACGCACGTCACCAGCTGCACGGTGTTAATCGGCACGATGGAGAGGACCATCAGCGCCCACATGACGGAGCTGAGCACGGCCGCGTACCTCGGGGTCCTCCACGCGCGCGACTTGACCGGATGCACCAGGGCGAGGTAGCGGTCCACGCTGATGCAGGTGAGCAGGAAGATGGAGCAGTGCGCGTTGAGGTAGGTGAGCGACACCACGACGTGGCACAGGACGGTGCCGAAGCGCCAGTCGTTGCCGTTGAAGTTGTAGGCGATGGCGAGCGGGAGGAAGAGCAGGTAGAGGAGGTCAACGGCGGCCAGGTTCTTGGTGAACACGGTGGAGGGCGTGCGCTTCACGTCACCGTGGGGTTCACGAGGAACCACAGGGCACCAGCGTTGGCAGGCAGGCTGACGATGATGACGACGATGTAGATTATCGGCTGCACTATTTGAGAGCTGTCCCCTTGAAGCCACTGCAGCGTGCTGTTTGTCAGATTTAGGCATTCCGTCTTACTCGTCGAGGGAATAATAGATGACGAAATGTTCGGCAAGAAATAATTCCACGGCGCCTCTGAATTGTTCATCTTGAGAGCACGCGTGTTGCACACACGCGGCTGCCTGGCCCTCTTCGAGTCTGCTACGGAGATGCGTTCATAGCAAAGTCCAGCAGAGCGAGCGCGTGTGGCTTATCTTTAAGTAAGTGCACGCCCGCCTCATGCCACTCCGCCCATTTGCACAAACTGTGAGCAATGCATACAAACAAAAATAGCACTTCCTCTTCCGCGTCACCTTACAGCCTCTCGTGCCATTGGTGGAATGTTATCTGCAAATTTGGAATAGCCCAAATTGCAGGTGAAATGCAATGAAGCAGTTTTTTAAATAAGATAATCTATAGGCACTCCATAGGAGGTGCATAGGGAAAGCCCACTGAGCTGTCTTTTATAGGCGACCTGGTCACACGTGATAGGTTGTGGTCGTGGTTTATATCATGACACGTGCTTGTTGGTCTTAACTCGCTTGTGAGTTGAAGATATGACAACTCTTAACTTATGGAATTTGTAGAATTCCGCGAGTTGTTCTGTGCTGCCGCTCCAAATGTTGAACTGATGCCTCACTCATGGTAAAGTACTTAAGGCAGCACTGGGCTATGTCATTACTCTGAATAAATATCAAAAACAATAAATTGGAACAAAAAAGGTGAAAACAAATCTAGGAAACAGACGTATTGGCTCCTTGTCATACTTATCTCTTCAGTTTAACACGTAGGAGGCGCCTTTCGCGACCAATAGCATCCATATTACAGTTTTTTTTTAGATTAGATCGCGTAAATATATAAATGTGTCATTAAACCCGCCACCACCCGACACAGCCAACTAGTAAGGTTTGTCACGTAAACAGAACGTGCCAATTCGTTACTAGTACAGCACACCGGTGTGTTAGAGAGGCAAAGCCACAACATTTACAATCGGAGTACGACTTTTGCCAGTAATTACAACGAGCTTATATCTCTCCATATAAAACATAACAAATATGTTTTAACTTTTCATCGGCTACACAAACCTTCTGGGAGTGCATATCGGTTTAGTACAAGCAAACCGTAGACGACTTTGCTTAATTTAAACATGCAAACATTGCTTAGATTAAACAAGATATATGGGGAAGATAAGTAACCATCTAAAAGAGCATACGACAAACACCCTTACCATAATTGTTTTACCCTGGAATAGTTTACTTGTATGATGAGTTTGTATTAAACCAACACTACTGAACATATTTCCCGCACTTCCAGAAAGACAATGATCAGAAAAATGGAGCAAAATTTGAAAGTGTACAAAGAGCCAGGGAGAGGTGCATACTTTGTATCAAACTGAGAGACGATATGAACGCAAACATTAAACAACGTTCGCAGGATCACGGAGTAGCAGGCAAAGAGGGTGTCCACCGTGAAGATCGGGCGATTAAATCATCTCGTATGCAGAAGCATGCCTCGCAAAAGATCGCAAGGTAGGCTGATGACGTGTGGAGGTCTTCATCCAGCAGTGGAGAGACCAGGGCTGCTGATGATGACGATGTGATTATAATGCGTCCCCAATCACGAACTCAAACACTCTGAATTCATCACAGTAATACATCACTTAATGTCTCACTGTACACAGAACCATTGTCGCAACCACAACTGATTGACTGAAATGACCCTACGGTGTCTGACCTGTAGGGCCAACTGGAATGCACACATGTCAATGCAGAACCATTGCGCCTGCTGTAAAATGCGTGTCTGTCACACAAGAACCTTCATTTGGGCCATAAGCATCAGTATGCGCCCCCCCCGCCAACAACATAGTACAGAGCAATTATGTTCAGATGCAAAGAAGAAAACTACATCCGTCAAGGTTAGCTTGTTGACGAGAGTGGTGGTGATGGGATTTCTTTCTTTCTATGTGAAGCGTGCGAGAGACAGACGGATACCATTCACGACGCCGCCCGCTGGCTATACGCTACAACTTTGCTTTACAAAAACCACCACGTTCATCTAAAACCAGAGTCCAATGTCCATGTTGGAAGGGAGACTGAAGTGAAACAACACAAGTGAGCGAAGCTTAAGCACAGAACGAGAGTGGCGTAGTACATTGATGGTTAGTGCTTTGTTAATAATGCTCCAGATGTCGTGTGACCCCCAATTAATTTACCCCTCACTATTTTTTGTTGTTGCCATTTGCATCTTCAGTTCCGTTTTGCTTAACAAGAATATGATTACGTCTTAGAGGTTATTAAATTGGGGTCACAGGACATGTGGCCCACCCTGTACTATACACCCAGCGAGCTGAGACACATCGTTGACAACGCCCGTTGTCAACGGCGAGTGGCGCCTGAATCAGCCCCCTATCACCCCCTCCACCCTGCCGATCACTAAGTGTTGCCTCCTCGGCAGGGGCGGTTTCTTCATTAGGGCGATTGGGCGACGCACCACCAATGTCATTCAACCACAGAGTCACGCTAGCCGTCACTGTGCCTCTGGATATAGTCCAATCAGCGTCATGTCACGTTCTGTGGAGTACCGCCTCTTTTTGGACGATTTCACTCCGGCTGAGAATCGCCCCGAGTGGCCCCATAGACTTACATTCAAAGATGATTTTTTTCGACCGGGGGGCGCTCCAATGCATTCTCTATGACTTCCGGGAGGGCTCGCCCTAACGTGCTTACGTCATCATACGTAAGCACGTTTCATCCAACAATATAATTTGTCGCCACCTAGTGGAATCTTTAATAAAAGAAACTTGAGTGGATTCTATTAATAGTGAGTATAGAAACAAACAAGGAGATGTATTGTAAGAGTCACTTTATTTTTCATTAATATTAAAGAAGTGAAGTTGCCTTTACATGCTTAAGCTGTTAATGTATCCATTGCATGGGTTGACCTTATCCTTATCAATCATCCAGACATTTGCCCCCCCTGAGAGATTTTGCAGGAGCCGCCACTGCTCCTCGCTCGGACTTGTAGCAAGTAGACAAAACATGGAGACGCGTGTTTGAAGTGAGACTCAATAAGAGACACGTGGGTAGGAGAACACATGGCGAGACATCTTAGTAACTCTTCACTTAAAGCTCTCGTGACTGCAGGAATTCATATTCTTGGGTCTTTCGGTAAAGTCACGTAGATACATCCTGATGACGAACGCTTGTGTTGCGATCGAAACGTCGTAGTTTTTTTGTAATTTTTTGTAAACAAATTTTAACCATCTACGTGACTTTACCGAATTGACCCAAGAATATCTTAGGGGCTGTCCATAAATGACGTCACGCGATTTTGGACGATTTTTGACCCTCCCCCCTCGTCACACGGCGTCACAAAAAGTCAGACCCCCCTCAAATATAACGTCACAAAGCTCTGCCCCCCCCCCCGCAAAATAAAACATGCTTCAAATCGCTTTAAACTATTGTCATTGCAGTGCGTATTTAATGTGGCGCTGCACTCTGATGTTGTAAGAGAAAACATTTATTAAAAAGTCTATTTAATTGAGTAGAACGTATTGTCTATATTTATTTAAAGTTGCGCATTTTGATGTGACGTGACTTTAAGAGTGTGCTCCTAATTACAGCTCGTTACCTGTATGAAAGACCCCTGGGAGCCAGAAATCTTTCTGATTGAGAGGGAGTCAAATACTTATTTCCCTCATTAAAATGCAAATCAATTTATAACATTTTTGACATGCGTTTTTCTGGATTTTGTTGTTGTTATTCTGTCTCTCACTGTTCAAATAAACCTACCATTAAAATTATAGACTGATAATTTATTTGTCAGTGGGCAAACGTACAAAATCAGCAGGGGATCAAATACTTTTTTCCCTCACTGTACATCGGGTTCTAAGATGTGTTAAGATGGCTAATAGGTCAACGATTCTTCAACGTAAGTAGTTTTGTCTTCCTTATTTGAAAGGAAGAATGGCCGAGGCAGTATTACATGCATGAGGTTTTTCATCCGCATGTAGTGTTGTAAATACGGACGAATACACTTCGTTATGAGGTACACTCTTCTTCTTGGTTCTTTCGGTAAAGTCACGTAGAAGGGAAATAATAAAATTAAAACATAATAAAATACAATTCTCACGACGTTTCGGCCACAACGCAAGCAGCCGTCCTCAGGTGCAGAACAGGTCTGTCGGAAAGACAGCGTCTGAATGACAGACCTGTTCTTCACCTGAGGACGGCTGCTTGCGTTATGGCCGAAATGTCGTGAGAATTATTTTATTATTTCAAATTTTTATTTTTTTATTATTTCCCTTCTACGTGACTTTACCGAAAGAACCAAGAAGATGAATCCCTGCAGTCACGAAAGCTTTAAATCGAAAGAAGCACACTCTGTTTATTGTCTTTCTTCCGACACGGTCCCTAACACACACGAGGGGTATAACGGTCCCCGTACCCGATACCTAGGGAGGATGGCCTCCCGACTCGGCGGGACCTACTCACGGGTTACCCGCTAACCTAACGTCCTCCGGCTGGGACCTAGGGGAGGCTAACTGACCCGACCACTGGGTCTGTGGGTCCCGACCACTGGGTCTGTGGGTCCCGACCACTGGTCACACTGAGCCCCAGCCCTGAGAAGGGCTGCAAGGCTTGGTTCCAGGGTCCTGTCTATCTTCAGCCGGGGCTGCGGTCTTGGTGTGGAGAGAACTTAGCCAGAGCTCTCAGCGCTCTGGCTTTCATACAGGCTCGTGGCTGGCTCCGTTCAAGCCACGCTCTTCTTGGAAAACTTCTGATTGGTCCTTCCCAATCCGTCGTTCTGATCCGCTCTCACCTCTGTTTGACCCCCGGCATTTTCCCCAGGGAGGTAACACTGCTGCACCCCGTTGACACTCAGTGGTACTGCAGGTTACTGAATGGTGAGTGGCGATCACCTCTACACGCATGTAAACATTGCATGGGTGGAAAAAACCCGATTTTTACAAAGGCAGGCATCGGGTTTTTTTCTTTAATACAATTAAACCCGATTGTAAAAAACCCGACTGTGCCACCCTTGAAACATTGAGTACAGTACATGTTCAATAACTTGTATCCAAAAGCTGGTACTGCTTGCCCAGTAAACCGGGAATCGTCGCGCGAATGTTGATCTAATGGTTCCAATCACGTTCCAGCGACGTTGGGTCAACGCCTACCGAGTATTTGATGACATCCACAGTCCACAGTGAATCCATTGGGTCTGCGGGCCTACTTTGTACTGCAAAGTGTGGTGAAAGACTGCTATGAGCAAAATAAACTAAAAAAAAAGTTTTCTGAACAAAATGAAATATTTCTTGGAGGAGTAACACAACTGGAAAATAAATCACGGTGTGGATTTTAGGGCAATTTTTGTATGTGCTCATGTTGGACTTCTTTCGCACCGTACGTGGCCAAGTGCGCAAATCGGAGGTGCGGGGGAAGGACAACAAACGAAACACAAAAGCAGTTCTAAAGAAGTGAGTTTTTAAATTTAGATTTGAAAGTACATAGCTCCAGTGGCTTCCTAATATCGAAAGGAAAATCGTTCCAGACGGCCGCAGGAGCGCGTCTTAGAGCGCATGATTGAAGGTGGACCAGGATAAATAGATAAATAAATAGCAGCAAGGGGTTGTTGCTTTGGAAAATAGATTTTGATAAAGAAAAGCAACATACCAGTCTGCATAAAGAGGACATCTTACAATCAATGAAGATTACCTGCTATGAAATATAGGATGTTTCATAAACATAGAGTCTGTGTGTATATTGGACTTTTTTTGCACCGTACGTAGTCAACAATGCTAATCGGAGGTGCAAAATTGGTGGGATGCATGGTAGGTCTACGTAGCCCATGTCATGTGGTATGGAGGTGCTATACGTCTGTTTCTATAGCTATCACTTAAACCATTTCAAAGAACGGGTTGATTTACAACAAAGTTTAAACCGCAGCGTATTTTTGTTGTTCGACAAACAAATAATAACTTTGCCTCGGCAGAGGGCACTGTCCCATTTCAGTTCACGGATACCGGGTGAATATTTGTCGAAAGCTCAATCTGTTTTCACAGTGAACGTGAAGTCGACACGGTGCAATGGTGAGCACGCGGACATCACAATCCGGGGTCGCTTGTTTGATTCGATCTCCCGGCATGGCAACTGACACAATACGCCAGCTTTCTTACCTTCCCTCGTCTCCCCTGTCCGCCCAGCCGGAGGAATTGATGCAGTCTCTTGGCAGGCCGCGTTTGGTGGATTGGAGTAGGGGGGGGAGGTCCACCCCACCTCTCACAAGACATCTGGCCAGCATGGAAGAGTAGGCCAAATGCCCTGGAGAGGGCTCTCCGTGCTTCATCGGGTGGAAGCCTTTTCAACAGCAGCGGCGCGAGCTTAGTAGTTGCGTGGTTGCGCCTTTACCTGGGTTTGTTTTCACAATGACATTTGTGTCAGCTGAGGGTGCTGTCAAATTTCAGTGTTCAGACAATGGGTTAATAATGTTTTTTTAACTCTATTTGTTTTCACAATTGCAAGACTGTTTAATTTTTATTTTGAACCTGCATTAAAACATAAAATAAAATAAAAAAATACTCGAAAATTAGTTGTTAAAGTGGGAATTTTAATGGTAATTTCACTGATGGATACTGCAGTCAATTTATGCATGTAATTAAGTATTATTTCAGAACTTTTTTTGCTGTTTTAAAATAATAAAATTACCGTGTGGTTATATATTGTACATAAAAGGGTGTGGATATTGAGGCAATAATACTGATAGGAACCTCCTGGTTCCACCAGCCCACAGGGGATTATTGTGTCCGTCCATCCGTCGTGAAACCAAAAATGGGAGGGGTGGGGCTGGGTGGAGAGGGGAGGGTGGGGAGGGGCTGGGTGGGGAGGGAGGGGCTGGGTGGGGAGGGGAGGGTGGGGAGGGTGGGGCTGGGTGGGGGGTGGGAGGGGTGGGGCTGGGTGGAGAGGGGAGGGGCTGGTCACCCCGTGGTGCCCTTATAAAACTCAACGTTTAACCTCCTCACGCCGGCTTGTACCCGCCCTCACAGTCGGGCATATTTGCGACATACACCACGCCGCCGTTGACCCTGGCCATTGACCGAGCAACCCAACGTTCCTACCAGCTCCCTCGGCAGGAATGTGTTGAGATAAAAAGAGATTGTGTTTTTCTGGGGTAAAAGAAAACTACTTTGAGACAGATAAGATGGGACGCCATACATTGGGTATCTGTAGTTACCTCATATAATTGCATGCTGTGGTATCTTTGCAGCCCAATGGTAAAACCCATCTACCCAACGAAATATAAACGAAACGATAGTAACGCTCAACAACTTCACTGAGCAAAAGGAAAGGATTATTGCAGGGACACGATTGCAAAACACAACAGGGTATGTATTTATACGGCTATTATTGAAAGTGGATTAGTATCAAAACAATGAAATAAAGAGGCAACAGTGACGAAAGGCAACGATGTGGTTCTTCAAAAAGAAAAGTTTGCAATCGGTGCATATCACCTGCCATGATACGTGGAGTGGAAACACGGCCACTGACAAAGAACATGAAACTAAAGCTGAAAATTACCCAGAGAGTTGTGGAGATAATCACACAGGGGGTTAAACTGAGAGAGAGAGAGAGAGGGGATCAAAGAACGAATGCCGATTGAAGGCACCTTGTTGGAAGGACTATAACATCGCTGGAAGAAAGGGTAACCGACGGACAGCGCTGGTGATGAAACAACAGTGAGAGGAGAGGATGCGCCCCAAAGACGAACATCTCTTGCACAGGCGACGGTGTCGGGAGGCCTTCACCCAGCAGTGGATGGAACATGGTTAATGATCATCACATTCATTTGAACAAATGTGGATATGCGCCGTACCGTTAATGTCACAAGCACGTGTGGCTAATGCAGACATGACTCCTTGCAAAAGGTGTCTGTTTGGTGTTTTAACATCTTAACACATGTTTTATGATTATAATAATAATAGGGGTTTTCCCCTTTTTCTGGCAATAAAACTAAAACCTTTTTTTTACAAGGATTCATGTGTGCATTGACCACAATACTTGCAGTCAAATGCAAACAAAAAACACATGATGATAATATATGCATTGTCCTTGAAATTGACTGGTCCACAGCAAGGGACGTCCCTTGGTGTGGACCAATCAGTTTCAAGTACTGACAAAGGAGGTCCAACGATGAAACGCGTTTTATTGCAATATAGGGTAAACCTATTATATTATTGAGGTTTTCCTTGTTGTTTTTTGTCTTATTGCCATGTTGGCATACTCATTGATTTAAAGCTCTTTGTCAATCCACTGCCGGATTAAGATCTTGCCATGCCATGTCGGCCATGGGGGTGGTTTGACCATACTTCACCACACTGGTCAGTGCAGGTTGGTAGAGAAGGGGGCGTGGAACCGATTCAGACATCACTCGCCACTGATGTCAGCCGTGGTCGGGAGTCAAACTCAAGATCAGCAGAGTTCGTAGCGCAGCGCGCTAACCACTGCCACCACCGCACAAAGGCTCTGTGCGATCATCAGCGTACTCTCGTAAACAAAGCGAAGGGTTACAATAATAAATAGTATTGTTAATATATATTTTCACACCGCCGTTGGTATATGATAGATACCCTGACTGCTTAGTTGTGTATCCAGTCATACGTTTCATACGCGAATTTCTTGCTACGTCATATGAGTTGAAGAATATCGCGCCACAGCGGGTAATTCCCCATGACGCTGATCGCCGACCTGTCGTGGCAAAGAATCTTCAACTTAAAAAAAAATCGTGACGCTGGCGGCGATGAATGCGTGCGCTCATGATAACGTTTTGGGGCGCAATTTATAACAAGTTGCTGTCATTTTGTCAACAATGGAAGTGACATGATATTTGAGCAAATACGTATTGAGCTGCAGTGGAGACAATATTCATGGATGTCTTGTTCAAGTTTGTTACCAGAGACAGATAAAAATGTAAAAAAAAGGTTATTTGTAATTGGCCGGAGTGTTTGTTAATGAGTGTGCCAGTTCACTCCACTCACCTCCACCTTCCTCACCCCCGAACAACAATAATTTGCCACGAATGTCAATAATTACATTTTTTATCTTTAAAAATATATACCATATAATCTGGCTTATGTATTTTTTTACGTCTGTTTTATAAAACAATGTTTAACCATTAGGCAAAAGCTAACTTTGCGTTTAAGTTATAACGTTTGCTGGAGTACAGACGCAATGACTCAAAACGCCAACGGGCCAGCAACACTCAGCACTATCTAAGGCGTAATAGACAAGAGTCGAACCACGTTCCTCGATCTGAGCACGGTCGCACGAATGTGGGTGATGGAGACGACGGGAGAGAATTTTGCAAAGTGGAGCAGTGTGAAGGAGAACGGAGCGGAGAGGTAAACGTTGTGACCTGCGGTGCATGCGGCGGTTGAGGCGCCGTGTGGCTGAGACTAAGCAGAGTCAGAGCCCCGTAGTTCTGAGTCCTCGACACGGCTGGAGGACTATCGATGAGTGAAGTTCACACACGCAGCACACGCACACACGCAGCACACACACACACACAGCACACACACACATCACATAGCACACACACACAGCACACACGCAACACACGCAGCACACACACGCAGCACACACACGCACACGCAGCGCACACACACACACGCAGCACACACGCAGCACACACACACAGCACACACATGCGCAGCACACACAGCACACGCACACACGCAGCACACGCACACACGCAGCACACGCACACACGCAGCACACGCACACACGCAGCACACGCACACACGCAGCACACGCACACACGCAGCACACGCACACACGCAGCACACGGACACACGCAGCACACGCACACACGCAGCACACGCACACACGCAGCACACACGCACACACGCAGCACACACACACACAGACGCAGCACACACACACAGCACACACGCACACACGCAGCACACGCACACACGCAGCACACGCACACACGCAGCACACACACGCAGCACACGCACACACGCAGCACACACGCACACATCGCCTGGCACCACGGGTTTTCATCCCAAGGGCCCCTAGGTGGTAAGCCCCGCGGTTTCCCGGTGCCCGGAGACCGTGTCTCTCCAAGAGGGCGCTAGGAGCTGAGCCATGCGGTGGAGGAGGGAGTGGAGGGGACGGACGTAGCCGCCCCACCTGCCCGGCGAGACCCCCACCCAGGCACGTTCTACTGTCGTGTTCGTTGTCGGGAAGTCGTTAAACAAAGCACACGAGTTAACACATGAACCTTCACCTGCAATGATTATAGTGGACATGCCTTGTGGCATTCGTATGTGAGAACGGGCAGTTAGAGTGTTAAAGAGTCGCAGTTCTTCGGGGCCGTCCATAAATTACGTTACGCACCTGGGGGGGGGGGGGGGGGGGTCAGACATTTGTGACGATGTGTGACGAGGGGGGGGGGGGTGAGAAATGTGACGTCACATCAAAATGCACAACTTTAGATAAATATAGAATTCATCTTCTTGGTTCTTTCGGTAAAGTCACGTAGAAGGGAAGTAATAAAATAATAAAAATAAAACATAATAATTATATTATTTTATATTATTTTATTATTTTATTTGATTATATTATTTTATTTTATTATGTTTTATTTTTATTATTTTATTACTTCCCTTCTACGTGACTTTACCGAAAGAACCAAGAAGATGAATCCCTGCAGTCACGAAAGCTTTAAAGCGAAAAATATAGAATTGTTATAACAACACTCACGCACTACAATGACAATAATTTAAAGCGATTTGAATCATGTTTTATTTTCAAAATGGAAATATGGTTTTGGGGGGGGGGGGGTTAGAGCTTTGTGACGTCATATTTGAGGGGGGTCAAAAATCGTCCAAACTCGCGTGACGTCATTTATGGACGGCCCCTTATCACCAGATTACAGTAGAGTAAATAAAAAAGAGAACACGACAAGGTCCAACACGTAAAATACGGGGGGATACTACAGTCGACGAACTCATTTTAAGTTACATGTGTTTTTTTTGTAAGTTTGGAGCATATTTAATGTAGGCTGGGCACACGAATAGGCTGCCTGCAATGGGTGGCACGCTCCACCTGGAATCCAATGGTCGAACCGGTCCATCCGGCCCCTGTTCGAGTTATTCACGCGGCAGTGAAGAACAACGGCAAGTTTATTACTCCTCAGCTCTGTCAACTGCGCAGTTTATAAGGACATACCACAGTCAGTCGATCGGCAGGGCGCGTGCGGTGTTTAGAGAGTGAGGAAGAGTAGGCCAAAGATTTCCTCTCGAGGGGCTCTCCAGAGCAGTTGGTGCGAGCGAGCACTTTACAAACAGCTCAGAGATGTAATTGGCTCAATTCGAGGTCACGATTTAGCTCGATAAAGTTTTATATATTTTTGCGGTTGTGATGAAAGTAGTGGCTGGTGGGGTCGTGTGACATGCAATGTATTCAAATAGCAATAAAACAATCTATTCCTAGAGTTTTCTCGCTGGCTGCTGGCTGGGCTTCTCTACACCTCCACAATAACTCTGTTGATGTTGTTGATGGTGGTGTTTGGCTGCTGTGGGACATTGCCACCATGACGTGATAATAATTATAATAATAATTCTTATTATAGATAGCGACACTGAAGAGGTGGGAGTAATGGATACAGCAGACTGACACGGTTCATTTAAAATGACTCCAACTTTTAAATTTGCGCCCATATAAAGGTCATATTATTTTTTTATCTGAGAGAATGTCATATATAAAAAATTCCTCACAATACATATTATCTTGGTATTTTATTGCATAAAAAATCGGATGACTTTTCGTGTTCCGAATAGAGGATTGCAAGAAGCGTATGAACAATGGGTTCCCCACGAGTTTGCGTCGAAATTAATTGTTTCTTCAAATCGCATGATTTAATGTACGAATCCTAAGCACGTGGGTCGAGAAAAATCTGATCGATGAGTGAATGTACCATGAAATGTCCAATGTGTATCCAGCACACGGTGTACAAATACCCACGGGGTTATGGCAAAAGGTTTCCCAAATCTCCACCAGAGTTCACCGTTTCACATTCTGCTGTATTCAAACGCAAATGAGCTCACCGCACACTGCACCCATCATTTGGCAAATACCATAGAGAAATATGCACTCTGAGTGCTCGGGTTTGCCACCTTTGAGGTACAAAACAACTGCGGTCATATCGTTGTACGAAGAATATCTCACAGGATTGGAAGTGGGGAGAACTGCTGATGTGGCGGTATTACTCCCCAACCGATAACAACCGAGCCTCTTACTGTCTCGGGAAAACTCAGATTTTCTCAGGACAGCAGTTGTCTCAACAAGAGGACCGTCCTGGAAAAAGAAACAGCACAGGTGGCAAACCGCGTGGTCGGGGCACACAACAGATTTGAGTTCAGTGAACTGTGGACAGGGGAAGTTTGCACTCTCCAGATTTGCGATGATGGATTATCGCACAGGAAAAACCATTCGCAATGGGACTACTTGCTTACAAAGAGGGTGTATATTATAGTAATAGAGAGTGTACATTGCCTGGCATATTGAACTAGGGCTTGGCTGCTTCTGTCTTCCTCGGCGGTTGGGGTTTTCCCCGCCACCCGCAGATGCGTTCTCGCTGAATGGGTGTGCATGGCTGGCGGTTGTGAGTTCTCACGCATGTGGAAAACACCTTCAATAAAAACATCGGTAGTGGGTATACATATTTATTTATTTCAGCTCTATCTCCTCTGCAAGCCAAAAACAACACGTTCCTGGCAATTTTGAATACAATGACAGCCAAAGGCGTAAACTACATAACCACGCGAAACCTTAGATTTAATGTTTGCATCAAAAGTGCATCGAAATAAATGTCGCTGACATGATAAAACGCGACGGCGAATGGAAGAAACCAAGTTTAGAGGTCGATCTCGCAAGACAGCTTGGGCTGGTTTTTAAATCCTTTATATTAAGTTCGCTTGCTTGCTTGCTTGCGTGCTTGCGTGCTTGCTTGCTTACGACCGTTTTTTAACCCACTTCCCGTGATCCAATCGAGCTGACATTTTGCACACAGACTCGTTGTGCGAGACAATTAATGTTCGTGAAAATTTTTTCCTAAAATGTTACACTGTTTAGGGAAAACAAATTAAATATTTAATTACCAATTGCTTAATACTGGCAGACAATCATCTGACCCATAGGTGGCAGCCATCTCAAGCCAGAGGACGAGAGGACTCTAGCCGCCACGGATATAAAGGATTTATAGTGAAAAACTTTGTTTTTACGGGTTATACTTGTTTATAGATACCCAAGGAAAAGGTTACTTAAGTTCGGATGTTGCCTTTGGGATTTACACGCAATCATACTAATATTAAACAGGCTGTGGTTGTATGACTCGGACCGTTGTTTATTTTGTTACATGCCGTTGGTTGTGAAGTTAGTGGGTTTCTGCACTTTTGTTCTGGGTTTTTTTAAACTACGTATATATACAGATGCCCGCCACAATAGGTGGCTGCAGGAGTAAAAGCAGACAAAGCATAGGTTGTGTTGACAAAGGGGATTTCCAGCACCTTCGATTCGCGCGGTTGGCTACGTTCAATGCAAACGATGTTCAACATACATGCGTAGTCGACGAATGGATCCGTGAGATTGGTATACACAACGGACAGCGATGAAGGGATTTCAATCTTACCCATCAATGTTGCCGAACAATTGAATGGGACTTCAAGTTCAAGTTCATTTATTAGGTATAGCCCTGGAGCCATTCGGCTCTTGAATCGGGTGCAACCGCAACAAACAAAACACAAAAACATGAACAAAAAACATCTTAAAGTGAATATGTGACTGAGTGCAAACAGAAAATCCAAGAAAAGACAGCAAAATATTGCAGAAAAAAACACCGTACGCCAACGCTGTGTGCAACAATCCCAGACTTGAATAAATAAATGAACGTGTAACTAAAGCAGTTAACTGCGACAGAAATAGTTACTATGTTTTTGGTGGTGGTGTTGGCGCACGGCTGTGACCCAGCACTGGGTTTGACGCATAAACTTGAAACTGTCTTCCCGAGGGCGTTGAGGTGCCATCTACTGTTACCCTGCTCCGATTAGCACAGTTGGTTACGTACGGTGCGAAAGAAGTTCAACACGCAGTGTTTATCTGTACGGGGATAGCGTGTTGCGCCCTCACACGTGTGGGGGGTTTCTCTTGGTGCTGCGGTGTTCCCCCCACTTGAAAAAGAGCTGTGCAAGCTCAGTGGGCCGTACCTGGTCAAATTAAATCAATGTTGAATTTCGTGTAAACACTCACGAATTGGCTGCGAACATATACAACAATAAGCAATGCAAGACACTCCTGAAAACTAATCATACGGCCCAATGTGGCTTTCTTGGATAAATAAGTAAAATAAGTCATTCCAAATCCGCTAAATTATAACAGATAACGTCTACATTAATTTCGTGCTTGCAGTTACCTACATAATACAGGCACAACCGCAACCGTTCTTGAACTTCTGCAGTCATGCTACACAGTGCCCTATTCACGTGGTGTTGTAGGAGGGAAAAAAACACACGATGCTTGGTTGACGGCACTGGTGACACGCCCGATTTCATCATCAACTCTGCGCTTGACAAAGCACTTTCATCACGGCTGGATGCCCAGATTTCAAGTCGTCTTCGCACAGTGCTCTAACATCTGAGCCACCAACCACCTCAAATATTTCGTAGGTAAATTTCAGTGAGAAAAACAATCTACATCGGTGTTTTTACTTCATAAATGGAACCGTGTTGTCTTATTTACGGTCCTTCTTATCTATTTTCTGATCCTTCCGTTTGCACTCAACTGTCTTTGTTCCGGTTTTTCCTGTTTCTCGCCAGATTTGCTTCGACGGCAATTTACATGCTCTTTGTGTTGCCCCCCCCCCCAGATTATAACTTCACGAGCCATCTCCTTATCTGAAACGAGTTTACAGGAAAACTGCTTCGTAACTTTGCGCACACAAAACAATAAAACAAGATAAAACCATCATCCGTTATCTATCCACCGCTCAGTGAAGACATCACCACGGCCGTCGCCACCTCTCCCCTGCGATGCTGCAATCCACATCACTCCTGGCCACGAGTCGATCTCATCGCTCCATCTTCACACTGGTTCGCTTTTCGAGAATGTTATTGCTTCCCTCCTTTGTCTGCTGTTCTGTCGCCATTCTCATCACCGTATAATATGTCGGAATAGGATGCATTGTATATACCGTATCGATCTACTTTAAGGACGATGTTTCTTCGCAATCCTTTGTCGATTTACTGGCGAAGGTCTCCCGATGCGATGTCGGTCACGGCACTTTTTGTTTGGCCATACTTCACCACGCCGGTCCGGGACCAATTCAGATATCGCCACTCCTGTTAGCTGTGTTGTGACATGCAGAAACTCAAATCACGTCCACAGAAATAAAAGTTTAGTTACTCTTTGGTTCTTTCGGTAAAGTCACGTAGGAATAAAATAAAATAAATTAAATCACGACGTTTCGGGCGCAACACAAGCGTCCGTCATCAGGTGGGACAACAACAGCAATAAACAATTGCTGGATTAAAAGTTTAGTTGCTGCAAGTTGCCAAAGTCACAACGAGCCATGCTCAGGATTCTTACGACAATTGAGTGTAAAATGTCAGGGACTTTCACAACCAAGGTAAAGGAACGAATCAGGCATCCTCGGAATAGCGATGGAAACGTCCCAAGCCGTTGCTGGGCAGTTGCCTTGTTCCTAAAATATGAGTTCATCCCGCGGCATTCTACCTCTTTTCAATTAAACGCTTCTTCCTGAACAATGATACAGCATTTGTCTGCAAAGCCAATGTAAAAAGGTACGTCATTCCACGAGACGACAAAAACACACTTTTTGGGCAAATCTCTCAGGGCGATGCAAATCCAAAGTGCGCGTGAATGGCTGCGCAATTATTGCCAGAAAGGGTAAAAATTATTCTTATATTTTCACACTTTGATACTGGCAAAAAGGTCCCATGTTGTGGCTGCGCAATGTTTTTCTCTGCAGAATTTGTAAAAATAAAAGATATCCATCAAGTGGCCAATGGCTCGCTACACAACAGCGGCACACTCTACTAGTGTTTATCGCATAAGAGTCGAAGTCGTATTGTTGACTCTTTAAAATGGGGGGAAATATGCGAAAAACAATTATTTGAATATTGTTAGGGGGTTTTGTGCAGTCATTGGTGATCTGGTCGCATTCATCTACTCACAATACTTCAGCTACCCGTATGCTAAGCCAACGTGGCAATGGTACCAGCTGTTTATCTGACAGCTCAGAGATAATTTAACCTGCCTTTGTTATTTGGCATTGCACCAGGATGTGGTTTGAGCCACTTCTTAGGGTGAAAACATTCATAACATGGGTTAAATTAAATATTTTGTTATTCGTTCCATTCTTTTCGTGCAAGGCACATATTTCACAGACGAGAATATTCTGCAGGTCGAGGTGGATGTTACTGTGTGGGTTTTCCCAATTGATAATTTTCGAATGATTTTTTAAATCTGGCAAATTTGGACCTTGACACCGGCAACGCTTGGTTAACACGTGTTTCTAATAACATCGCAGGCTCTTTGACATCCACTGCGAAGCAGACGGCGCATATTATCGGTTAATTAACCCGCCAGTATTAACTGGGGTGGCCACCTGCTTCAAGCCACAAACCTTTGCAACAAGCGGCAAACGCTCACCCACTCGGCCACGACAATGCGCCTATATCTCTATGGGTGTATGCAATGATGAACCTGTAATAATGCTTGGTTCACTACACCAGTTGGGCGAGATGCACAATGGGTCAAAGGGCGCCGAGATAGCGAGATGTTATCTCGGTCGACTGATATACAGGAGGTCGTGGGTTTGATCCTGAACCTGACGCCTGCTCTATATGTGGAGTTTACATGTTTTCCCCGTGGTCACGTGGATTTTTCTCCGGGCCCTCTGGTTTTTTCCTCTCCACATTTAGTAACGTGCGTTTAGAGTATTTGGCTGATATAAATGAGCACATGATACACCACTTCGTTGGGCTATCATTTGTGGCCAGGTCGCTTCCAAAAAAAGAGCTACATAGCTCAGTGGGCCTTGCCTGGTAGAATAAAAAAGAAGTTTAGTTTTAGTTTAAAAACTCAACTGTGTTTATTGTAGCCGACCCACCCATACACACAGTACTGACATTATATCTTCACGAGGTGCTGACGCACTCAGCTCTCCTTTCACTCCTGCGTGCTGCTCCTTAAATAATCCCTCTGTGTGTGCATCACAACCCCGCTCACTACACATTTTGAACGCGTGTGGGTTTTCCCACTGATGTGTCTGCTGCCCTTTAACGCGCGCACGTCGAAGGCATTACCTGCGCACCTCCAATTAGCACACTTGGCAGTGTGCGATGCCAAATACGTTCAAACATGCGTACATAAACGGCAGAGGAATCTGTGCCGGCCACAAACATATTTTTTTATTTCTCAGCTGGACCACATGAGCACGCGCGATTGAATCGGTGTTGTCGTTCAGCACCATAGAAACATGCTGGGGGAAAACCCAGCACTTCCTGGAATGTGCCTCGGGCACCTGTCGATTGCTGGAGTTAGGTGACGTGGGAGGAAAGGTTAAGGTTCTTAAGGGAGGAGACCGGAAGAGGAAGGGAGAACGAGTGGGACTGGACCAGAGTAAGGCCACGTGGGCAAAGCCAAGGGGTGGCAGCGGCGGCCAGCGGTGGCCAGCTAAGGGAGCAGCCAGCGGAGCTGCGAGAGAAGACAGCGGTGGGGCGGCTGGAGAGAAGGCGGACGAGGAGCTGCGGGGAACACAGCCGGCGAGGCTGTGTGTGAGGGAGAGGCTACGAGAGCGACGAGAGGAGAGAGAGGCTGAGAGAACGACGAGGGGAGAAACTGCAGGAGAGCAGTATCAGTGTCAGTATAGAGTCTTATAGAAGGACAGCCGTGCGGGTTAAGAGAGAAGAACCGAATAAAGGACACCAAGCCAGACATCGTGGTCGAGTCCTTTATTACATTGGTGTCGGACGTGCAACGGCATGTCGAAACAAGTGAGAAAGAAAAATGTTCCAGCGCCGGCATCGGCTTCTTCGTCGGAAGACGAAGACTTCCCTCCAAACATGGATCCTGCCAGGGTGGTGGAGGAGAGCCCTGCTGAAACGAGTGCGGGGACGGGAGTGGAAGATGTAGCCACAGTGTCAGGGCCGCCGACACCATCAGACGCTGATCGGCGATGGCTGCAGGTGGCTGAGCAACTGGAGACTCTCAAGGACGCCCTGGGCCAATTGTGTCATCTCGTCACCCCAAGCACGGCGACGGAGAGAGCGGAGAGTGCTCCACAGGCCGCCACGGGTTCTTCACTCCCGGCGCCATGGGCCACGCGGCAGGAGGCCGCCATCTTGCGCGTGCCGCGGCGGGAATCCGCCATCTTGACCACGCCGCGATTCGACGCCATTTTGAATTTGCCTCCGGAGGAACCATCGGCGGAGGGCGGAGTGAAGCGAAGTCGGAGTCGCCATCTCACCACGGTCAAGGAATTCGCCATTGGGGGCGACTGGAGCGCTTTCGCCTGCAGATTTTTAGCGGCGGTCCGTTCTGCGAGATGGACCGATGCTGAGGCCTTGGAAGTGTTGCCGACTCTTCTGGACGACGAATCTGTTCGTTTTTTTCGCTCCATTAAGGCCGAGAAGAAGAGGACATTATATGGAGTTTTTCAAGAAATGGCCGACGCCTACGAGCCACCTGACGACGCGCATCGGCGATTCGCTCAACGACAACGAGCGCCCGAGGAGTCGCCTGTGGCGTACAGGGGTGCAGTGCTTGATTTGGCTATGGCCGCGTATCCAGATACAACACCTGACCTGCTCGAGCCTCTCATCTTGGGCAAGATGCTCGAGCTGTCGCGGGATCTTGGGATTCCCATGCCGGTGTGCGGGCATGAGAAGCTCACCTCCCGGGCGGCGGCGAAATGTCTGGATGCACAATTCAACCTACGACGATGGAAACAGGTCACGGCGTGGACAGGGGGGCCCGTCGCGGAGGGTGGCGCTCTGGGTTGGGACCCTACGAAGTCGGTATACGTGCCGGATGAGCGGGGCCCTCAGGAGCTGACGGCCGCCTCGGTGCCATGGTCAGGCCGCGGTGGACCGGCCTCTCGTGCTGCACCGCCAATACGCGGGCGGCGCGATGCAAGGCCTGCGCTTCGGCGCAACGACGCCGATTGCTTCCGCTGCGGACGGAAGGGCCACTACGCGAAGGACTGCTGGGCCCGCATCCCGGGTCCGCCACAACAGGAGGCCTCATTACCGGCCAAGCCGCCCAAGGATCCACCGAAACAGGCAGGCCGGCCTTGACACCGGAGGGGACGAGGCGCTCTGCTCGGAGGGTGCCTGCCAGATCTGCGGGTCCTTCGAGCCCTGCAGCCCTTCCGACCCCGCTGCAGACGCATCCGCGGGACAAGCCCAAGACTGATCCTTCAAGGACACGGGACGTTGGTGGACTTCCAACAGCGACAGGGGGATTTCACCCTGTCGCTCCTCAAACTCAATCACGTTCCCGTTCCGCGGATGGGCCGCCGACCGTCCGGGACGGGCCGGCGACCCGCACACGCTCAAAATCCCTTGTGTTTCGTTGATTGTTATGTTGTATTGTTCTTACTGTGTATTTATTGCCTGCTTCTGCTACGTTATTGATTGTTGAGTTGTGTTGATTGTTCTTACTGTTATATTGCATGCTTGGTGTCCTTTGGTGTGTTACGCTCGGGTTCGCCCGCATTACTGTTGGTGTTGTTCAGCCGAGGTCGGCTGGGTTTTTCTCCACGGGGGAGGGTGGTGTAATGCGGGCGCGGGCGACCTCCCGGATGTGACGTCACGGAGAGGTGGAGTTAGGTGACGTGGGAGGAAAGGTTAAGGTTCTTAAGGGAGGAGACCGGAAGAGGAAGGGAGAACGAGTGGGACTGGACCAGAGTAAGGCCACGTGGGCAAAGCCAAGGGGTGGCAGCGGCGGCCAGCGGTGGCCAGCTAAGGGAGCAGCCAGCGGAGCTGCGAGAGAAGACAGCGGTGGGGCGGCTGGAGAGAAGGCGGACGAGGAGCTGCGGGGAACACAGCCGGCGAGGCTGTGTGTGAGGGAGAGGCTACGAGAGCGACGAGAGGAGAGAGAGGCTGAGAGAACGACGAGGGGAGAAACTGCAGGAGAGCAGTATCAGTGTCAGTATAGAGTCTTATAGAAGGACAGCCGTGCGGGTTAAGAGAGAAGAACCGAATAAAGGACACCAAGCCAGACATCGTGGTCGAGTCCTTTATTACAATAGCACCGAGGCAGCCAATCGGGCAACCATCGCAACTGTTCACCCAAGCAAGGACAACACCATGCCGTGCCCTTGAAGTGTCTGCTATAGCCGATCATCTGTACCGTGGCTTCGAGTGAGCGACTTGCAAAAAGCTGGTAAGTGTTAAATGTGGTTGCTTTAGAGACCGTGACAATACTGCATAGGTATTTACCGCAAAGATAATTAAAAAAAAGTGACGTTATTATATTCAGCTTGTTTTACTTAAAGGGGTATATTTACCCATTTGCAGCCTGTGGCATTTTTACAGCACCATAATTATATTTTGTAGTACGTCACCTGCACATTTACGTGCTCAGAATGCAGAGACGAAACACATTAACTTGGAATGTAATAACGACACTGGGTTTAGTTTGTTGTCCTTCCCCCGCACCTCCACTGGGCATGGTCGGCTACGTACAAGTGCAGCGTACACACACAGTGTTGTAAAGACAAAGTAAAGGTGAAAACATCCCCACACATTTGAGATGGTGGTTGTAATAAGTAATTAATTCATTATTACCATGTGCATATGAGACGGATTATTTATTGTCAGTTAAGAATGCATTGAGGCCACACGTCTCTTATTCAGTTGAGACATTTTGCAAAATGATGCAATATTTCAGAATGCTAGACTTGAACTTTTTACCGATTCTCTGCTTACAAACCGTTAAAGAAAGTAATGGAGTAGTTTGAATGTAACAACACGCGTCGCTAAATGGGCATGAATATAGATGCCGAGGAATGGAACGTATCCGAGAAGACATCCACTGGGCCGGTGGAGCGTTGGGTGCAGATTCTGGATAGATTCATTATATCGCAGAATTGTTAGACACGGAGACAGCCTTTATCCAGCAGTGGATTGAGCTTGGCTGACAATGAGGAGGAAGATGATGATGATGATTCATAATCGAGTGTTTGATCAGATCGCGTAAGTATAATGTGTGTCGCGATCTGACCCAAAATAAATTAAGAACCACAATGTTTATAGCGAAAGCCGAAGACATGTTCAAGGGTGATGATTACCGTATTGCATCCTACGCAGCAACTGCGAAACATTACAATCTGAAACAAATAAAAGCCAACCAATAAAATATTTGCAATTGGCACATAGTGTACAATTACAATTGCATTTAGAAATGGAACTTTTAGAGGCTGTGTAGATTTATTTTTATTTACAATTTTGTGGGTGACGGAAGTTGTGGCCAGTGGCTAGCGGCTCCGTGTGGGTAAAGGGAAGTCGGATTCTTATTGTCAGGGACCACGCGTTGTAAGTGGGAAGTGTTCGCTGCTATTTGTGGTCCACTTTCATGGCAAGTGATGTAAGTTGAAACCTCTTTGGTACAAACGGAACAAAAACATCCTCACGACGGTATATTACTGCCACTTAATTCGGGGGAAATATCTTTGGAAAGTATGATGATCAAAAATTACTGTAAACGAGCACATATCGCAGTTGGCTCGCTGCTAAACAACAACAGGATTTCTCCACAAGTCTGGCTGCCGCCTGATGAAGCTCCTCGTGATTACTGGTGAAACGTCGGGCTCAGATTGTAAATGTTGTGGATTTGCTCTCCAACACACCGGGTGTGCTGCACTAGTAACGATTTGGCACGTTCTGTTTACGTGACAAACCTTACTAATTGGCTGTGTCGGGTGGTGGCGGGTTTAACGACACATTAATATGTTTACGCGATCTAACTTTAAAAAAATGATGGATGCTATGGGTCACGAAAGCCTCCTTCGTGTTAAACTGAACTGTATGTACCTTCGTCAATGAATGCTAATATCATGCATGAATGGCGACGCCCTTCATCAAGCTGTATATAAGCAGTGGATGAGGTGACGCTTCGCCGACGATGTTTTTCAAGGCACTCGCTGCTCCCCTCGCGTCATCGCGCTAACAACTCACCTGCCGCAGGTGAGGGCGTGGCCTGAAGACACGAGCACAGAAAACCACTCACCTGGGCCACCCAAGGGGTCACTCAAGCGAGGCATCTGCTGCTGCTGTTGCTGCTGCAGCTACAGCTGCTGCCGCTATTGCTGTTGTTGCTGCTGCTGCTGTTGCTGCTGCTGCTGTTGCTGCTGCTGCTGCTGCTGTTGTTGCTGCTGCTGGGAGCGCAAAGATGACGCAGCGTTCGCGGACTCCGGCTGAAATCCTCTCCAAGCCTTCCCTCGTGGTGAGCCCCGCACCTCATCCACAGCCTCCGCGGCGATGCCGCGCCAGCTTCGCCGCGTGCTGCGAGCATGATGTCCGACGTCCCGCGCCGCGTGCTGCGAGCTCTGTCGGGAACTGAAAGGGAGTAAGCTCTCGTTGTCTCACTCGATTATTTTCGTGAAGTTTTCGGCTGCTGCTTCTACCGGACATCTGTGAAAAAGAGCTCTATAGCTCATCGGATTCCCTTCGTATAAATACACATTCTGTTCATGTTTGATGGCATCAGCAAGCTGATACGATTTCTCAAAAAATAACAAGTATAGTATTTACAACCCCGTGCTGATCTTCCACTGGATTAAGGTGTCCTCGTGTCGTACTCATCATTAGTCTTGTGGATCGTTTGACCACAACCCTGCTCAGGTAAGGGTTTGTGAACTGGGGGGCAGAGGGGGGCAGGGGGGGGGGCAAAGACCGGTTCAGATTTCACCGCCTCGCCGCTGCTGTTGGCCATGGCTGGACATGACCCTCAGGTGCAGTGTGACACCTTTCCCCCGCCATCTTTGGTACTCGTAAGAGGTGTCGTGCCTGGGACATTGCGCTCGCTGCGGAGTGCGTTCCACACGGAGGAAATATTTAACTCGACTGTGCCGCGTGACACAAACTCGATGGATTTTGCTGCGTTGTCCGGAGTTATTAGCATACCTGTCAACCCCTTATCAGTGGCTACCTTATTACAGACAAATTCAGATTTTATTGGTCACCCCGTGCCCTTATAAATATCAACGTTCATCCTACAAAGTCCCATCACAATGGAGAAACAGACATTTTATTTTGCCCGCATTGAAACGGCTGTACGTCGTCTTGACCTGAAAGCTCAATTTCCCTGCACAAGAATACGGGCTAAACCGGTGGGTTAACAGGTATGCATTAGTAGTCGTTATAAGAGCCGACAATCGATTCCAGTACGCGGTGTTACTTGTTACCTCAATAGGAATGCAAACAAATAGGGGTTCTATTTTAATAACAAGAAAATGATAACTTAGACAAATATTGCAACTCCCACACTGTACATGCTTTCCTTTATCATTCTCTCAAATCTAAAATTTGGTATCACTAGCTGACTTCAATACAGACTTAATAGTTGTCATCAGTCATTGTTAATCCACTGCTGGATGGAGGCCTCCCCAAGCGAGCCTGTGGTGTAACAATCCTCCTCTATGTATGTGTGTATGCTGAACATCTTGCACATCGTACGTAGCAGACCTGTCGAGAGGTGACGCAGTGATTAGCCAGCTGCAGTGCCATCACATTGACCATAGGCCGTTTTCTGTATGTACGTATGTTGAACTTCTTTCGCACCGTACGTAGCCAACCGTCATCATCGGAGGTGCACCTGCACACGGGATGGGTTCATCGCGACTCGAGCGCGTTCCCTTCTTCGGCTGCAACTCCAGCATTAGCCTCGACCACAATCCCACTCTATGTTAATTATCAATGCACCCTGTAAACCAGGCGTTCTTGGCATTCTTTCGTGCCCTGCCACATACCCAAGACAAAGCAGAAAAGCATTCTGACATTCACGTTTGACCACATTCCAATCAGCTTCACCTTGACTGGGGAAACACTCCTTTCCATAAATTATGCCCACCACCACCACCACTACCACCTCTACCCGAGTTTAAATCTTGACTTAAAGCTTTTGCCACTGCAGGAATTCATATTCTTTGGGTGTTTCGTTGAAGTCACGTAAATAGGTTATTTGAACCTATCTACGTGACTTTACTCGAGTTCAGTTGCGTCACTTTATGTGTGGAAGAGCGATTGTGCCGTTTGTAATTCAGGTTGCGACAAGTGCACTCAGAACATCGGTTTTTGTATTCCTATCTGTTTTTGTATCGTATCTTACTGACCCCTCCTCGGCTGGGCATGTGTGAAAAAGAGCTTCATAGCTCATCGGATTCCTCCAGTCTAAATCATGAGTCTGAACTGTCTTTCAAATATGTCTTTAATCACTGGGTAAATTCCGCCTGTGACGCACTCAATTCCTTTGAGCAAGTCGGCCAGAATGTGCCAGATTGCTTCACATCTCAGACGCTAACCAGGGTTGGGCTTGGATGGGCGACAACAATGCATGATGGGTGATATAGGCTACGATGTTACATTGTGGTTCATGTAACACAATCCATTGTTGTACTGTACTGTGCAATCTAATAGTCCTCCATCAATGCTCGCCGCCTTCACGAACCCTCACCGACCAGATCGGTTAAATATGGTCATGGCCTTCACGGTGTGGGCAGGCCATCATCCAGCAGTGGATTGACCAAGGGGCTGTACACATGTATGACACACCGTGCTCTCGTTCATTCCAAGCGTTCATATTTAAACAAGGCATGTACTCAGATTCAGAATCTTTATTTAGACCGGAGGAACTCGATGAGGCTCGCATTGAATGGCCGTGGGCACATCGTCTCTGAACAAAGAAGCGAGCATTTATTTGTTTTGGCATGAAAAGTAATTCTACTAGGTATCTGTAATACTGGTAGGAACCTCCTGGTTACACCAGCCCACAGGGAATTATTGTGTCCGTCCGTCGTGCATCCAAAAATGGGAGGGGTGGGGCTGGGTGGAGAGGGGAGGGTGGAGAGGGGCTGGGTGGGGGGTGGGAAGGGTGGGGCTGGGTAGGGAGGGGCTGGTCACCCCGTGGTGCCCTTATAAAACTCAACCAACGTTTAACCTACTCACGCCGGCTTGTGCCCGCCCTCAGTCGGCCATATTTGCCTAATACACCACGCCGCCGTTGACCCTGACCATTGACCGAGCAACTCAACGTTTCTACCAGCTCCCTCCCCAGGAATGTGTTTGTGGATAATGTGTGTATATATATGCAAAATGAACTGGTCTGAATGCGATGGCATCGTTAGCGTATTTCTCTCGCTTTTTTACAGTTGATGAGGACGTTTTCAAAGGAGCTGCGCTGCATGTGGCAAGAAATTGCTGAAGATGCTGCGGGGCAGCACGATTGTGAGACCGTCAAGTAAGTAGCGTGCCACCACCCACAGGGTCACGATGTTCGACAATAAATGATCATAGCCCTGCTAACCCAACAACGCCATCGCTGCGTTTTTTAAATCCTTTATATTAAGTTCGCTTGCTTGCGTGCTTGCTTGCTTACGACCGTGCAAATCTTTCGGTCGTTTTTTAACCCACTTCCCGTGATCCAATCGAGCTGACATTTTGCACACAGACTCGTTGTGCGAGACAATTAATGTTCGTGAAAACAAAAAATTCCTAAATTTTACACTGTTTAGGGAAAACAAATTAAATATTTAATTACCAATTGCTTAATACTGGCAGACAATCATCTGACCCATAGGTGGCAGCCATCTCAAGCCAGAGGACGAGAGGACTCTAGCCGCCACGCATATAAAGGATTTATAGTGAAAAACTTTGTTTTTACGGGTTATACTTGTTAGTTATTTTGGCAAAGCCCTACGAGTAAATCACTCCTTTGCACGGCCCACCGCACTCGACATTTGATACAGGACGCCTGTTAGCCGTCTACATTCAGCAACATCAAAACTGGGGGTGCCGTGATAAACAATCTTTCGCGACATGATACTATATTTATTTTTTAACACAACACGATTTTTTACGATGTCACTTTCCCAAAACTCTGCAGTGTACTCGTATTTCAAAATGTTTGTGTCGTTTGTGTGCTTTGGTGTAAGTCCAGCACAAGTAAAGAGTACCTCAATGTTCTTTGCGTTTCAGTCATCACAGGCCTGCAATAAGTTTGCTAATCATTGCAGCGTTATCGTCTGTAATACGTGTAGCGAGCATACTGTCGGTTGCACTAGATAGAATGACATCCTGAAATGAACTGCACAAATGATGAGTCTCGTCTACCTGCCATTGCATCAATTATTCCGTGAAACATTTTGGAAAGCACTCATTTGATGGGTAATAGCGACATTTCTCTAGAAATGTAATTTTTTGTGCTTTTGTTATTTCATAATACATATTTTGTCAGGCAGCGCGATGTGAATGAACAGAAAACGAGCAACGAAAACGCAGGATACATAGTATTTCACAAACAAAACGGTCAATGCGATTATCGCAAACCTCACATCGTTTGATGTATCGTAGTCTCACCAAATTGTGACAACCCAAATCCAAACAAACGCAGACATGCAAGCACACGTAAACTTAAATTAACAATTTCCAATACGAGTGGCTTTCTCCGGGAAATAATGTGTTCGCATAAATGCACTCCTTTTCTCTAGAGGAAACGAAAGAAAAATAACAAAGTTGAAAACCACACATATACGAAAAGATGATGATAATAATGATTACAAATTAATTGTAACGGTGAGGTATACGTGTTTGTCAATGTGCAGCAAGTGTAAGGTAAAGAGTAATAATGGAATAAAGAAAATGGAATGGAGTCAAGAAAATGGAATGGAGTCAAGAAAATGGAATGGAGCAAAGGGAATACACGTGCATGGGGGTACTGAAGCGGAGATGGAATGATGAAATTAGTGGCACATACGTGGCTGTAATTTAATACAGCTGCTTAGAACCGAATGGCACCAGCCTCATAACAGCCTTCATATAGCAAGCCGCCTCATAGCACGTGTCAAACAACGCCTGCTGTGCTGGTGGTGGGAATTTTAGATTTGAAGCTTTCATGACTGCAAGGATTCATACTCTTAGGTTTTTTCGGTAAAGTGACGTAGGAAAAATAATTATAAAATCAATAAAAGTAATAATAGAAATAAAATAAAGTAATACATTTTTATTTTAGTTTTTTACCTACGTGACTTTACCGAAAAAAACCCTAAGAGTATGGTGGGAGTTTGACCATACTTCACCACGCTGGTCAGTGCAGGTTTGGTGAAAGCGGCGAGCATAGACGTGGGGGGCATAGAAGTACAGTACAAAAATGACTTTTGCCACACTGCTCTCTGCTGACCACCACAAAGCTCCCCAGAGATTTTGGGCCACAGCCAGCGCACCGAAAGTCGCCAATTGTGACATTGTGACCACGGCGAGCCACGGCGAGGGCGCATCGAGCGGCAGTGTCATGATGCCGCTGTCTCCCCGTGCAGTGACGCGCAGAGCGACGCGGACGAAGCGGAAGGTGACGAGCGGGAGGCGGGCGGACCTCGCCGCAGCGTTGCGGCACGGCAGCACGTGCGCGCGCTGCCCAGCGTCAGCGTCCTCGATCGCCTGAGCCTCACCTGCTCCGTCTGGCTCCTGCTCGGGGTGGACGAGGCGGCGGTCCTGCACACGCTGCAGGGCGAAAAGCCAGGGGTGAGAGCGAGAGAGAGAGGGCCCATTGCATCGTCGCTCCCATTCAGCCGCGGCCGTCGGAATCGGAATGTTTTATTCCCGCTGGGGGAATGCGTTGAGCCGTGAAGGCCCTTTTTTTCGCGGACGTCCTTGTAGGGACACGGGGTCAGAACGTTGTAACAACAAACGGTAACACGAAACACGACAGGGGTGCAAAGTATAGGGAAGGTAAGCGAATCACAAAACAAATTAAACTAAATTATGTTTATTCTCCCAGGTAAAGGCCATTTAGCTTTTAGCGTCAATCAATACACTGCTGCATGAAGGCCTCCCCAAGGAATCGAAATTTCTAACGGGCCTTCATCGGATTTGGTTTCTTCACGTCTCCTCTGCTCTGTGCCTATTCTCGAATGCCATCCATCCACCCCCTGCCCTGTTTGTCCTGTTCCACCGTTGTCCATCGCTCTCAGCCTTGGTGTCCCTTTGCGGCTTCTTCCATAACCCCTCTCATTGCATCTTTTGTTTTTCTCTCTTCTCAACACGTGCTCAGACCACCGCAGTCTCGCCTTCTCTTAAGTAGATCTTCTTAGTCTTTAGTAGTCCGAGGTCCAGGCTCCATTCCTGGAGGTGCTCGGTCTTTTGCCGGAGCAGCTCCAAGACGATGGAATGCGTTGCCTCGAGATAATAAGACGATCGGAATCTTAAGTGATATTTAAATCTTCCCCATGAAAACTCACCTCTTTAAAATGGTATTGTCCCCATAGTTTGAGTCGTTTACACTGCTGCCTCCACCTTATTTCCCTGCTTTCCATACACGCCGTCAATTGGGATCCTTTGCTGAAATGGACCTTGCAAATGTAAATTATTATTATATTTTACATTCGTGAGAATATTGGCAACCTGCCCTGCTGAGGCTCAACATTTTCCATTCCTCCTTCCTTTTGAGATATTCCCAACATCTATATCTTCAACATGACAGTCCCACGGAGAGCTCCTGCACGCCAGCGATTTCGACGCTCTATCTCCACGGTGGGCGTCCTCTCGACCGCGTTCTCTCCCGTGGCTCGCCTCTCTATCGTTAGCTATGACCACGGGGCAATCTTCTCTGCTGATGGGGGCCAACAAACTCTCCTAACGTTTTCCCGTCAAAGAGGCCAGACACCACCTTCTGCCGACACGTTTGATAGTGGAGGTGAAACGTCACATCGATGAATGGATGTCGACCACGAGGCTCATGATACATGTCTCGAATTCTCGAGTGGAAAAATCAATGCATTTACATTGCACGTTATGGACTGATGCCATCTCTATGCTAGTGACCAATAAACGGAGTAGGGGTAAAGTGTGTAGGGGGGAGGGAGGAATACATTCTTACACGTCTGTGAAATAAGTCCTGCCAATAAATATATTTGCTAAAACATAGACAGTCAACACTGCAGTCGTCACATTTTCTAAGACATTATATAAAAATTGGCTTTACTCATGCATTTGGCACTAAAGAAAACACATTGTAGAGCCACCACTCGCACACGTTTTGCCACCCGGCTTAATTTAGCCGGGGGATTTCCTCCCCACAGTAAGCCGACACCCCCTGGCCCTGCTGTCGTCAACCTCCAGGCACGAATGGCCCTCATAGTGGGCTTGAAGGAGGGCTGCTGCGGGAGGGATGAATGCAATGCAACCCGACGACTCCTTACATTTATTCAATTCCTCCCTCTGTGCAGACGTTCATCGTGCGACGCTCAAAGAAGACCCAGCAGAAAGTGATCAGCGTGCGCTGGACAAAGGGGGAAGGCTGCCTCTTTGTGCGCGATTACCCCATTCTCGAGACACAGTCAGGTATGATGCGACGACTCCAGCGAACACCGGAACGGTTAAGTCAGAACGGTATGTTCTCGTAAAGGGGCTAAGGGAAAAAATGCGGCCCTGCAATTGCTTACCACTAAAGGGAGCTCGAGAGAGGGTGGTTTGGCCTATTGTGGTGTACCCATTTGTCCTGCCGGGTTAATGGAGGCAGGCATTCAAGAAACGCGGTGTATTGATTTCAACTGCCGTGCCGGGAGACTGAACGGGTGACCTCTGCATTGCAAAAGGTCAACCGTTAAGTTATTGTTATGGTACCGCGGTGGTGAGATGTTAACCAACTCACCTGGTATACAGGAGGTCGTGGGTCCGATCCCGACCCCGAAGCCTGTATATTTGGAGTTTGCATGTTCTCCTCGTGGTCGCGTGGTGCTAAGGGCGCGGTGACACAGACTGATTTCATGTAGAGGTTATAATCCCTTGTTCATCTTGACGTCCTTTTTACTTTGACGTCTCAATAGCTTTACGGAGATCGCGGGACGTGAGGGTTCTGCCTTTGTAGTGAGGGCTGTAAGTTGACGCCGAGGAGAGGGGAGGAGGCGCCTCGCCCCCCTACCCCCATGTCGAGTGACGTCACCCGCTCATGATTATTAATGAGGGGGGGGGGTTTGTGTGGAGGATGTAACCTGTTCATGATTATTAATGAGGGGGGCTGGTCGACGTGGAGTGACGTCATGCGCGTTACACACTGGCATTATTGAGAAAATATACAATATTCAGTTCATTGACATGTGTACAAAGGGCCACTTTTGTGAAATAAGTAACATGATCTTAAGAATAAAAAACAGCACATGACAGACTTTGACAATATGGTGATTTTTTTAAAATTCCACAAATGGGCAGGTGCATAAAGTCATGTCTCCACGTATCAAATACAGGCCATCAATTTGGCGGGATGCTGTCACTCCTTGCCCAACCTCTGTTGCGCAGTTCCACGAATGTTTTTGTCGGCATTCTTGATACAAGCTCGCCCATTGCCCTCAGTACAGCCTTCAATTAAACTTTTATCGGTCGCACGAAGAGGCCGTAAGCACAAACGGACCTTGGACCGGCCCACATGCTAGCTGTTGAACCACATTCTTGTGCGCAACAGCAATAAAAAGGAGCATTGTTGACTTAACGTCTTCATTTACCTTTGCAGGATTTTCCCTGGATGGTTCCAAGCTCACCTTTCCAGATTTGTGCAAACTCGTCGCCTTCTACACCACCAGCCGGTGAGTCCCACACAGGAGGGGGGGGGCAGTGGGGGGGGGGGGGCAGTGGGGGGGGGGCAGTGGGGGGGGGGGGGGGGGGGGGCAGTGGGGGGGGGTTAAGGGAGAGAAGGAGCAGCTGTGTTGCTCACAGCTTGGAAAAAATTTCTGAAATTGCCACAACATGAAAATGCCGTGTCCAGTAGCGTAGCGAGCGTGGGGGGCAGGCAGGGGGTGCCTTGCCCCCCTCCCCCCCATGTTGGCCAAAGCTACGAGTTGGGGCCCCCTTGACATCCATCATGAGATCTGTTTTCAACAACAATGTAAAAGAACAACAAAAGTTTGATTATACTTGACGACTGTTTCAATTTTAACTCGTGTTGGTTTCCCTGCTTCCTCCACAGAGACATCCTGGACTTCAATCTCATTCTGCCTCCAGTGATCCAGGCAGCCTCCACGCAACATCAGCTGGAGTCCATCGCCAAGATGGGGATTGGTACGACGACTCGCTGAGCAGCTTCACTTCGACACGGACGGATCGATCCGCCTGCTTCACACGCCCTCATTAGAGATTGTCCACCTATGTTCAGGCCTGCGTCGCCTTATATTATGATAGTAATGCTAACAACAACAACAAAGTAAGGTGTAGCCCTATACCAATCCATTAAACTAAACTATTTTTTTTATTTTACCAGGTAAGGCCAATTGAGCTACATAGCTCTTTGTCAGAAGCGACTCGGCCACAAATGATAGTTCAACGAAGTGGCTTATCATGTTGACATTTATAGCAGCCAAATACTCATGTTACTAAACATGGAGGGAAAAACCGGAGGACCCAGAGAAAAAACCCACGCGACCACAGTGAGAACATGCAAACTTCAATTATACAGGCGTTTGGGTCGGGATCGAGCCCACGGCCTCTTGTATAGAGCGGGTGATGTAGCTAACATCTCGCCACCGTGGCACACATTGCTGGAGGAAGGCTTCCGCACACCATGTCAGTGATGGCAGTTGTCAGAGCCACCTTCACCACGCTGCTCAGTGGGGGTTGGTGAAGAGGGCACCCCAGATCTGGTTAACAAATAATTAGCCTTAGCCAGGACTCTAACCGTGGTCAACAGTTTTATAGCATAGTGCGAGAACCACTTCACCACTGATGCCCCCACCCTTATAATTGCTTCCATGAATGGCTCTATTTGTGAAATAATCTTTCAATAATCTCTTGTGCAGAGTTCTGGTGCTCATCGCTGCACAAGGATCATCAGAGATATTCAAACAGCTCGGACGACAGCGTGTACGTGAAGCTGGATCCAGCAGGGCAGCTCATGAACGAGCGCGTGGGGGAAAATGAAGACAGCGGGCTGTGCTTCGTCGACCCGCTGTTTATTCAGGAACAACCCGCTTGCTTAGTGGATGGCAAGGCGCAGCTTGGGCAGATGCTCAGCCAACGAGGCAAAGCAATGATTTCGCTCTCGCTTCCTGGCAAGACTGCATCCGCGGGCCAGAAGGAGGTCACAGTCGATGGGCCGCATCCCGAGGCGAGTGACTGGCTTCCAGCCGGCCCTATCCCACGGCTGCGTTCAAAGCCCGTGATCGACAAATGGCGCGGCACGTTGAGGCGAACGTCTTCAGGCGTCAGCAGCAGCAGCAGCAGTGGCTCCAACGCGATGAGCGCCAGCAGCAGCTCGCCGGGCGATAACCGCCTGTCCACCTCGTCGTCCGAGCTGGAGTCGGACTTGGATGTGGAGTCTGCCCACTCGACGTCCCATTGGAACAGCCAGTCTGGCTTCAACAGCACACGAGGTAGAACAATTTACCGCGCGGGTTTGCGCGCTTGCGCTGCTGCAAGGCTCTGACGATGAGTTTTTTCGGGTCGTAACCACGCCAAGGTCGTTCAGCATGATGTCCGACGTTTTTGTTCCACGTGCCAGAGGTTGGGGGGGGGGGGGCTTCTTCAGTTGAGTTCTTAAGGAAGCCACTTAGGTCGTGGAACAAAACCGTCGAGCATCGTGCCGTACAATGCGCGGTCCAAGCCGTAAACACACGTTGGAGAAGGAGAACACTTTCACCTTGTTTGTTATGCATTGGTGCTTGGTGTCAAGTCTACTGACGTCAAGTGATGTTGAGATTAATTATGTAATTCCCTTGTGTGTTGTAAAATCAACGATTCGTGGCTTGACATCGATTGTGACTTGTGAGCTATAAAAGTTCGCTTCATGGTCCAGTGGGAAACCACCTCACTTGCAGCTGGAGGGAAATACGTTCAAATCCTGGCCTAGGGCTGTCAACTAAGCACGTCATATTTACAGGGTTGATAAATTCGTACCATCTTGTCGAAATTCAATGGGTCATTGTTGTATGGTAGACTGGTCCTGGCCACAGGAATGTGCAATTTCCACTACCGACTCGGTAGCAGCAGTGGAGATTATCACCACCCAACAACGCCTGTGTGTCTGGGACACTGAGATTTGTCGACCACGTGCATAAGCCGAGTGTCAGCCAAAGGAAGGAACGTGCCCAAGAGTGTTGCTTATCGCAGAGATGGTTTCGATGAAATTGACTCATGGATTCTTGCATGGTGGGACCACGAGGAATGGTGATGGCTCGATTCAGCAGTGAATTGACCACGGCTAATGACGATGACGATAAGCGCAGCTCCAGCACGTGGAGCGAAACGTCGGACACCGTGCCGAGCAATACGCGGTGTAGCCCGAAAACACAGGAGAGCCTCACGGCAGCGAAACCGTGTAAGAGGCAACGCAACGAAGTTGCGCTTCAATGTGAACGATGTGTTTGCCTGCGTTGGACAGCGACGACGATGCTGATGACGACGTCTCAACTGTGCTGTCATTTCACAGGAATGCGGCTCAGGGGGTTGTTGCCAGGCTTTCGCAATGCCCTCGGCATCATCAGCAACACCCTGCAGATGCCCGAGCGGCGTGTGACACGCCGCATAAAGGAGCTGGCATCCTCCCGCAATGCCTACTTCGGGTGCCTGGTCCAGGACTACGTGACCCTGGTGAAGAACGGCTTCGCGGACCCCACGCAGGCCTGCGGCGACGGCAAGGAGCTGCTGAGATCCGTGCGGCAGACCATGACGCAGTTCAAGATGTACCTGATCCAGTGCAACGAGATAGAGCCACCACTCGAGGCCATGATCTCCGAGCACCGGATAGGTAACGACCACCTCCTTCCCCGTACCAGAATAGCGCAAATGTCAAACGTGCTGGCGATCTGATTTGATGATCGCATTCGTTTTGTTCTCACGCGTGAAACCTCGCAATACCGATCACGTGGGACGTCCTACGTGTGAATCCTTTGCCCCGAGTCGCGAATTTTAACGCAACTGACAACAAGAGAAATCCGGGAACGGTAATGTCCCGGGAAGACTTACAGATTTCTCACGACGGCAGAGGCCTCAACAAGAGAGAGACAGCAACCCGAGTTCACGTTAACGGCTATCGGCATTATGCTTTTGTGGCATCACACCTCGGCATAGTTTGATAGGATAGGACGAGTAGCCATATCGTAAGATCTCACGTAATATTCAAAGTGCAGCCGTGAAACGTCTTGCTCATGCCACTGCTGGCCGAAGGGCTTCCACGAGAGGGAACTTCTTGAGAAACCCTGCTAGAGGGTATTTGGCCTACTCTTAATGTTGTACACTTGGGGAGGCCTTCACCCAGCAGTGGATAGATCATGGCTGATGACGTCGAGTGACATACACAGCCATGGTGTCGCTCGGTTAGTAAAGCAGCAGAGCCCATGTCATCGATGTGCACAATTGAGTCCATCATCATCATTTCGAGGAAGGAATAATGAATACTACGCCGTGAGAATTCATCAAAGCTGTTGACAATGATGTGGGTATTCCCCACCACAGGAACATGGAATTTCAAAATAGCCAATGGAGATTATGGATAGAAAAAAATTAACCACGGTTCATGAGCACAGGCTGAAAGATCCAAAACACCATGCGGCCAGCAACAAACAGTGCTCTTGAAGGTGCAATAGATACGAGTCGATACGTTTCTTGAAGTGAGAAACGTTACATGAACGAGAATATCGTTCCGTTGTGGAGGTCTCAGAGAAGAGTGTTCCAGAACATTTAATGTCAGCTCACACAACAGTTGGCCATTCTATTCACAGTGGCACAAAGCCACCACAGTGCGAACACGGTGACTCAACGTTTCAGCTGCAAGGGAAACCAAAAATGCCGAGTCATCGTAGTTACACTTTACCTGTTCTACTTTGAAATCGTTGTTAGTGAAATACTATAATAAACTATGTTCAGGTGGCGCATTTTACACGAACAGTTCATTTGCACGTGCACACTAACATGAAGGAGTTAATAAATCTAGACGGAAATGTGTGAACTAAAATTTTAGAATCCTTGATAATTGTTTTTTTACCCTTTTATCTGGCAACAAAACTGACACCTTTTTTTACAAGGAGTCATGTTTGCATTGACCACAATACCTGCAGTCGGAATGCAAACAAAAAGACAACTCTGATTATGTATGCACTGTCCTTGAAATTGATTGGTCCACACCCGGAGACAGCTTTCTTTAGAGCCTAGTCTCACATGGTGTTGGACCAGATGACGCCAAAAGGCGCACGAATCCTTGTGAACAGGAAGCTTTACGCAAGACCCCCATAAGGCTCGGGTCTTACATGGTAGTTGTGTCCAATCCGCCTGTGACAAAGTGCACTGATAGAAATTCACGGTAAACACCTCACAGCACAATAAAGTAAACTTACAGCCAATGGAAAAGTGTACATTTTCACTCAGTTTCTTAGACGTGAACAAATATCGACTCCATTGCTGCTGCTAATAGGGGAATAGTAAAGTTTATTTTGATTTACTTAAGCTGGTGGGAGCTCAAGAAACCGGGATAGTCTCATTCCCAAGAGTGAATGAAGACGACAAGTACACGTGAACGATTCTTACATATCGAGGGGGTCATGCGTCTGCTTCTCGTGTCTTCACCAGACGACGTAGTGGAGAAGGCTCTGTACAAGTGCATCCTGAAGCCGCTGAAGGCCACGCTGGAGAAGACGCTGATGGCTACGCACAACAAGGAGGGCCTTGTAAAGCGCCTCCAGAGCAACTGCTTCTGGGGACGCTCTCAGCTGCCCACAGAGCTGGGTGTCTCACCGAGCGTGAACATTCCTGACCCGGCGACACAGGAGAGGATCAGGGCGAAGCTGAGCGATTTGGCAGCCTCCTACTCGCCCAAGGTCAAGGTGGACTCCCTGCTCAAGGTCTGCAAGATGGTCTACGATGCGATGGGGTCTTCCGGTGAAGGTACGATGAGATGGCAGCCTCCGGATACCGATGGAGTGGCAGGCTCCCTAGAGTTTTAGAATGCAGTCGTTCGTTCGCTCGTTTCTCAATCCGCTTGTCCTGGCGATGGCCGTGGCGGTAGCAGCATGTTGAGTAGAGGCACGGCCCAGACCTTCCTTTCCCTGGCGAGAGACTCTAGCTCTTCTTGGGGAATTCTCAGGCGTTCCCAAGCCAGCCGAGTGACATGGTCCCGCTAGCAGCGTGGTCCTGGGCCGGCCCCGGGGTCTTCGCCCAGTGGGACGTGCTGCCCGGTAGATTTCCAGGGGGAGTCTACCGGGGGGCATCCTTACCAGGTGCCCGAACCACCTCAACTGGCAGTCCACGTTTCTCAAAATGAACATGGGGGCACGAGTCTAGTTGTGCCGCGTGTTGATGTTCGACGATCCAGAAACTGTGAACATGGAAGCAGCAGTAACATAGAGGGCATAATCAGAACATTCATATAGCGCAGTTCATGGATTATATGTACATTGCATAAAAAAACTACCGATGTACACGTGTAAGTTATTTTCAATATAAATATCTTAAAATGCCAACACTGTCTTAGTCAGGAAGAAAAACAAAGCATACTTTTTACGTGGCTGTAAAAGTTTGTAAATAGTGAAAACTTTGTATTTATTTGTTTGTCTCAAGCATAGCAGTTTACTATCACGTTTCAACATTTTTTTATCGGCACTTCGTAAAATACCTACAGTTGAGAAATTCGAGAAATACATGACCCTAATAGCATTTTAAGAAGTAACTTTATAAAGTAAAATGTTTGCTAAACAACTGTACATCTTTTGGCCACGTGTCTGTTTCAGTGGAAGCCGCAACATATTTTGAAAATGACATTTGAGAAAAATGGAGTTTGAAAGTTGACATTGCTGCTCGCGATGTCTTCTTGCAGGGGGTGCCGACGACTTCTTCCCAGTCCTCACGTACAGCCTGCTGAACTGCGATTGCCCCCAGCTGGCCATACAAGTGGACTACATTATGGAGTTGCTCAACCCGGACCTCATGAGCGGAGAAAGTGCGTACCTACACCACTGGAGCCGCAGTTGCGCACCACGAAAACCACACTGTTTAGCCAGTAATGGATGTAGATAGTTGATGGATGCAGACGATTGTGTTTTTGATCGGTTAGTTTATTGACTAAAACGCTGCTTGGCAAATGCACCCGATCTTCGTTGGATCTCGAAAGCTAAGTAGGTTTGATTCTATAGAAATAATAATAGAAATAAAATAATAATATTATTAATATTATTTATGTCTATTATTATTATAAAGTATTAATATTATTAATAATATTATTTTATTTATATTATTTCAATTATGTTTATTATTTATTTTTACCTACGTGACTTTACCGAAACAACCTAAGAGTATGAATCCTTGCAGTCACGAAAGCTTCAAATCTAGGTTTGATCCTGTGCAATGCTCGGATGGGCGATCCACCACAATGCATGCACAGGCGTTGTTAGGCTGCTACGTTGCCAGCAGGGAGCAGTGCAGTAAAATCCGCCGCACCGTACTGCGCTCCCAACTTCCACGTTACCCGGCTTCAACTCGCGTTGACCAATGCGGTGATGTATGGTCAAATAATACTCTCGACTAGTAATGGCATGGGGAGGCCCTCCTCCAGCAGTTGTTCAATCTAAATGGCTCTTACATATAACCGACTCTATAAATGCTATTACAAAGCTTGGGCATTTTGTCCAAAACAGCTCTGTTAAATTACTGAAAATTAAATATCATCACTCCATCTTCTATACGGTTTGCCCCCTCCACCCACACGTCTATTCCCTGCACTCCTGACCTCTTGTTACCGAGCCAGATGCACGTTGCCCGTGGCCAAATGTGCGGATCTCACGGCTACATCCAAATGCCCGTGCACTTCTTTGTCCACCGTGCGATCTCCCGGTCAGTCGAGTGCCCTCTTAATCGCTCGCCCAACTCCCTGCTGCAGGCGGATACTACCTGACGAGCGTCTACGCAGCCCTGCTGATGGTCGGCAGCCTGCAAGAAGAGCAGGCGACGCCAGAGCTCGCAGCCAACACACAGCAGTCGCTGCGAGAGTGGCGCAGAAGCCGGATGACCAGCGCAGCACCACAGCACAGCAGGCGCAGCCAGGTGGGCACTGCCACTTGGGGTCACTCCGACTGACGGGAGTTGGTAGACACGACAGGTTTCACGATGTGCTCCCGTGAGCACCAGTACGCCGAGAATGAAATCTCTGCATTGGCTTCCGATGAAATTTCGGGTGCAATTTAACGTGTTGCTGATAATATAAAAGGGCCTTGCACGGCCTTGCACTATTTAACGTTCAACAACCGATACACGTGCACGCACCGTCACGACCTCTGCAATCCGCTGATTTACATCTGCTCAATGTGCCGATAACTAGACTCTGCACCTCGGCTGATTGAGCCTTTGATCATTAAATGTTGATCAACAATGAGCATACACACCCGTGTAGCTGTGGTTTCAATTGTGTGCTAAATAGAGATCAAAATTGGATAACATCCATTGAATGGGTATAACGTCTTAACATACATGCCATTAAATTTACGCAGAAAATTATGCGTTTCCAGTTGTGAAATCGCACACTGCATACATCTGTTAAATCAGTCGGTATAAAATAACTTCCATTTTTAAATACCGTGTTAGCCGTTGACAATGTGAGACATAGGACACAGTAGGGGGCACAAGGGGCACATCTGCCAGTCATCTCAGTCAACCCATTGCACCTGGGTCTGTCCCGTAACCCTCTGTCAGCGACCCTTCGACACTTGACGTGGCCTCAAAGTGCACCTGGCCTGGCACAGGTGCTGTGATGACGTCACGGCCACTCAGTGGCGAATGGCGGCTGTTGTGGTTGTTGTTGCCCTGAGAAATGTCAGTTTACGCTCCAGTTAAAGATATTTTTCAAAGTGTCGACTCATTTGTTAATTGACGACTTTGGCTTGTTTTTGTAGAACTTTCCGTTAATGGTGTCCTTTCGGAAATGCGGCAGCATGACAAAACCCTTCTCCACCCGGGAGACGGTCACGGCAAAAGAGGTGTGCCAGAATTGCGCGACCCACTTCGAGGTCACTGCCGACGAAGCGGAGTGCTTTGGCCTCTACGCGGTCACAATCTCCAGCTCGGGCCACAGTGAGTGGCACTTCCTCAAAGACAGCGATTGTCCGCACAGCGTGTGGGCCAAGCTCACCGGCAACAATTCCACCTCCAATCAATTGGTTTGCTACTTTGTCTACAAACCGCTGGACAACATCGACAGGCAATGCCGAGATTCCGAAAACCTCTTCATGCAAGAACCCGACACCAGCGCTGGCTTCACACCTCCAAACAGAGACAGTGCCGATGGAAACACCTTAAGCCAAGATGTCCCTGCAACTAATCTCATGACATTATCCGTGAATGAGAGCACTTTTCAACGCGCCAACACACAGGATCACCGCACCAAGCTTTAACGCGCATTGCACAACCGAAAGTGCAATTAAGAAATGCAATAAAAATGTACTTGCTGCATCATTCTTGATTTGAAGCTTTCGTGACTTCAGGAATCCATACTCTTTGGTTTTTTCGGTAAAGTTACGTAGGCAGAAAATAAATCACGTTTCGGGCGCAACACAAGCGTGCTGCATCATGGCAAAAAACCGAAAGCAGATATATTTTTAGCCGTTTTTTCTGGTCAAGTAATATTAAAGTTGCAAACGTCCGCAATAAATCATTTGCATCCTCTAGTTGTCCCTTCATTGAATGTTTAAAAGTATGTAGCTTGGAGTTACAGTACAAGTATAAAGCTGTTAGAAAGACAGCTTAAATAAAGTAGCTGCATTTGTGCAGATGTTAATACGTTTTTTTTATATATGTTATGTCATGCCAGTATTCAATGTACATATTTATTACAGATGTTATAAGTTTGCGTCGAGTATTAATGTGTTTGTATCGAGCAACATTTGAAGTTCTATTTTAGCTGTTAAAAAGTTGAAAAAATGTATTTAAGCAGTTGTACATATTAGCATTTTTGCCCCTCCAGCTATGAATAATCCTGAAAATAATATAAGTACATACTTTCATTATTTATTGTTACGAGTGTATAATCATGCTAATATCATTAAGTTGTATTAAGACAGTAGGAACTCACAAAACAATCAGACATCTAAACTTTTCAGGTTTTATTTTTAATAAAATCTATTGCAAATTCAGCAGTTCGCTTACATAAATGATGTAATTTCTACTCATGTAATCTTCTTTCGTATGGCTGCTGATGTAGATGCAGAGCAACAACCAGATCACAACCGCGTCAGGGGCAGTAGCAGAGTGTATCGCTGTGATGTTTTCTTCGTATTTGTGTATCGGGCATTGCGTTTTATGTTGTATGGTCTGTTCTGGATGACCAGTCGCACACTGGAGAGAGTTTTTTTATATTGCATTTGTGTATCAGGTATCCGCATCTGCTATGGTTTGTACGGATGCGGTTTCGGAATGTCATAATTACATAAGAGCCAGACATGGGACAGTCACAGTTTTTTTATTAACCAAAATAAAACGATGTAACCCATCAGCAGTAAGACCTAATTACAAATGTTTGAATTTATTGGTGTTTGTCCGTGCGAAGTACACAATACATCACACAATTCTAATAATTATTTTCAAAGGGCTGATCTAACTCCAAGCTTTGCCAATTGGCCAGGAAATCAAAACTTCACCACCTTTGCCATTAATAGTATCAAAAATTCTACATTACCAAAAAATGTCTGCTATATCTTTTCAGTTATATGTAGGTGTTAATGACAAATATGGTACGTTTTTAAAATACATTTCCTTGTACATCCCCCCCACTGCTAATGGCCTTTTTTTTACTACAAATTGAAGATATCCATCCATATAGTGGCTGCCTAGAACCCACTTAAGACTGTGGGTAAAACAGATGAATGGCAGCAAAGAGAATGCGGCAGCCTTATCACGAGTCCTCCGTCTCATCCCGGTCTTTGTCTGGGTCTCTGTCACCAATGTTCTCCTGCTCCTTCTTTATTGCTTTTGTGGAGACCAATTCATCATCACCGCCACCACCACCCACTTCCATCTCTATTGGCGTTTTCTTGCTCGTCTCTCCTGAAGACTCGCCTTCCCCTTCGTTGACGCTACCAGAGTCTCCATCACCAGTGGCAACACCCTCTCCCCTTTCTTCACGACCATCACCACCATCATCGTCGTCACTTTTATCCCGAGCTGTCACGGTACCTTTCTCATTTCCTGGCTGTCGTTGGGCACTTGTCTGCGCATCGCTCTCTCGTTGCTCATCCTCTTCCATTGGTTCATCTACCCACTGTGGTGCCCCCTGGGCAGTAGATGCTATGCCATGAGCCTCCATGTACTGCTGTTGCTTCCACATCTTGGCCATGGACAACAGCTTAAGATTGGGCTGGTTGGCCGAGTCTTCAGGGAAGATGTAGTCGTAATACTCCTCCCAGCCAGCATCCGACTGCAAAGAGACAAGACAACATTATGCCTGGGCATAAACTTTCACTTTGCATCCAGTAACTTAGAGCTCATTAAAGCAAGAAATATGAAGCATGCATTTGCATGGCTTCCGTAACACGCCAATTGTCCTCAGTCATTTCTAAACAATAATGTTACGTCCCAAATCACACAAGTAATACAGCGCATTACGTGTGCCATTACCACACTGTCCGGCATGGACAACCCTATTTACACTGTCGTCAAGTTGGTGGAAACCCTTTCATCAATTTGGTAGGGAGGTCCTTTTTAGCAACACAACTCTATACTAATACTAGCTTTACTACCCGGCTTCGCCTGGGACTTGGATTCACTATGCCCGGCCGCCTTTGTCCCCCCAGTGGCGATGTTCACACACCACACCAGTTAATTGTTTGAGGCTGAGTCGACCTAGGGGAGGCCCAGGACCGGTTAAAATAATCGTCACCGGTGGTGGCCGTGAGCGGGAATCGAACTCGGCTCGCCGGGTTCGTAGCGCAGTGCGCTAACCGCTACACAACAATGCGTCACACTTCCACATGCGCGGGTCACGTGACAGATGTGACGTCACAGCTCACTTGCCGTGCAAAAAATATCTGCATTATTGAGCTCCCCCCACCAAAGAAAACAACCAAAAGTGTATTTTTTATAGTTTTTGCATGGTGTACAGTCTGGAAAAAGTACCCATATGGCAAATTTCCAGTTTGTTGCATGTCGGGAAGTACGCTAAACATTTTGAACAGACACATATTCACAACTTTGCCGTTGAAATATATGGAGATTTATTTCACATATAGAAATAGCTGATGTATTTTTATTAACGCTTTCAACTGTAGTTGAAAAGCAATAACTTGAAACTTTTAAGCCCAAAAAAAAAAAGTTTTCGTATTGAATGCAAATTCATGAAACTAAAGTTCAAAGTCGGCGACAATGGAGCAGTCCAAGGGAAAGCCATCGGCGGGAGCCTCGGGAAGCCAAGAGTACGTACCCCGTCATCCGTCTGAACCTTTCTGCGTTTCTTGACACGGCTGGGCATCAGCTTCTGCACCCGCTCGCGGCTGTCTTCATTGCCGAACGGATCTTCGAAGTCGCGCCATGCCTCCAGCAGCATCACTCGCTCTTCCTTCTCCTCGCAGCTGCGCAGCGAGCGGTTGCCTTCCTCGTACACACGCCGGCAACGCGAGACGCGTTCTTTGCCCTCCACCGACAGCTCAAACTTGGCGAAGCTTATCCATACCTGGAAAGATGGACAAGCCAAGGTAATCAATATAAAACATCGTAAATGTAATTCAAAAAGCCCGTGTCTCCACACTCAAAACGAGCACTGGAGCAGCATCCATCTGTGAGGTGGCACTGAGCCAGTGGTGGAAATTCCAGCGATAAACAAGAAACCAGTCCCGACACAGAGTGACCAACGTTGAATTTGCAGTGGTACGTTTGCATCATGGACTTCTTTCACACCGTACGTGGCCAACTGTGCTAATCAGAGGTGCGGGGGAAGGCTGACGATGATCATGAAATAGCGCCCATCAGCTCATTGGGCCCTTGGTGCTGATATAAATGAATCTAAAAAAGAAACAAAATAAACATCTCCAGGAATGTTCTCAATTAATGTCAGATCTTGGAAGCGATCAGAGTTGAGGCTGGATAAGTGAATGCACGACAAGCGTGCAGGCTGCTATGGGGCCATGTTTCAGCAGAGGGCAGTGCTGCAAAATCCATTGTGCTCCAATGTAATTCCCAACCTTAATCAGCACACGCCCCCGACCTGTATGGGGAAGTGAAATAGCCCCCACTTCTCTGTGTGGGAAGGCACTCATCAGTGGACTTACAAAAAGGACTGTACATGTATGTGTACTTGTTTTATCGACCCCGAAGGAATGATGGGCTGAGCTGACTTAAGACGAGAATTTTTACTTGCAACCAGATTTTTTTTATCACCCAGCCACATTATCAGAATATATATTTTATCAAGTGATGATCCTTCATAAAACAATACCTCTGACAATATTAACATCTTTTATAAACGTTTTCATGCTGTATGTCGTATTTTTGTTTACATCAATAACCATGTGATGCAAGATTATGCAATACGAACGCCATACGATGGAAAAAACCACGTGTAGGTTAAAGAGAAAATGCAGCCAACTACAGAACACTGAGTTATAGACTGCAAATAAACATACAATGCCAGATTAATAGTCGAGAGATTAAACTAGTTAGACTGGAAATTTAAGCCCAACATTAGCATCATTAACTGCCAAGTGGGTAAGTTAGCTATCTTGTTGTTACTATCTGCGAACGCCTTCAAGAAAATATCTCAACAATAAAAACATTTGCATTGTCTAACCCTACATCAGAGCACTATGCATGGACTAGTGCAGTGTTCTTCACTAATTTTCAGAGGCGGGCCTCTTTTACCGATACGACATCAGTGTGGAGTGCCGCCACACCGCCTGCCAGGGGATTATTCACATTTGTGTATTGTCGGGGGACGCACGTCAGAGGCCGCACTAAAGGCTACGAGGGGCCACCAGTAGCCTGGGGCTCTGCGCAAAATCCGGCACACAGCCAAAGGTTGACGTCAAGATAAACGAGGCATGTCTTGTGATTTCTGAAGCAATGTGCCCTACATCAATCACTTGCCTGCCTACGCCGAGGGACTCGACACAACCCCGCCTATTGCCTGCAGCGGCACAGCTGAAGATTGCAGTTGATGAGCTAAGTAACCTTATTTATAAGATCACCACAAGGAAATTGGAGTCACCTTGGAACCAGGCATGATTCCTGTTCACAACTGTGCCGTGTCAATTTCCCGTGACTCTTCAACTGAACAATCCACCTCCAGCAACCGAGTTTCTTCAGCACGCATTGAAATACATGCAACAACAGCCTGCCTCTTGGAGGCAAAAGCCTAGCGGTATTGGACTTTTTAAAATCATAAAATCTACGTCTTGTCACAGGCTGAAATCAAATTATGAGCTACAAGGTGACCAAGTGTGTGACAATAGAGCAAGCAGGTTGCTTTACATCTTATCTTTGTGGATGTTTTAGTGTTATCCCCCCTCAAGTGCATGGGGTTTCCTGTGGGTATTTGGGTTTATTCCAAAAATTTATATTCACTAAGGAATTGGCCCAAATTCCCAATATGGATCCTCACAAGCAGAGTTATATTGAGGCGCTATTGAGCTTTCATAAACTAATAGAGAAAATAAAGGATCAATTACCACAGCCCACATCAATATCAGTAAATATTCACTGGGTATTCTTTGGAACTCAAGAATAACAATGTTTGCTATTATAAATCTGCAAGCAGTTGAACGGCTCACAGGGCTAAATATAGAATTTTGAAAAGTTCGGTTGCGAAAGAGAGACAACTTTTAAAAATAGAGACTGGAAAAACCGCGGTTGAATGTATGAATAAACCCCCCCCCCCCAGTAATTCTGCACTTGAAGGCATGTTAAAATGTCTTCAAAGATTGTAGAAATATCTGCTAAGGGTGACTACCACAGGCAGGTTACTGGACATGGAGATTGGTAATATTGTGAAAAGAGTTACATTATTCGAGCTGATATGAACTTGCTATTATAAAATCTAAACTATATTCATCAAATTGGGTAACAAAGAATGCATGGAAGTAATTGCTATTTTAAAGCAGACCTGGGGGTCAATAATAATTAAGATTTCAGCAATCATTGTTCACGGACATTAACATCACGACTGGAATTCATTACACAATTACACGATTACAACTCGTCGAATCCAGGTCTGGTTCGAGGACATTTGACGATTCAAGCAAAGGGACTGGCGAGAGGTGTGGGGGACGAGGCTCGCCTTGACGTGCTGCGTGCGCTGCAAGAGGCGGCGGTACAGATTCCGTGTCCTGGAACACTCCTCTTGTTCGATCTCAAAGTCGATGTAGGACTTCCACAGCACCTGGGAACGGGAGAGAAAAAAAACACGCGTGCGCAGACGCGCTCACAGCTTCTGTCGTTCAAAGCTGGCGACCCGTGGCTCTGGCGTGGTGCTTATGTAAGAATCACGGGTATATCCAGGGGCTATTCGTCAGAAAATTGAAGGTGCATTAATTAAATGTGACTCGCCAACTCTCCCCCCGAGAAAGTTGCCAATTCATGAAGATATATTAAAGGGTTATGATACTTAACAGAAAGATAAAGTAACATTTTTAAAGTGAACTATTCATGGAAATGCAGGATAAGAGTTTAAATTTAGCATTGCATGGCAAAAGGTTATATTAATATATTGTAACATTACATTTATAGCACACTCGCAGAAGTACCCGGCGTCGCCCTGGGGAAAAATATATTTAAAAACTTCTCTAAAAAATTTCGATTTAAAGCTTTCGTGACTGCAGGGATTCATCTTCTTGGTTCTTTCGGTAAAGTCACGTAGAAGGGAAGTAATAAAATAATATTATTTTATTACTTCTCTAAAAAACACAAGCTATTGTTTAAGCCCCGCATGCCTTTTGTCCATTCGTCCATCAACAAAATGATAAGAGGCTTGCAGAAGTCCAAATAGCTAGAGAAAGTGGGGGGTAAATAGTTGATCTAAAAGGTTTCAAAAAAATTGTCGACTACAACCCCCCCCCCTCCAAAAATGTTTTTACCTCCACGTAGGCATATATACCTACACACCCTACATACAATAGAGTGAGTAGTATTTAGTGGCTCTACAGTAGTATCTGGCTCTACAGTAGTATCTACTGACTCTGTAGTTTTATCTGACTGTACAGTAGCGTATACTGAGCTCAGTAGATGCTACTGACTGTATAGTAGTAACTACTAGCTCTATAGTAGTTTCTGCTGACTCTATAGTAGTATCTGTTGACTATAGCAGTATCTGCTGATTATAGCTGTATCTGCTGACTCTGCACCAGTATATACTGACTATAGTAGTATCTACTGACTTCAGTATTATATACAGACTCTATAGTAGTATCTAGTGACTGTAGTAGTAACTACTAACTCTATAGCATCTGCTTACTCTATTGCAGTATCTGCTTACTCTATTGCAGTATCTACTGACTCTACAGTAGCATCTACCGACTCTGCAGTAGTATCTCCCGACTCTAAAGTAGTATCTACCTACTCTATAGTCGTATACCGACTCTATAAGTATCTATCTACTCTATAGCAGATAACTACTAACTTAACAGTGCCGTGGTGAGGCCTAGTCCCGTGCGGAGCCCCCGCCTCGCCAAGATTTCCCAGCCGACCGAGGTGGCACCTTGGCAGGCTGGGGCTAGGCTGCTACCCCCCCCCACCATCCCCCCGTCCGCTCTACAGTAGTATCTACGGACTATAGTAGTAGCATCTACCGACTCTATAGTAGTAACTGCACACATTAGGGTGGGGGGGGGGGGGAGAAGAGGACATCACACTGAAGAATTTACCTCAGGGTTGTGTATTTTCTTTGAAGCGCGAATGATAATTTTTCCCCGCCCCCCACCGATCGCGTGTGTGCGTTGCTAGGGCAACCACGGGTCAGCGTTCTCGCGCATGCGCAGATGCGTGCTTTGGCGCGAGCTCAGCTTAGTAATATAATAGTAATCAATTGTTAATTTAACTACTTTAAAGTTGACAGATGTGAAATATGAATAGTGCTGGCTCACCCGGGGGCTTATCATGTGGTATCTGGGTACTTTTTAAAAACGTGAACCCCACAGTTTGCGAGTTAAAAGCGTCACAAGGTGTGTCCACACACACGCAGACAGACAAAAAATTACGTTTATAGGTAAGATAATGCTTTGTGAAAAACACTGTTATGCTTGACTACACACAATAGGCACAAAAAAGCACAAACCTAGTTTCTGAAGTTGTAAGTAATGGGAGCAGTGCAATGGAGATTTCAGCCACGATTATGCAAAATTATAACCGTAGTAAAAAAAAGATGTTTGATGTTAAAGACTTGCCGTGAGCAGCTGGGTTGTCATGATGAATTGACCAATTTTGTGTGGACTGATCAAGCCAATGACCTCTGGGCATTGCACATGTGGGCGCAGTCATGGAACTTTAAAGTTCAGCTTAACTTCAAGCGCAGTTTTCTGGGTAGGGTTGCGCATTGAACATTTTTTTCTTTCAAGCTTTGACACGCGCTGCTGCAGCCACCTGCAGGAGTCGAGTTCAACTGCGGGCATTTCAACTCTGCAGTGCATGGCCAAGGTTTGAGAAAAAAAATGCTCACCAACTATAGCAGCCGCCCATGGAGAACTGCTGTCAAATTACATGTAACTGCGGGGGGGAACTTAAGTGTTGCATTCATTACAACATTTTGGAACACAAAGTATCAGATACATTATTTGAATAATATTAATTTGAATTTATGAAGTAAATACCTGAATGAGCGATAAATAAAACCAATAGTTAATCGTAAAGAGTTATCAATAATTTTTTTGGTAATAACTGATTTATTTATTCCCATGCCAGATGGTGTAGACATACGACCCAGCAGTCCCACATTTTCAGCTTTTTGCACAGATTCTTTCGGACAAGGCCCGTCACATTACGCCTCACGGGGACAGGAGACGCGCTGCATTGAGGTGCAGTATGAATACTGAGTGACGACGATGATGATGATGATCTGCACAACGCTCACCTCGGGCATGTCGAGGCGTGGCTGCCCGACTGCCAGCTCATAGATTGCTCGTGAGCGCTCCACGTCTCCCAGGATGGTCTCCAGCTCCGCGAACTTCATCCACGTCGTGCAGTTCTCCGGCGCAAACTCCAAGAACTTCTCGTAGAGCTTCCGGCAGCGGTCAAACTCCCGCAGTTGCAGTTCCAGCTCAATGTAGCCCTTGAACAGCTTGTTCTTGGGGCACTTGCCAATCGACATGCCCTGCCGGAGGAACGACAACAGGGGGACAACCGCAAGACTCGAGATTTGTGGATTACATTGTGTTGGTTTATAAATTAACGATGGAAAAGACATTTTTGAGTTTCGAACAAAAAGTAAATTAACAGTTTTAAAACTCAGTAATCCTTTGATTTTATAAATGGAACCATTATTTTCAATATTGATGGGTTTTTTTTCGATAAAATGTTTTTTTAAACACTAATTTTAAACGTAGATATGTGATTGTATATGCAATTTTTTTTAATGTTTACGGCCATCCTGGATTGTTCCATGGCAGTACAATAATGCATGGTGGTGGCTTGAGGAGGGGGCTTTATCCAGCCAAGTAGATTCATCATGGCTGAAGATAATTATCATGTATGTGGCTATGAGCAAATAATGGATTTTTGGTGTGCCCTTAAAAGCTCTCTCAAATTTAGCTGAATAGCAAGCGTGGATATGAATTGCGCGGCATGAGTGTAGTTCCACATTAATGGTATACAACAGACACTTACGAGGACTTTTCGAGCAGCTGTCAGGTTCTTTTGCCGAATCTCGAACTGTGCAAACAGCAGCCAGATCTTGCTGAAGGTGAACTAAAGAATGAAGAATATTTGACATGTGAGTGGGTTGCAATGATAAACACATGCAAGTATAATTATGATAGTTATGCCAATCTCAATTTATTTACCTTTTTGTGTGGAATAAGCTCTAGACAGCCTTGGTAAACTTGTCTTGTTCTATCTGGATCCTTAAGACAAAAAGACAATGCACACGTGGACAACTGTCAGCCCATTCAGATCACTCACCAAATGGGCACTCTATAACATAAAAGATTAATCATCATGAACTATGACCCTCTCAACTGTTTTCATATTGTGCTGCGATCGAAACGTCGTGGGTTTTTGCTTTTATAATTAGAATTTTATTATTTTTCAATTTACGTGACTTTACCAAAAGAACAAAGAACACGACCTGTTCTTTTATAAATGTATAAATTTTGGCCTCCACTATCACTACACTGCGCATCTCAAATGCAAGTTCTCATTATATAAACTGGTTACATGCATTCATTATTTTGCTTCACAAGGGAGTTAAATCTGTTGCTTACAACAAGTTTAAATTCCCCTACCAGCTGAGCTAGATTTTTTTTATGTATACCATCTTGTTCGTGCCTACAATTTGCTTCAAATTCTCCATGGCGATGTTGAAGCTTTGGTGGTATCGCACACTAGCCATAAAAAGTTCGTAACGCTCAAATAGCTCACGTTCAATAATTGGGAGTAAAACCTACAAAAACACCCACTCACATTAAACATCCAAAACAATCTACTGCGCACATGCGAGGCGTGTAAAGTGCTGCCATTCGTGAGTGCGTTTCCATGAGGGCAGCTGGCTTGCCTTCATCTCCAGCTCCTCGAACAGCGCGAAGTTGATCCACAGGTAAATGTAGCGGCGCCAGTGGCGCTTCTCTGGCAGCAGAGGGACGTTGGCGATGGCTCGCTCGTACACCTCGCGCACGGACTCCGCCTCGCAGTCGCTCTCCACCAGGCGCAGGTAGTCAAACCAGGCGTCGTAGTTGTGCGGGTTTGCCTGATGATGCCAGAAGCGACGACAACATTCATGGCGTTCAAATGGATATTTGGTGATATTTTATGGAGTTGGTTCAAGTTGTTTTGATATTAATACATTTTTGTGCATGTTTTTTGTTATATTATATGTGGATTCTTCACGTGGAAAGGCAAAATAATGATGACGATCCACTAACAATTAAGGGCTTGCTAGATTTATGTGAAATGTTGGAAAGCTTGTGGCCAAACACTAGAGAGCAATGTGAAGGGATATCAGAACCTAACATAACCTAGAAGGGAAATTAGTTGAATACAATCTTATCGATAACTAGACAATTAGAGCTCAATATAATGCATATACTAACCTTTATTCCAACGAGACATTGGCAATTTGGTTCACTTAAACCAAATTACCTTAAGCAATGAGGTTGTGTTAGATTCAAACTCAACTGAAAAGAATATACAGCATTGATCCCCTTAATATCACCAGGCATATGAAAACACATCTCCTATAATTTAACCAGACGTGCAGTTTGTAAAATGCATAAAAGTCAATATAAATCTTATGTTGCATGCAACTCTGGAACTGTTTAGCACAATCAAAGCAGACAAGGAGGCTCTCAAAACCAATCAAATGCACTGACGCGCATGACCTGACCTCACCTTGACCTCCTCTTCGTACTGGAAGCGGCGCTTGCTGACGATGACGTCCTCAATACCGCGGCGGTCGCCGTACTTCTTCTCAAACATGGTGTAGTTCTTGAAGAGCTCCTGAGATGACTGCTTCGGTATACGATCCAAGGCATACTTGTATATCACGCGCACGCGATCAAACTGCAAGAGAAAAATAAATGTAGTATTGTCAAAATTATGTAAAAAAGGTCCGTGTGAAAATAACAGAAGATATAACAAAACTACGTACTATATGTGGTAGCCATCATCTCCAGTAATTCCTTATGGCAGTAACCAAAATATTAGCAGGCAAGAGTAGGCGGATTCAAGCGATGCTAAACAACACTGCCGTGTACTGAACGTGGTTAAAGCTTCATTGGCATATACAGAAAAAACATTTCTAAGCTTAACCAAATTTGTTTAGGGATAGATATCAATTAAATATTATCAGATGGATTTGCTGGCCAAATACTTGCACTAATGTGCATAAGACTGAACACAACTGCAACACTATATAAAGCAACAAAAGTTTTACCAGAATAAAATAAATGCAGCATCTACAGCATGTGAAACGGCGGGTAGAAAGAAGACGATTGCTCGACTCGTATTTCTTTGCGGCGCTACCTCTTTCTGGGCTTCTTCGAAGCGGGCGAAGGCAACAAAAAGCGGCTCCTTCATGTGCTCCTCGCCGTAGAACTCGACGGCCCGCTCGTACACGCGGCGTGCGTGTGCCGTGTAGCCGTGCCGGTCCTCGAAGCGGGCATACTTGATCCAGTTCTTTATCTCGGGATGCACCATGACAAGTGCATCGAGAGAGCGAGCTGTCAAGGAAAGGGAGTGGCTGCGGGTGTACAGCACCAACTTTATTTTTGTATTTGCAATCACGCCTATACTGCGCTAAAAGTCTACGTCATCACATTCGATCTAGATGACAGAGGTCACGTCTAAAGTAAAAATGTAAAACTCCTCATCTGCTGAGAAAATGGATCGGCAACTTAGACATCGACCCAAAAAATGTAACAAAAGCTGAAATGTGCACAAAGAAGCAATGAGTGGAACATGCTTGGAATTACAATGGGACGTAAAGAGGATGACAAGGATTAGAGAACATATGGAAGTTAAAGACATCATAAACTCAATAAAAATTGGCTTGTGCAGGACACATTGCTTAGAAGGGATGGTGACCGGTCGTCTAAAATTACAATGAAGTGGCAGTCAAAGGAGAAATCTATTTTAACGATCTGTTAAAATATATTATGTTGTCAAGACACATGTATTAATGAATGTAGTCATAATTATAAAATGTACTCTATGGGAACCTCATTTGCCAGTCAAAATATAATTGGTTTTTTACCCTTCTATCTGGCAACAAAACTGACACCTTTCTACAAGGAGTCATGTTTGCGTAGACCGCAATACCTGCAGTCATAATACAAACAAAAGACATAACTCTGATAATGTGCACTGTCCTTGAAGTTGATTGGTCCACACCCGAGACAGCTTTCCTTAGAGCCTAGTCTCACATGGGTTGGACCAGATGACACCAAAAGGTGCACAACTCAAAGACAATGCACCATCAGAGTATGAGAGCTCGGGGCAAGCATCTACACTATGGGAACCTCATTTGCCAGTAAAAATAGGATAATTGTTTTTTTACCCTTCTATCTGGCAACAAAACTGACACCTTTTTACAAGGAGTTTCTTGTATCTACAAGATCTACAAGAAACTTATGAATGTAGCTCGCATGTTGCAATTGTTACACAAAACACTAAAGTAGTTTAGTGAACAAGTCCATGCAACAAAATTAATTGTCATTTATTTAACCAGGAAAGGCTGAATGAGTTTCAAGACTCTTTTATCAGAGGGTCTTGCATGAGGGTGTGGAGTACTCACCTCCGATTATCACGGTTGGCTATGTATAGTGCGAAAGAGGTTCAACATAGATACATACATACTCAACGTTGTTTTTCCTATACAAGTCACTTAAGTTGAATGCCCAAGTTATCTAGACTATGATTTGAAAATGTATTCATCGCTTTTCTGGAAGTTACGCTGGCGCCAAGGATATATTTCTCGTAGACTGCACGGGCTGCGTCCACCTCCTTGTAGCGGAGCTCAAAGTTGATGTAAGAATGCCAGGCCTGTTCCTCCGGCTCCCACTCCATCCAGCGTTCAAACACTTGCCGGCAGCCTGCCACGTTACTCAGCATCTCCTCCATGTATGTGTACTTGTACCTAACAGGGGCAAGACAGCGCATGCACATTGATTTATAATCGTTATAACTGTCATTTTATTAAGCGCATATATATTATTTGATTCTGTTGCGGCCTCAGAGTGGATATAGGTCCTTGAAATATAGGCTACATTGCAGTGTTGCTTTCAATTAAATACTGTAATATTCGTATTTTTATTTAAACATGGAGAATACAAATAATCACCATAAATGTTAGCAAAAGGTCCAAGAGATGCAGTCATTTAATTGATATTACAAAGAAATAAGAAGTTACAGAACAAACACTTATCTTCAGCATATAGTTTGATTATTAAAATTTTGTTCTTAACAGAGTGGATACAAATCTGACATGGGTACCCAGGTTCAATGGTGTTCTCAAGGAACATTATCAGAAAGTATTTGCAGGACATGAGATGTAACGAGGACATATACTGTTGATTCCTGGTGCTTGGAGGCAGATTGCTGGATCTTGTGGAAAAAAAAAAACCTACGTAACCAGTGATAAACCACAGTAGCCACCTACCAGAATGCGTTGATTCGTGGCAGGATGGTGACCGCACGATCCCAGATGTTGCGCGCATGGTTCACTTGCCGGTTCTTCATCTCCATCTCGGCATACTTCAGCCAGAGTGTCACGTTGCGGTGATCCACATCCAGGGCACGCTCGTATAAAGAGCGTGCTCTTTAACACAAACACACAACCCCACAAACCCATGTTCATACGGATGGATACTTTCAAAAGCTTATTTGACAGGTTTGAAGCATTGGAAAAATAAATTAAAATCACAGTCTGAATTGTTATGTGGAGTGCATCATTTTGGTACATTGTGGTATTTTATGCACTTTTACCTTTGGATTTCTTTCAAGCTCTCCTCCCATTGTGCGTACTTTATCCAATTTGTGACCACTGTCCGATTCTTCCTGATATTATCCTCAAATGTCTGCACACACATTCATACAAACAGCTTATATAATTGCCAAAAATCATATCAAAATCTATTTACAAAAAGGTACGGTCATTAACACACAAGTTAGAAATGTTTCACAACTTGCATTTTAAAATGATGATGCTCTTTAATGGGGTATATTAAGACAAACTGTATATTATGGAAGGCTAACGTAAAATGTGGGATGCTACAAAAAATATACCTACATTAAACGGTGTATTTTAAGAATGGCTGTGTCAATAGCAAAAAACTACTTCTAAACAGTTTACAATCTTTGACAGTACACACATGCATAAACTGGAGACAATTGGATACGCGTGAGACTGTCGGCGTAAACCAGTGTTCTCACTGCAAGGCTCGCGGGCCACGGGAGGCCCCTGGTGGCCTTTAGTGCGGCCCCTGATTGCGGCCCCCGACAATACACAATGTGAAAAACCCCCAATCGTGATGTCAAACCACAATGGTTTCAAGTGTGTGGCGGCCCTCAGACTGACGTCTTATCGGCGAAAGCTGGCCTCCCCCTGAAAAATTGCGAAGAACGCTGCCACCAATGATTACGCGTTGACAAGCGCTTCTTCCGCAGGATCCTGCAAACCCTGAGGCCTCAAAGCAGTGCCAACCTTGCGCTTGCGTAGCTTGTAATCCGCAAGCTCCTCTTCGTCGGATATCTTCTGGCGCGGCGGTGGCGGCAGGAGCTCAAGCTCTCTCTCCTTGGCTTCGCGAAGCAGCTGCTCCGCTGTGATCTGCAGGTCGGCCGGTGCTTTGTTCTTCACCTGCAAACGTCACATGCGTCAAAAGCTGGTCAGCGGCAGGTACTGTGGATGTGTGTATAGGAGCACCAGGTGGTGCATTGGTCAGTCATCTCAGTCAGTCGACCCATGGACACCTGGGTCTGCCCCGTGACCGTCCTGCCAGGTGGGAGTTCGACACTTCACGTGGCCTCAACGTGCACATAGCCTGGCACAAGCACCGTGACGATTGTCAATCAACTGCTGGATGAGTGCCTCCCCATGCCGTGGCCTACATCTGAAGAGTTGCCTCCTACAGCCCACACACTCGCCCAATAACAGACCAGCCGTACAACAACAGAACTTGGTTATGTTTTACACTCACCCTTTAGACTATCATTCACATTCGACTATCGTCACTATTATTGTACAAATACTATCATCACCCATGATCACTCAAGGCCTTCTCAAGCCGTTACCACCCCTAACACGGTCCTGCGACGCAACGTATCTAGCATCTGCGCACGACCTCATCTCGTCACGTACTATACTACATTTTAACGTTGTTGTTGTTGTTCTTGTTATTATAATGATGACCGAGTTACACGTCTCAACACGATGATCTCCTTCAAGCCGAAGGCTCCGTCTAGCCGAGGAGGCCCCGTATGACGCTTACCTTAGCCACTTTCGGGATTCGCTGCTTCCCCGCGGCCGTCGAAGCCATGTTTGCGTTGTCGTTGGACTACTGCACGCGGAAATATGATGCGCGCGCCTCCTGTACGTCCGAGTTGCCGTGTGTTTGAGATAATTTAAAGAAAAAAATCCTCTCGATCTCAAAGAGCGCGGACAGGTCCCAAATAACGAAGCGAAAGCACCAGGCCTCACCACCACGTGACCACGCCCCCCTCCTCCCTTCCCGGCGTGCACAGCGCCGGCGGGTTGGGTTGGCAGTGGACCGCGACCTACATCTCTCTTCAAGTGAATGAGACCTGGGGAAGAGACTTCAAGTGAGACATAAGTCACTGTTTTCAGAGTGGACCGCGACCTCTGTTTCTCTGCGAGTCGATGAGAACAAGAGAAGATACTTCAAGAGAGACACAAGCCGCTGTTTTCAGAGTGGACCGCGACCTCTGTTTCTTTGCGAGTGAATGAGACCTGGGAAGAGACCTCAAGTGAGACATAAGTCATTGTTTTCAGAGTGGACCGCGACCTCTATTTCTCTGCGAGTGAATGAGACATGGGGTAGATACTTCAAGAGCGACATAAGTCGCTGTTTTCAGAGTGTATCACAACCTTCATGTATCCTGCAGAAATCTGATGAGCTATGAAGCTCTTTTCACAGCTTTCCAGGAGAGGTGGGTCAGAAAGTTACAGCAACAAACAATACAAAAAAAAAACCGATAGGGTGCAAATCATAGGAAAGGTAAGCAAATCGCTAAAATAAAAAAAATGATTACACACGTACACCAATACTTGTCAACCCCTTATCAGTCCCTCCTACCTCATTACAGACCGATTCAGGACTCATTGGTTACCCCGTGCCCTTATGAATCTGAATGTGCATCACACAAAGTCCCATCACAAGGGAGAAACACAAACAAATAAACATGTATTGCCCGTATTGAAACGGCTGTACGCCGTATGGACCTGACAACTCAATTTCCCTGTACAAGAAAACGGGTAAACCTTCATGGGTTGACCGCTAAGGTCATCTCAGTCAACTCATGGCACATGAGGTCTGTTCCGTGACTTGTCAGCGAACCTTCGACACTTCACGTGGCCTGAAAGTGCACCGAGCTTGGCACAAGCGCCGTGGTGACGTCGCCGCCAGGATTGTGAGAACGGCGGTTGTTATTTCACGGCAGGATTGTGAGAGGTTGAGACATCACAGACAGGCATTCATCCAGCATGGCTGGTCATTTTTAAGATTATGCTTTTAGTATTTGCTGTACCACCAGCTGTACGAATATAAGACCCCATTCGAAGTCTCATCAGCATATTGGCTGTCCGGACCAATATGATTCAGCAGACATTATTGGCAGGTGCGTTCCATATTCTGTCATAGGCTTCACCAATTGATTATGTCAGTAGATAGGGGCATTAGTTCTAGCTTGTTGCGAGCAAAGGGCAGTGCCGCATAACTCATTAGTAGTCTGAACTACGCTCAATCCTCTGTGTTCAACAAGCTGCAATGACCACAGTGGTGAAGTATGGTCAAATAACACCCGTGACCCGCAGTGCATGAGAAGTCCTCATTCAACAGTAATTGACAAACGGCTGTGCATGTACATTACAACGTCACATATCTGATTGGGAAAAAAATACTGCACTGAGTGTGGGCGATTGGTAAGGGCCGATATGTGTTGTGCGGATATGCGACGTTGAAGTATAGTAAAACTGATTTCACTGCACAAAGTGGATGTCCAAATACCGAATGATCGATCATTGACGATTGAAATAATGTTGTAAATTAACATAAATTTGTATGCATGCCTTAAAGGTTTACTGTTTTATGTCATGAAACCCGACCTAATGCATGCTGTACATTGCTGAATTACATTTCACTCAGGTACATGATGGTGCTCAGATTCTTGGCTAACTGAATCATAAAAAAAACTAGTGGACAGCATGTCAATAAAAAAATATAATCATTAGGAAACTTTTATTTTATTTGTACCAGGCCCCTTGGTGGAAAGCGCAGCGTCCAATTCTCATCCACTCTGTTTGTCTCGTCTCACCCTGCTACGAAGGAGCGGCAATTGCCCAAAACGTCACCTATTATATAATCTGATGAATGTGTTGAGTTTTTTTTCTTATTATTCGTAATATATTTTTTCTTGGCATGGAAATCAAGCTATACGATACGAATACATCTCTGAAGGAAAAATGCATCTCACAGTTGATCCAGCTTGAACTTGATTCACCCAGAGCCCGGCCCATAGGTGGGCATTGTTCATCAACCCCGAGGCATCACTTTCTTTGCCACTTCCATTACAGGCCCATCACATTTCAACACGAGAAAGTCATACTTAGTTACAAAATAATAGTAATTTTCATAAGTACTGTCATTATACAGTGCATAATGCATTAGCAGTGATCGGGTGGGGTTTTCTTTGGTCATAATCATGGCTGGAAATTGAGGTTGAAATGTGCACTGAAGGGTCCGGTGATCGTGAGTAGAATTTTGAAGGAGTGACATTGCACTCGCCGGGAGTTGAGTCATGCGCAGTGTTAGGATTACATTTTACGCTGCTCGTTGAAAGCTGGATGGCGATTTGTGTGCGACAGGATGTCCGTTAGACGACGGTGTTTATTCAGGACATAGTGTTGAGTGCAATTGATGCGAGCATCGGTGGTGATATGACGTGCAGAAGCGCGCACTTGACATGTTTTGATTCGAGGTTTTTGTTTAGATTTTTTTAGTTATATGTTGCGGTGAATGTAGCGGCCTCTAGTGTCTGGAGGGGTTATGTTAACCCATACAAAAGCATTGTTCTTACACTCATCCAAGAACTCTTAATACAACATACGAATTAATACATTGTTTGCTTACAAACGTGATTCGATGCATATATTTTAAACTTAAAAATCGATCGAGTAATCAACGTGTCATCAAACTTTAATTTCGATACACTGAGTGAGTATCTGCTATTCAGCAGCAATCAAGGGCACGATCAGTGCCACTGTGTCTCGCTCTTCATAAATCATTGGTGCTCAATGCATACTTAGACTCCTGCAGAATTGAGCACGTTGTCAAGGAAAAATGTTCACTGCCACAAGGGATGGCCATAGCCAGTGACATTTCCTGCCCCGGGTAACCTCTTGTAACTTGACAATGCATTCTCACATTTCCACAAATACAGATTATGCTTATCCGAGGATGGTCAGAGCATTGGAATTCATTCGCAGATTCATTTTCTAGTTTCCCTTTGTCTTAGGGCTGGAGCTGGAGAGCAGATGTGGTGGTCTTACGTGGGGGAGGAGGATGCAGAAATAAAAGAAGCTTTTTTGTTAGTTTAGAGCAGCGGCATGGATGCTGGGAAGCGGGCCACCTCAGTGGCTGAAAGAGGACACCCTTTCCAAATTCAATGGAACCTCACATGTGCACACACACACACAGCAGGGTATGTGACAAACACGTTCTTCCTTCTGCAGGTGGGACCCGTGCCGTCCAGTCCAAGATCATCTGATTTTCTACATCTAATCTCTGTCTTGTTGCCAGATTGTGAGGATAGTGCCAAAATAATCAAGTGCTGTCCATCTTGAGTGATATGATGAACACTCTAATATTTGTAGAATAAAAAACCCAAGTGAGATTTGTGAAACTGCTCCACTGTGAAAGGCATGGTTAAAACATCCAAATACAACACAGTGCTGTGTTAAATACCAAACTAAAAATCAGTACACTGGATAGCAAGTATGTTATCTTTGAGTAAGCAATGTACAATTTGATGAAACATAAGTTATGACATTGCATTAACAAGGCAGCATAGCACACTCTGAACCTGATAATTTGCATGAATTACAGTATACAAATGTATTTATTCTAATGTAATGATTGTCACCTGTCTAAAATTTGTAATACAGGGCAGCACTGCAATTGTAAAATGAAGCCAAGCCGAATAAATATCTTAAATACAGTATTTACCATCTTACTAAAACTCTTTTAAAATGTTTGTGCAATGTTACAAGAAGTACACATGAGCTGAATAAAAATGGCCCAACGTTACGACTGAAAAGGCAAGCTGATTTTAATTTACGCGGCTTATTTTTAGGCATGTGAAGTTGGTCACAGCTGAAACAAAGGACTAATCCAGACATACACACCCGAAAGTCCCATAATTCCTGGAAACACACACCTGACTTAATTAAAAGTGGGGACTTGGAAGGATTAGGTGGGATTTCGCCCTCCAGATTGTAACTACACCGCTGCGACTCTTTGCCAATATGTGAAAAAGTGCACGGGGTTGCATTAGCAGTGTCCACACTAAACACAGACTTGTTGGGTAAATACCAGCTCAGAAATCAGAAAAAAAATCCCACCCCATGGATGCATTTTTCTCTTCAGAATAATGATGTCTGAATCACCGACTGTGCTTCCAAGGTCATACGCTCGAACACGATTAAAAACCTAAATGACAAAGCACTCTTTACAAGTACTGAATCTTTATTGTTAAATATTTTATTGGAATAAAACTGCAGATTATGTGAAGAGGAACAGTAATTACGATTGAAAGTTGTCTTGAATTGTTTTATTCTGCTTTGTGTTCATCATTGAGAGGATAACTAATGTTGCACTGAGAGCTTCGGTGCTTTAATTGACTCATTTGCAATTCATGTTCATACTTAAACTAAATACATTTTTAGCTATGAAAATAACTGAACATGTTGGTTTATACACCCAATACTGTATTATGAATTATAATTATATTTTTGGGTAGGCCACGTAAGATCTGACCAAGTTTGTGTCATCAACATCCTCCAACACTGAAAACAGCTAAATTTAATTGTTACGTGTACAAACGTAAATTAAAAGAACAATTATCACAACCAAGTTCAGCACTTAGACATGACGTTTCATTGAAAACTACAGCAAACATCATCAGGACAGGATCAGACTAACCATACGTACTGACTTTGTGAATTGTTATTCTAACTTCTTGGATATTGTCCTGATGATATTTGACATAATTTCAAAGAAAAAATAATATCAAACTGCTAATTTGGTTCTGATAATTAATCTTCCAACTTTTTATCCTGTGAGGTGAAGTTATTGTACACCAAACGCTTGTACACGTAATGTTTTAGCGGTGGAGGTTTAAAAAATGACACATATTTGGTCTGAGGTTACTTGGCATACCACACCTATCAAGTACGAGTCGATGCAAAGTACACGAATGATCACTGTTAGAAGTGAAAACAATATTATTTGACGGTATGATAACTGTGCTGCATCATGCATGTGTCGTGTGCTTGTACTTAATTAGGCAAACGCTTCAGTCCGAAGTCGAACAGCAATTGTGCCATGGATTGTCTCCACTAGGTGGCAGCTCCACATAATAATCTGCTGGGTTCGCCGAACAATGTGAAAGTAAAAAAAAACTACGATCACATTTGGCAGTGGTGCACAAGAGCTAAATAACGATCCTCAACACATTTGTCAATAGCACTGTCCGTAAGCGGAAGAGTTATATAATAAGAGACATTTCGATTAGCGGCCCTTCTTCTTAGCAACGAATTACTATGAAGAAGTGCCATTGCCCGAAACGTTGCCTATTACTAAAGAGGGAATAATATATTATAATCGGCGACGTTATGGGTAATGGGCCCTTCTTTTCATACTTCTCAATATCTTGTATTGTTGGAAACTTTTTGCTATGACTAATGGCCAATGACAGAAATGCCACCTATGATATACATTTTCCTCTTTCGGGCAGTGTTATAGACAAATGTATGAAATGTAGAAGTCATGTGACTACCCCAGAGCTCTCAGACTTGAAGATTCGATGCATGAAGTTTGCCAACGGGCCAGCAACCTCTGCGTGACATCCATTTGATCGAACAGTGCCAGTGGTGGAAGAGAGTGATTTCACCATCAGTGGGCTGAAATTGAATGAGTTTAAAACTCGGGCATATAGAAATGCAGGTGTTTGCCATTTATTACGATTTACATCGTCTGTATGGAGCAGTGGTGCAGTGAATAGCGCACTGCACTATTTAATCCAAGGACGTGAAGTTGATTCATAGAAACGGCTACCATTAGTGATGATCAATATCTGAACAGGTCCTGGGTTTCAGCCCCTCCACCCCCAACCCAAAGGACTAACATGGTGAAGTATGGTCAAAACAACTCCTACACATGCTCCAGAAATGCACGAGCTTTCGCACTATCGCTGCAAGAGCACGATATGCTGCGTATGCCAAATGCATGAGTCATGATAGCTCTATAAAGGTATGATGCAGCCACTAATCACCGTCATGTCAGAGTATCCAACCACAGATTCTGGCTTGGTTGTCCGTCCAACGCAATCGTGTAACACAACATAACAATTAGTGGGGTTGCAGAGAATATAGGTAACAAAATAAGCAAGCAGATACATTATCTCCTTCGCATATCTGTCCCTCCACATAGAAAATAAAAGGAAGTGCTAATTTTCAGCAGCATTGGTTCAACATTAGCAAACCCTAGACCGATTTCAACATGCGGTGTCTGATCAGCAGGCGTTTGGCATGCTTGAACAATTGCTGGTGAACCTCGAATCGTATAATATCCTTATTCAGTGTGTCGTTTGCTTTGGAGAGAGAAAAAAACATTGCTGAATAGGGTTCGCCAACTTGGCCATTGAAACAGATTTTTTTTTAATCCCTCTTGCTAAGAGCGAACGTGGAATCTTTGAACGTCCATCTGCAAACATAATGCCTGTTTGGTAATACGCCCACCTCGATATCACGGGAACCACGATGGCAGTCTCAACTGCCAAATCTTGAACACAGATGCGAATATAGTAAATCTATTCATGTTTAATGTTAACTTTTGATTATTTTGAATTGCCTCAAAATAACTGCATGCAATGCTCACATTGCTAATTAATTTAAAACAGCAAAAATTCACATTCAATTACATGCATTACCTTGACAATACACCGCAAACCTTGAAAGAAAATCATGATTAAACTACAGTATATCACTTCAGCTGCGAGTCAAACTAATTTACTTTGCTTTGTTCACCATATTGCAGAAACCCACCCCTTCCCAAAATACCGCAGTGTCAATGTTTACATTAACATATGCTGCAACAATTGAGAGAAAAATGATGAAATGACTACCTATAGTCTTATAATGAGGCACTTTGATATTAATTCCCACGTGGAATTCCGCTTGATATAATCAATTGGCGGCATGCTAGTAATGACATATTTTGCCCAAGGAATCAGCACAAAAGCAGTTGTGATTATCCCTCTCAAAAAAAGACTGTACTCTGCTGTCACCTGCAAGGCTTTTTCCATCCTACTCACGGTGGAACATTATAGAGCACAATGGCAATTTGTTGCATTCTTTATCAGATTGAACTGAGCTCAATTGGATAGACGATCTGAACATAGCCAAGGCAGAAATAAATAATAAAAATAAACTTTGTGGGGTAAGTAGACAGATCGGGTTTAATGTGGTGAAAAATAACATAGGAGAGCAGCGCTTCTTAACAGCCTGCAATTTGGTTTTGCATTTTGAATGATAGGCTGTGGCTGTGGCATCACCTGATATTTTTCATGCCCTCTATTTCAAATATTTGGCCTCTAAAAATGCCTTGCATTGCTCTTAAATAATGCAGGAAAAAAATGACACCTTACTTTCCATCCAGCAAAGGTTATAAAAACAAATAGCAATTTAAAAACATTTCTTATTGCTGCAGTCTATAAACAATTTGGCACTTGTCATCATTTAGCATGGTTGTTTGAAGGTCTCACTACCATCGTCGCGAATTTGAATATTTTCCTTAGGTTTTTACCTCACAATGTGGTCTTTTGTATAATCTGTACGTGAAATATGCTGCTGGGCTATTATAATTTAGTTTTTGTGTGTGCATCACACAATATATCCTCTGTGAGCGTCCATGTGCAATGATGTCTTTCACTACTTTGCTAACCTGAGTAGGTTTTCGCGTTGTGCTGTATTGTTGTTGGGCATGATGTCTGATGTTTGCTCCGGGCACGTTTAAGAAGATCCCAGGACATGGAGTGAAACGTCGGACACTGTGCCGAACAACATGCGGTATAACCTGACAAGACACGGCACAGCTGTAGGTTTGAATGTTTGTCATCCTATGAGTTCGAATGGATATCCTCCTGCATGCAAAATATTTGGTGAAACTGCATTGGCAGTGGTGGACAATCATAAAAGAGCACAAAACTCACCACGTTTATCTACAAACCTACTGTAAAATGACACATACATATATATAACAGATAATGTTTCAGGAAACAGTCCTCCTTCATAGCACATGTGTGACGTCTTTGCGAATGTGTTTTGTTTATTATTATAGATGCTAATGCGTGTCCAGTAATCATGCCTGTTCATCTCTCCATGATTGCTGTCTGTATGAATATATTTGAATTCATTCGACATAGAACATTAAAATAACTGAAAATGTTACGAAAAATTATACAGCGATTACACATTTTAACTGGATGCAAAGTGTAACTGCAAAGGTGCTTCAAGGTTAACCTACCATTATCGTTCTCGAGAATTGTAACAGAATGACAGATGGCAGAAAGTGCGAAATGATATCATGGCCGCAAGGAGGAGTCTGGGATATATCCAAGATGGTGGCGCATTGTGTAAAGACGTTTGCGGTGAAGAGAAGCGTCACTCCAGATACACTTTCCATGAGCTAATTGTGTGATGTCTTGACATGGCTGTGGAAGTCCTTAACACTTCTATGCTTCTGCCATTGATGCATGCAACGCTGATTGGACAAATGTGTGCCTACAGCAGGGGGGATATCTTGAAAAGTAGGGTAAGAACTAATTGTGCAGTTTAATTTTGAATGATCGCCAAAGGAAGCATAATCATGTTTTCATCAACAATTAAACGCCAATATATTATCACCAATTCCGAGTTTGCCTGCAATATGTGAATAACATTCAAGCATCGTGCCTTATATGTCTGTATATATGTTCAAAAACAGCAAAATACGCATGCTACTGAATGACATTCAAATGGAAAAATGAATTGACGTGGAAAATTTTGCTATTGCTTTTCCCATTCCTGCAATTCTTGCTCACGCCACTGCTGGCAGAAGGACCGCCACGAGAGTGAGCTCCAGAGAGCCCCTCTAGCTCTTCCATGCTGGCAAGATGTCTTGGATTAAGTTGGAGGAATACCCACACTTCATCCCACCACGCATGACCTTTTAATGTTTGGTGGACAGAGGTGTGGGAATTTAATATTAAAAAAAAACCCTTCGCCCATTAATTTAACTTCTGCACCAGGAAACCAAATTGGCAACTCCGGGATAGGATAACTGGTACGCGAACCATTACACGATGGCAGCTTCCCGAGTACACCGCTGGAAGCACCCCGTGAACATGAGTGGACCCACTGTGAGCTGATTTACGTGGTTGTTTTTAAGACGTACGCTGGGCAATTGGTGGATTTCCTAAGCCGCTTTGTGCTGCGGACACATTGCAGGTGGTTAGAGCATTTATAAAGGATGCTTTTTTTCCATATTGAAGAAAAAAATGGTTCCCTATTGGCCATAACAAAACAGTGCTGCTCACTCCATGGCTGGCAGCCATCTTCGTAAAAGGCAAAAGAGTTTCCACTGTGCGACTGCCGGAGATGATAGTGCTCTGGAAACACGACATCGTGGCATGCAAGCGCTCATGCATTTCGAGTTTGTTCGGTTGATTGCTTCCATCGACAGTGGAGCATTGTCTGGTGGCATCGTAAAAATGGCTGTAATAAAAATGCAATAACAAAAAGTGATCACAGGTCAGGATAATTCGAACTTACATATTCTTTGAAACAAGACATGTCGGAATAGCCTCCATTGTGCCATGGGGAAGTTCATTGTGTGTCAATGGCTGTTCGATACATAATTCAGCATTTTATTCGTCACAATTTAAATGTTTTTTCAAGATGTTTTTGTTATGGTCCATTCTACCAATATAAGATGTGACAAGCGTCTTGTACAGTTCTGAGCCCATTCACCACAAAGCAGAACACATTAAAGGGTGGATTTTTGTTCCCACCAAAACCCACATCTATATATTTATTTGCTCTATTATAAACATGCCAGCTGCTCGTTTTTCGATCTTGGTTCTGTACAGAACTGTTCTTATCTCTTGCCATATTACTCACGCGACTATTTCTCTCGGGAGTTGTAGGGTCGGTTAAAACTCCTATGATCAGCGGCTCACTGAGCTATATGGCTCTTTTCAGAAGCGACCGGACCGCAAATGATAGCTCAAATACGTGGCGAATCGTGTGGAAATGTGTATCAGTCAAATACTTTAAAAGCATTTTTCTAAATGTGGGGAGAAAACCCGAAGGACCCGGAGAAAATATCCACACCACCACGGGGAGAACATGCAAATTTCAAAAATACAGCCGTCGGGGTCGGGATCGAACCCACGACCTCCTGCATACCAGGCGAGGGGGTAAACAGCTCGCCACCGCGGCTGCCAGCAGTGGCGTCAGCAGGCAATTCCAGGGCTGCACCTTTACATCTTCTTACCAATAATTGTGACAATGGCCAAACGGGTCCGTGTAGTTTGCTGAGTCAAGAAAGCGTGGCCAGCTGTAAGCTCCCAGAAAAGTCAATGTTTATACACTGGCAAGTTAGCACCTTCTCAACATTAGTGTTGTATTACCACGAGGGACATCTCATACGAGTTGTTGACCGTCACTTTCCCGTCCATTGTGAACGAGTTCAAAGAAACCAAACGGTCTTTAATGTACTGTACACAACGCGTTTTGGAAACTATTTGTGTAAAAAGCCTTCCACAGTAAACAATACATTTTTGTAAGCGTAATAATTATTTTTCGCTCACTGAAAACGTCTTTTTACTTTCCTGCTGCTGTCCCTCTGGGCAAACTCGTACTATTCTAAATGCATGTAGTTTTTTTAAAAATGTAAATCAAAACCCATATGGCATGCACTGCTCTGATAAAAATCACGTTTTTTCGGTACAAATAACTGGCATAAAAACGCACAAAAGGACACGAGTGTTTGTGGGAATGTTGTAATGTGAAACGGCCTAAGAATTAATTTGATGGATGGATTGATTTTTTCTTTCCCTGAGCCACATGTTTTGTCTGGAAGTGAAAGAGTTAATCTCACACATATGAGCCAGCACGTGTGAGGTCATGGGACAGCGTCCACATAAAATGCGCAGGCATTACAAAGTGAAGCAAGGCACGTTCATTCTTTGTTTTATTTCTGTGCGGGGATGGCTGTCCTTTGGCATTCTGTCTCGTGTTACTGTCTCATAAAATGGCACCGCATGCCCCAGAATTAGTTGTTTTCGCACCTAATTTTAATGCTGCACCCTGCAGTACGCATACATTTAATTGGACGGTTTTATGGTGGATAGTGATACATTTTCTGGCTCCATATGGGTGGACTCATACCAGGGACGGAAACTTGTTTCAGCATCGCATGGCTTCCCAAAGGAAAAGAACAGTAACACATCCACCTCACCAGTCTAGTGTCAGAGTCAGCAATTTCCAGGCCCGTAAAGAAGGGCCAACGTTTATTTGAAATTATAACTCACATTCCCTGCAGCAGATGCAAACCGTATGGCATCAATCGATGGCCTCAATTTTAGGTGAAGGCGGCATTGTGCGTATGTCATGTGAATACACACGTATAGCTCTCTGTCAATCCACTGCTGGATGAAGGCCTGCACACATGGTGTTGGTCGTGTGGGTTGTTTCACCGTGCTTCACCACCGTGATCAGTGCAGGTTCAGTGAATTGAACGGAATTGAAGGATTGTTTCAGATCTCACTTGCCACTGATCTCAGACGTGGCCAGGAACCGATCTTGGATTCCTCGGCTGATAGCGCAGTGCATTGCACCACTTCTTCCTACCCTAACTTAATATGGCCACGGTACCATTCTAACAAAAAAAAACATAATCTAGAAAAGTGTAAAAAGTATAAAAATAACGGAGGCCAGAAGCAGTGTCAACGTGACACAAACTGCGCATGACAACCAAAAATGTGTTTTGACATTTCAGAACAATCATTATTCCACGCAACGCTCACCCTACCTGACATTTCTGAGACTTACCACACCCTGTCACACCTGTCTCTCCTCCTTTTTAATATTTCCCTTAAGCTCTCATCTACTTCCGACATGTTTTTAAACAGAACAACTCACCACAAATCCTTAGCTCTAGGCAACCTCCGGTATGCCGAATACAAAAGCCACATCACTGCTGGCTGCTTTATAGTTTCTGTGTGTGGAGTTTGTACGTGGCTTGGCACGTGCCTCTGCAATTTTTATTTTTTATATTCCTATACAAGCGCATATAAAGTGCCTGTATATATAGTAACTATATGAGCACATATACATAGATTATATCTTCTATGCCGTATGCGAGCAATAGACCTGTAGGCAGTGGCACAATATTTGTTCGGATGCATTTGAACTTTGTGATCTGTTTTATTGCATCATGGAGTGTTGTCATTTTGTCTTATTAGGGTGCCTTGGTTTGTCCCTCTAAGCCTCAGGCGGTTCCTCTGAATTCCCTTATTCCTGACAGCATTACAAGGTATACTGAATTCATTGTCAACAACAACTGGATCTTTGTACCGTGAATTGTATTGCGGCAGTTCCGCATCGTATTAAGAATATTCGTGTAGCAAGTGTATTTTATATAGTATGGGCTTAGAATATAAAAAATAAAATGTATTTGCCCATTTATTAATCAGACTCAGATAAATAAGGGGGCAATACATGAAGTAATTACACTTCTGCACGCGTTTCAAGCACTGATTTCTCAGTACATTCATTAAACTTTGTGTGAAGGAAAGTGTATTACCCCACAACTATGCAATCATTTGACCAGCAGTTAATTTTAAAGTGCTCAATGTATCTAAAAGTAGACCTACATACGCTGAACTACCGTATTTTCTAAAATATCGAAACAAATGATCAAGAATGCATAATAAAGGAGACGAGGCAAGCTGTAACGTTGGTTGGTATGTACTACTTTGCAAAACATATCCAGGAAACGGCACACCTTGGTTTGGTTATTCTTGAACATTGGGCTCCGTGATTTTCTGAACGGCATTGTTCAGTCCCTGAGACTCTCAGCATGTGAAGCGAAACGTCGAACTTCATGCCGCACAACAGGAAACAGAGAGCTGTACAGCACAGCTGCGAAGAGGCTATCGGTGAGCTGGATGAGTGACCTAATTTGGTTTACATACGCATTGTAGATCGGCTGAATATAGAATTGGAAGGGGTAAGGGAAAGTGGGCGGTAGCTCGGTTGGCAGTGGTTTTTGGGGAGAAGTTGGAGCCATTCGACACCAGGCTGTTTATTTCCCCTGTCTGACCAAGTGTATAATATGAACCGCTTTGCTCCTGAGACCAAAACATGAAAAATAAAAGTGGCACCTGAAAAGGATCAATAGAAGATACTGCAGAGCACGGTGTTGGTGCGGTACGCACAAAGTCTGTTACATTTGCCGAAAAGTGGATACGCAAGCATCTCTGTGTGTTTTTTTACATGATACAAAACATGGCCTCGTTAGGCTCACAATCCCTGGGGTGAGAGCCACAGAGAGATGGGATTTCAAATGCCCACGCTGAAATGTTGGTGGTGCTGCCCTGTCTTACGTTATATTACACACTGGATTGCCCAAAAAAACGCTGTTGCAAGTTTACGCTCTTAACCTTTGGGTTAACCCCGTTGCAATGTGCAAACGGCAAAACGTTGCGAGAAGAAGCTGGCCACCGACAGCTTGAAAGAACAGCAGGAGGCCTCCCGAGTCGCGCCTCCCCAAACACGCGGGGAGCAGCGGTAGCACCACCCCCCGTGCCCCCTGCACTTTCAATTAGGAACTTTGGCGTCGTCCGTTGTGCGCCACGTGAACACACAAAGACAACGATACTCCGTTTAACGAGACTTGCTGGGGACAAGTACTCTTCTCAAGCACCCATCACGGCTGTCACGTCGTCACATCCCCCCCCCCCAGCCGCCTTTGCCTCCCCCACTGATGAATTTCACTGACCGCATCCGGTACTCATTTAAGGCTGAGTCGACCTAGGGGAACTCACAGGCCCGGTTCGGATATTCGTCACTGATGTTGGTCGATGGCCGGGTATCGGACTGGGTTCGTAGGGCACTCACCGCTGCGCTGCCACTCCCAACCACTCTGCACACACGTTTACACACACACACACACGGAGACGCACGCACACATGCACATGTATGCGTGCAAGCCCCTTTGTCAATCAGTTGCTAGATGGCAGCGTCCCCGCGCCGTGCGGGTCACGGGGGTTATTGGAGCGTACGCCACCGTGCCGGTCCGTGCAGGGTGTTGAAGGTGGGGAGCAGAGACGTGGGAGCCGGGAAGCTGCATGTACACACATACACACGGACATAATCACAGAAGCTACACCACGATCGTTCAATACATTGGTCAATAACACGGTCGTATAAGGAAAAAGTGTGTAATGTGTGACGTTTTGGGCACAGAACGTATAAGTGTTGCCTATTATGCATTTTTGAAAATTATATTTCTTTCTTATTAAGGCAGTGTCATTGATGAATGTGCTGAGTTTGTTTTGTTATTTGTGCTTGTGGACCACTGCCAAAGCAGTATCATCAAATAATTAGTTTAATAGGAGACTTTTGGTTGGAATATCATTCTTCATTTTTATGAATTTCGTTCTACGATGGGCTACATGCACAGTGAACTATGACTGCAATGCGACATTATTTATAGTGCACAAGAGCTTGAAACATTACAATATATTTTTTATAAATAAGTATGTCAGAGCTGGAATGTTTAATCATATTTAATTGCAGTCCTAGCGCAGTATGATATGTTTTGTATGGAGTGTGTTTATTTTTTATCCACTTAATATAAATGCAGTTAAAATACTCATAAAATGCTCTACAATCACTCGAGGTTACAACATATTAAACGTAGTTATTTATTTATATTCTTCCCAATGCTCGAGCCGCAGCGCATTGGATTTGCTGTCGTCTAAAGAATGCGCCCTCACCATTCACCATACGGACCAAGATTACACTAAACGTGGCTGAGCATGACTGAATGGAGGGAATGATACGCGACATCGAGAAAGCTGCTGAAGAAAAATGTGATTGAAGCTGTACACTTTCTTCAATCAAATTATCAGCATTCGGAAATTCAGCAGCAATGACGACTGCTAAACATTCACCTGTAGTGTATTTTCCCCCACCTCCATTTAGCACGGCTGGCAACGTGCAGTGTGAAAGAAGTTCTACATACATTACACACATTCACGTTTTCTAGATTTTGAGGTTGAATCCGTTGACAAGTTTATTTTCTTCCACATTTTCACCTGTCCACCCAAAGTGGTGATTGAATTACTCGCGCGGCTGATAACCACACCCCTGATCCACGTGTCTGGACAATGTGGAAGGGCAGGCTAAACACCTCCACCAAAGTATGGGAGACCGCCTTCTTGCAAGTCGCTGCCATGGTGCAGTGGTTAGCACGTTGGAGTTGCAATCCAGACGACGTTTTCCACCTCATTAAGGTTGAAACAATGGTTGCTTAGATACCCGGACATCTGTCCACCCAGCATTATAATTAGGTACACCGTAGTCAATTGTTGCATGCAGTGGGCGACCTATGTGTACTTCAACCTCTTCCTGAATGTCTTGCCAGCATGGCAGAGTGGGCCAGTATACCCCACTGTATGGAGCTCTCTAAAGCCCCCACCCCAACGGAGGCCCATCTTCCAGCAGTGGCATTAACACAACAATTTCAGGGCTGCACCTTTGTGATTTTTTTGTACCGACAATGTAATGAGCCTCACACCTTTTATGCCTACTTGTCAGCCAATGCCTTTATGGTCAGTGAAATAGCAGAGGGCCAAGCAGCAGCCGCTGCTTTAATTTGGAGTTATGTTTGATAGGGGGAGGAATAGAGAGAGAGAGAGAGTGTGAGAGTGTTGGCTGTTGGCCGCGCCAGTAATTCTACCTCGAGTACCGGCCCCAGTTGGGTAGGAATCTCCGCGGGTTACCCCGCGGGTAAAATGCCACTTGGTCACCTCCCGTTGGCTCTCTAATGCCACGCTGACGAACTCGTGTTAACAACCCGTCGCGGTAATTCGCGTGCAGATGAATGCATTTGGGGCCACCGTGTGTTGAGTCGCCGCTAATAATGGACTGTATTTTTTTTAACTGTGCATCTAATGAATCGGCGGTGGAGTGGTCGTGCAGGGGGTTATCACCCGTGCTGTCAACCCAGTGAAACTGAGTTTCATTCCTGGCCACGGCTATGGGTCCGTCCATAAATGACGTCACGCATCTAGGGGGGGAGGGGGGTCAGACATTTGTGACGATGTGTGACGAGGGGGGGGGGGGGGGTGAGAAATGTGACGTCACATCAAAATGCGCAGCTTTAAATAAATATAGACAACACGTTCTACTTCATTAAATAGACTTTTAAATAAATGTTTTATCCTACAACATCAGAGTGCAGCGCCACATTAAATACGCACTACAGTGACAATAGTTTAAAGCGATTTGAAGCATGTTTTATTTTTTTGGGGGGGTCTGACTTTTTGTGACGCCGTGTGACGAGGGTGACGTCATTTATGGACGCCCCTAATGCCAATAGCTCGTGATATCTGAACTTAGCCTGTATTCTTGCCGTCTTCAAACTGCACAGACCAGCGTCATGGTGTATGGTACAATAACCCGCATTACTGATTTGCTGTATGTTATATATGAAGAATATTTACATGTTTTCAAAGGTTAAGGTGCAGGCTTGCAATTGCTTGCTTATGCCACTGCTGGCGGAAGGACCTCCACTAGGGGGAGACCCAGAACCCCTGTAGATGATGTCCTGTAAGAGGTGGTGGCATCCACACTTTACCCCACCACATGCTGATCGACTTACTGTGGTGCAATGATTTATACTGCTGGGTGGACAGAGACGGGGGGATTTGAATGTTGTCCATCGTCTCAACTGCCGCGCAGGCAGATCGAATGAGCGACTTCTGGATTGCAAGTCTAGTTTGCTAACCATTGCTCTACGGCCGCATTGTGTACTGTACACATGGTGAAGACATAATGGTTGCTTATATACAAACATAAACAGTTCTATTCTGGCTCAATTGGGAGAGAGGAACCTGGCATTTTTACCTTTTTGTTGTTGTGAAGATCAATGCATCCAGGAATTGAGCAGCGGTCTTGTTTAAAGCGTTTGAAAATATTACAATTTACAATACAGCCACTTGAATGGGGTTGAGGAATGGGTTTGGTGGGAATCAAAAGTTGGGGGGAGGGGGAGAGGGCAGGGAGGGGCAGGGGGGGGACAAAGGGGGTGGCTTTTTATCTCATGAAAAATCATCGTTTATTACATCCAGTGCCTAAAAGCCATTTTTCATTCAGCCGAAATAAATTAGCAAAGAGCTGACATTTTTTTTAGTAAATGATTGCTTTTGGCCGACTAAAAAAATATATAGTACATCAGCGTGAACACACGAGCATGTATATCCCATGAGCACTGCACAGTTAAAGAGGTGAAATGCAATTTGTATACAAATTCATTTAAGTGTGTTTACAAGCTTAAACGGGACACATATTTTGCCGATGTCAGCTTACAAGGTTTGGGAATTGCGGGTGAAATATCAAGTTATTTGTTGTACAATTTTACAAAGCTCCGTTTGCCAGAGGGTGTTTAGCAACGGTTGGAATGGGAAGGTTGGCTTAACCCTTTGAATAGTTAGCGTGCAATTATTGTTAACAATAATGATATTACAGCCAGTTTTAGAAAGTAAACTCTGCCATGAGCATATTTTTTCACGTCTTGATTTCCTAAATCCATGACCATCTCTCATGGTCTCATGAAGCAACAATCCATGTAGCTCCTAAACACTGGGGCGTCACGGTGGTGAGATGTTAACTCCCTCGCCTGGTATACAGGAGGTTCTCAGTTCGATTCCGACCCTGATGCCTGTTTATTTGGAGTTTGCGTGTCTCTCTTCGTGGTCGCGTGGATTTTTCTCCGGGTCCTTCGGTTTTTCCTCTCAAAATTGATAAACCTGCGTTCAGAGTATTTGACTACCATACATTTCCATGTGATAAGCCACTTCGTTGAGCTATCATTTGTGATAACCAGGTCGCTTCTTTAAAATAGCTAGACAGCTCAGTGAGCCTTACCTAGTAAAATAAAAAATAGTAAGTAAAAAAATGTATATTTTATAGTTTTTACGTACCAATTTCATTGCTCCATTTGGGCAATGGACATCCTTTCCGGAATGTACCCTTCTTTGGCCGTCACTCCGTCACGAGTCTCCAGCACCGGCCAACGTTCCTTCTCGTGACATGTTCTAACCAGGCCCACTTACATTTCTTAACAGTCAATGCGTTGTCTTTAACTTTCCTACGTTCTCATGATTCAGGTGTGCCTCCTCCACTCAGTGCAATTTCAAGAATGCACCCTGCCACGCCTCTCGGCACACTTTTGAGATTTTGTTACATTTTTTCTTGTCAATGTCCATTTGTCTCTTCCATCGATTACAAGCATATTATCAAATCAGATTCTGCAAATGACAAATACAATTCAATGGTCATTACATCTAGACTTTGTAGGCTATTAAAAAGACAATTGATTCAGTGAGTGGAAATGTAATATTATTTTTGGTGACGTTACTAAAATACCACTTGGTTGTAGAAGCAACCTGATTAGAGCGCATTTTCATGAATAAAAACAAGCACAAAGGCATCATTCAAGTGGGTTTCAGTTTGGATATTAAGCTCAGGTGATTAGTCGGTTAAGTTGATTAATTGACACATTTGTTTAACTGACTACAGTACTTGTTTTGTGGTCAAGGCCATGTAATAAATGGCAGCCGACCTGACATCCTACCGCCTGAAGGTGGGAAACCCCCTACAAGCCACACCCAGCATGATGCGGCTGATGATGCCGATTATGCCGCCAAGCCATGCCCATAACTTCCCGTCCACGGGCACACGTGGTAAGAGAGGTGAGACTTTTAGTTTTTTCAAACTTATTTGTGTTATCCAAAATGTTTGCTTAAAATCGAATCTATATTTGGTAGAGTACTCAATACATGTAAATAATCAGATATATCCCAACTCGACTTTAACGTTCACAATAGCAGCGTGCCAAGCGCTTTATCGCAACTCCACCTTTGAGCACTGTGAGCCGAGAGTGCTGCGTGCCCACCCTCGCTGTGCCTGCGAATGTTGGTCATACTATTGTAGTGGGTTAACTTGAGAGACACACAAATTCAGGAGACAACACGTTTATTCTACGACCACAACGGGGTAACTACATAACCAGTAACCACAAAGTGATAACTACATAACTGGTAACCACCACGGGGTAACTATATAAACGGGTCAGGTCAGTCGGCACACCTCCTGCCAAGCACGAAGACCGGAGACCGAGGAGAAGACGCAGCATGGCGGGATTCATTCCAGCAGACAGCCCCGATGCGGCCCGGGACTGCCCTTTTATGCCCCTCAGCCAGCGTGACCCTGCTCCGCCCTCGGACACGCCCCCTTCTGGAACCTACTAGAAGGTTCTGGGCCATACACCACGTGTCCCCTCTGTCACCTTTGGCTTACATCCTCACCTTGCCCTATCACGTGCCCTTGCCAGCCAATCGGGCGACTACGTCCTTAAATTCCCCTACTCTGCCAGCCCCCAGAACCATGCTCACCTAGAGACGTCTCCCACGACATCGTGTACTCTGCTGGCAGAGAGGGCTACTACACACGCAACTCCTCTCTCTGTCAGTAGATGGCGCTAGGCGCCGTAGTGACCCATTATATGTCACTACACTATTATTATTATTACACGGTGGCGATAAGGGAGACCAGGATATAGAAAACGTGCATATGTAAGAGAACATAATATTGCGTGTCGCACGCATCAGTATATTTAATTGGTTAGCTTTTAACGGATTTAATGACTATATCAACAACAATGTCTTCATAATTGTGTTCCAAACAGATCAGTCTTATCTGTTTGTAAATGTAATATTTCCATGTGTCATATATGTAATACAACACAACGTTAAACTAAATTAACAATATCAATTTTACCAATAAGATGTGATGAATGTAGGCAAACATGATAATGACGCATGACATCACCCAGATCAAACTTCATTCAGAATGTGAGATTCATATAAACATACTTGTGAACAAAATAGGTAAATTACATTTTTTTCAATAGTTTTTGAAGAACGAGTGTAGTTACCTATCTGTATGCTAGTTTTATTTTATTGATTTTAGTTTGATGGTAGACCTCCACATTTGATTTCTCAGACTCTTCTGCCTCAGTTCATTTTACTTTTATTGAGACGGTGATTGGGCCCCGGAATGCTCTGCTCGATGGATTGCGCCTTGTTCTCACGAGAACAAACCTTTCCATAATGCATTGTGCAAGAAACATTTTAGAAAGAAACTTTTCATACAAGTGACTTTACTTCGAAATATGTTCTTGATTATTGAGGGGTTTTGTCTGGTGCCCAATAGCTGCTGTAATGTGGCTGGTCATATGACTTTCAAAAAATGTTTATCGGAAAATACTTTTTGCATCAGGTCCCATGGTGTAAAGTGCAGTCCCCAACCCTTATTAACTCAATCTCTCTGGGCTCTATATGTATGTGCTACGGAGAAGGGTCATTACTTGCAAAGTTGCCGATTATATCGTTTTTCTCTTTTGAGCCACATCGTTATTGATGAATGTGTTGGGTTTATTTTTTTTCATTTTGCTTGTGCACTGCTGCCAATTCAGCATCACCAGATGTTCTGTATGGAGGTACAACTATTACTTTATAAGTGCATGGGTTGTATCTGTTTATTTTTCCAGTAATCTAGGCTATGCTATGACATGTCTTTGTAAAATAGACATTTATAAAGTTATTTCACAAAGTGAAAACTCACCGAGACAGCAAAATTCATACCGAAGTTAAAATGAATTGCAAACATTAAATATTCATACAATTGAACAAGGGACACGCAATTGCACTCAAACCCCCTAAACAAGGCATTCAATTGACCAGGGAATGATGATTTAGACAATTGCATTGTTTTGAGAATGGGTTAAATCACATACAATTAGAGATATATAATACTGTACAACAACACACACACACACTTATTTTATGTACAGTCCATTTTAACGGTTACACGATCGGTCAAATATTTTATAATTCTCCTACACTATTCATATGAAGCAATGCTGAACCTTTCATGTGATGGGGCAATCATGTGTGATTATCATATTTTGAGGCGCATTGTTCGAGCCAACACACGCACGAGTCTTGTTCGCCGCATTGGCGAAGGCCCTCTGTGCACACAAGTGGCCACTTTGTTGGAAAGCCAGGAGAGTGCTGTCACACCCGCGGGCTCAGAAGCATCCAGCTCGTCTTTTTTTTTGTTTATCCCCCGCAAAGCGGCTGGCTCTCGGCTCTTTAGGAAACGGCAGCCGTCCAAGTCAGCGTGTCGGCAATGAGTGCCGTGGGCCCTCGTCCCTTCCCTCAATCCCACTGCAGCATGGTGCAATAGCGGCCACTGACCCAACTGCCCCCTTCACCATCACGTGACGGTGTTTCTCCATAGCGGCCACTGACCCAACTGCCCCTTCACCACCACGTGACGGCGTTTCTCAATAGCGGCAACTGACTCAACTGCCCCCTTCGCCACCACGTGACGATGTTTCTCCATAGCGGCAACTGACTCAACTGCCCCCTTCGCCACCACGTGACGATGTTTCTCCATAGCGGCCACTGACCCAACTGCCCCCTTCGCCACCACGTGACGATGTTTCTCCATAGCAGCAACTGACCCAACTGCCCCCTTCACCACCACGTGACGGTGTTTCTCCATAGCAGCAACTGACCCAACTGCCCCTTCACCACCACGTGACGATGTTTCTCCATAGCAGCAACTGACCCAACTGCCCCCTTCACCACCACGTGACGGTGTTTCTCCATAGCAGCAACTGACCCAACTGCCCCCTTCATCATCACGTGACGGTGTTTGTCCATAGCAGCCACTGACCCAACTGCCCCCTTCACCACCACGTGACGGTGTTTCTCCATAGCAGCAACTGACCCAACTGCCCCCTTCATCATCACGTGACGGTGTTTGTCCATAGCAGCCACTGACCCAACTGCCCCCTTCACCACCACGTGACGGTGTTTCTCCATAGCGGCAACTGACCCAACTGCCCCTTCACCACCACGTGACGGTGTTTCTTCATAGCAGCAACTGACCCAACTGCCCCTTCACCACCACGTGACGATGTTTCTCCATAGCGGCAACTGACCCAACTGCCCCTTCACCACCACGTGACGGTGTTTCTCCATAGCGGCCACTGACCCAACTGCCCCTTCACCATCACGTGACGGTGTTTCTCCATAGCGGCCACTGACCCAACTGCCCCTTCACCATCACGTGACGGTGTTTCTCCATAGCAACCACTGACCCAACTGCCCCTTCACCATCACGTGACGGTGTTTCTCCATAGCGGCCACTGACCCAACTGCGCCCTTCACCATCACGTGACGGTGTTTCTTCATAGTGGCCACTGACCCAACTGCCCCTTCACCATCACGTGACGGTGTTTCTCCATAGCGGCCACTGACCCAACTGCCCCTTCACCATCACGTGACGGTGTTTCTCCATAGCGGCCACTGACCCAACTGCCCCTTCACCATCACGTGACGGTGTTTCTCCATAGCGGCCACTGACCCAACTGCCCCTTCACCATCACGTGACGGTGTTTCTCCATAGCGGCAACTGACCCAACTGCCCCTTCACCATCACGTGACGGTGTTTCTCCATAGCAACCACTGACCCAACTGCCCCTTCACCATCACGTGACGGTGTTTCTCCATAGCGGCCACTGACCCAACTGCCCCTTCACCATCACGTGACGGTGTTTCTCCATAGCAACCACTGACCCAACTGCCCCTTCACCATCACGTGACGGTGTTTCTCCATAGCGGCCACTGACCCAACTGCGCCCTTCACCATCACGTGACGGTGTTTCTTCATAGTGGCCACTGACCCAACTGCGCCCTTCATCACTACGTGACGGTGTTTCTTCATAGCGGCCACTGACCCAACTGCCCCCTTCACCACCACGTGACGGTGTTTCTCCATAGCGGCCACTGACCCAACTGCCCCTTCACCATCACGTGACGGTGTTTCTCCATAGCAGCAACTGACCCAACTGTGCCCTTCACCACCACGTGACGGTGTTTCTCCGGTATTCTTCTGCAAGCCTAGACTCTCCCTCCCCCTCAACTTGCGCAATGCCCCTAACCCAGGAAACATGCGGCCCAGAGCATTGCATTGCGGCTCTTGAAATATTGAGTTTTTTTTACCGAATTCGAAAAATATAGCTCTTCTTTCTATTTTAGTTGCCGACCCCTGACCATGGAAGTCCAGTTTACCATGGAAGTCCAATTTACTACGGACAGGGGTCGGTAATGCGGCTCTTTAAGGAATGCCGTCATTAATTTAGGACTATCTCGTATTGAAATGCATTTGCGGCTCTTGAAATATTTTTACTGAATTCTCAATTTTTATTTTTTATTTTCGTTGCTGCCCCTTATCCTAACCCAATGGTTTTCAAACTCCCACTCACTGTTATACTCGTACAAAGTATACTTTTGCCACTCCCACTGCATCAGCCACAGACCATATTGCAAGACTGGAAGACCTGTCTCATTTATGTTCCATATAATTGTTAAAAGAATGAAAGATGACTCAAAGTTTGTAGAATAGTAGTGGTGACATCTGTTCACTCCCGTTGGAAGTGGTGTCTCTGCTGCGCAACGCACTTCTGGGTATATATCCAAGATGGCAAATAACTGGGACGGCAGCGAGTAAGGGTCTTTCATCATCATCAGATATGATTCGTCCGTTGCCGGATGAAGGCCTCCCCAAGCCGTCGGCATCTCTCATTGTCCCATAGTGCAACAATCCATCTATTTCCTGCACCCGAGCTCAAGCCATTGCTCCGTCTCCTCGGTGGACGTGCTCTCAGGCGTACATTGTCACTGGGGGGGGGGGGGGGGGGGTAAATACGTGACCGTACTTCATCATGCCGGTCCCGTGCGGGTTGGTGAACACACCCACGTGGTAAGGAGAGCATATGTCAGCACACAGTGCACGGATGGGAACGCTGTTGAGGCTGCGAGAATATGAATCGGAGTTTAAGACACCACCGTCGTAATACGATGAACTCCAGCAGCAGTCAACAGGCCTCTCTCTCTCTATGTTTGTGCCATTGCCCAAACATCGCCGGTTATTTTGTTCTCTTTTTCAGGCCACATGCAGCAGCGATCTCGAAGTGACGTGTATCGTCAGTTTTTACCGTGGTATCTAATTTTCATTTTTCATATTAATATGCATTGTATTTTTTATTTCAGATTTTAATTAATATTAATAATAAAGGCATATTAAGTCCATTGTATATACATTATACATGTAAAATAACATTGACTGGTTGATTTATTTTTACAATGCTTTGATAATATTTAATGCATAATGTATTAGCTATGTTCGTATAATACAAAATAACAAATTCCCTTATACAATGCTCGCTGCCTATAAAATATTGTATTTTTACATTAACATGCCTCGTCAAGCAATGCCTTGGCACACAAGAGTGCTTTTAATAATACGTGATAAAGGTTTATTCAACACTGACTAAAGAGGCAACACACAGAACACAGCAATGAATTCCATCAATGGGGGCAAACAAAGCATGACTAACGGAGACGTTAATGCTGAAAATAATAATAGCACAGCTGCATATAAGCAACGTAAAAAATACTTTTAAAAAAATCAACTACGGAATGAAAAAATAACGATACGCCTTTAAAGTGACATTTGCAAAATGCACATTTGTGAATCTAACTGCCGGATGGAGGCGTCTCCACGTCGTGGTGGTCGCCGGAATTGTTTGACCATACTTCACCACGCCGGTCATCACTGTGAGTCGATGAAGAGCCCTGGAGCGATCCAAATGTCTCTCGCCAGTGACATCGCCCATGGCCAAGAGTCAAACTTCACGCTCATAGAAACGCTCTACGCAACAATTAATACAGAAATTGTAAAATTTGATCAATTTAAGTGACTATGTAAGCAACGCAGACTTATTAATTTTAAATAGCACAACTGGATTACCATTTCTCCAGTATAAATCAGTGAACCACAGTAACAATTACGTCTAAACTTTATCAGCAACAAACAACATCCAATGAATTGAGGTGTTCTAATTTTGTATTCACAGCCACTGCTCATCATGAACAAATGCCTAATTATTTTTATAAAAAATAATGCCACTTCACAACAGCCCCACACACCAGAATCGATTAGACAATTGATCGACAACTTTGCAACACAATTACAAATATATTGATTGGTTTGCAGTCAAAGTTCTGCTGACCAAATGTTATTTATATTTTTTGTTGTACATCGTGGCACTTTGAGACATGGCAATGGTTCGAGAGGCAGGGTAAACCAAAAACTCAACACATTGGTCAATAACGCTGTGGCCTTAAAAGGAAAACTTTATACGAGGCAACGTTCTGGGCAATGGTCCTTCTTTACAGCACGTAAACAGAGAGGCCACAGAGTGGATACTAAGAGTTGGAGAATACACTCTACAAAATGAAGCCTGATTAAGTATTTTTTTGGTACTTTTTAGAAGGGCCATTTCCCGAAATCTCTCCCATTATAGAAATATTTCTCCTTTTAAGACCACAGCGGTATTGACAAAGGCGTGTTTTTTTAATTGTTTGTGCACTACTGCCACCGCAGCATCACGAAATAATTAGTTTTATCCAGCAGTGGACCGAACCTGACGGACGATGCGATTTTTTTTGGTAAAACAGCACAAACAGTAATGCTGTGGGGCATTCCGTTCACTCGTTCGGGTGTCAAGGACAGTCTGGAAACAGAAATGCTTCATCAGTCCTTAAAATATTTACCAGATGTGCTCTATTTTCCTCTCTGTGTATCCAAAATTTCATATGTTTTACAGCAACGCTGATGTGGAGACAAAGAACGCTGTCTACGGAAATGTATTCAACCGCCTACTGTGAACCAAATGGAGAGATGTTGAAACTGGAAACATCACAGGGCAGTGGTAATGGCAATATTTTGCTTTGTCAATCAAGGAAAATTCCCCCTCGCGCCTATCTTAATGTCACAAGCATGGCCAATGTGTCAGTGCTGTGCGTAATTGCCTTGCTGCCTTTGTCTGCACCTTCGCAAAAATTACCAATGAAGGCGTGCGCGTGTGGGCATTCTGGCCAGCGCAGTAATTTACCGAGCGAGCCTTCGAGACTTGGGGGACGTTGAGCCGTAAAGTTGTGCAGCCTTAGCACTTGGGAACATGTCGTAGGAATGCCATACGGATGGACAGCTGCAAGGGCAAGTCTAATTTTAGAGGGGGACGAAAAACAGGAGGGCACAACCACACCTCGACTCGAGAACGGTGACCAATGCACCTGAAATCTCCATCGCGGGGCTCCTCGTTGCGCCAGTGACTGGGGAGGAAAATCGCTTTCAGAGGAGCGTCTGACCTGGCCCCTCGCCCCTTCTCCCCCCCCCCCCCCCCCGGCACGTGCCCCTGGTGCTCGAGGATGTTAAAAAGTTGCGCGATCATTCGGGTCAAGTCATTTCCTGCTGTGATCCAATTCACCGCGCATCTGGATGAGAAAAAAAACCCAGCGGCAAATGAAAGCGCTGTGCTGTCCCTTCGTGGGTGGTGGGTGTCCGCCGTGGTGCTGCACGGCTCTACGGTGCGTCTGTCGCGTTTGCGAGCTGTGTGGCGTGTTGATCTTTCGGCCAAGGCGTCCGACGTAACTCGTTGCAGCAGCAGCGGCAGCAGCGGCAGCAGCGGCAGCAGCGGAGGCGTTTGGCTCACCATCGAACTGCGTCGCACAATCTCGGATGCGCTTCTGCGGCCGTCTGGAACGCTCTTCCTTACGATATTAGGAAGCCGCTGGAGCTATGCACTTTTAAATCTAGGTTGAAAAGTTATTGCTTTTTGTTTTTAGTTTGTTACAGAATTCGAAAAATATGGCTCTTCTTAGGATTGAAGCTTTCGTGACTGCAGAAATGACTGTACTCAAGTCACGTATGTAGAAATATATATATTTTTAAAAAAATGTAACTAATAAAACGTATTGATAGCGACGGCTGACTGTGGGTGTCCAGTTTACCATGGGATTAGCACGGTTGGCTATGTACGGTGCGAAAGAAGTTCAACATACATACATGCGTATCGCTTTGCTTGCTGGCAGCTTTTTCAGGGCCTCATTTAAAACAATTGAATTAGAAGCTATGTTCGATGTGTTTCTCTGGTTGCACCGGGAGTTGTTTGGCATAATTTCCCACCTTTTGCCCAACGTACGAAAGCTCTGGTTCTCTCTGCCACACTGGTGACTGTTCTCAATAGGTTATCCGCACATCTTCCGATCAGCAAGGTTGGCTCCGCATTGTGCGAAAGAACTTCAACATCCATACACATATATATCTTGAAATGGAAAGCACCACTCTGCTCAAAGTGGGGATAAAAATAGCTGAGCGGCAGCGCAAAACCTTGGGTTTTCTGGCACTCGCAAAAAACGCTAACAACATCGCACGCCTCCAAGGTCCCCTGCGTGAAAAATGTACAAGAGTTGAACAATTGGGAAGAAAAAAAAATGCCATATTGCAGTGCCATGGCACATAGCACGCCCCACTGAGGGTTACCAGCAGATGATGAATGAAGACATGCTTAACTTATTGTACCTGCTACTGCTACCTCTTATATTTATCAGAGGCTTACACACGAGGGAGGGCCGGGTTGTCTTGGGTGTGCCGTGGCAGGTGTGCAGGCTAGTGATTAGTGGATTGCAAATGTTGGGTGATTTGAAACCTTTCTCCGCCACTGCAGGGCATTATCAGAGCTTGCCGTCTGCTGCAAAGTGCACGTTTAAAACCGCTATGGCATCATTCACAAGAGCAAGCCATTGTTTTTTTTTGCTCACACAATGGGATCACGTGGATATAATTGATCGTTCCATGCAAATGATAATTTAGCCTTCGCCGGACTAGAACTATCCACCAATGCGTTTGTTTTAAATTAATTACACTGTTACAAGGGATGTGCCTGCCACATATTTGGCTGTGTTGATCCAGTAAGTTGAATCCAGCAGAACACCCGATCCATCTTCACACGTACGGTACACCATCGCCAGTTAGGCCCCATTCTAAATGTACTTTTGGTGTCTACTAGGGGCTGCGTGGTGTGCGCCTGATGAAACTCAGTCATAGTAATACTCATTGCGCGTGGCGTGAATCCAATTCAGAGCCGATCAAAAGAACCAAGCTGTGTTTTCTCAGGTCTGGTCACTTGGCAGAAAGAAATGTGAAGCTGGTTGTGTTCAAAGTACAATGTTAGACGTAGCTCTCAGTAGCCACTGCCAAAGTGATGTAGAATTGTGCGGCCGCAGTGGAAGTGCGAAGCGCTTGCTTCAATTGCGAGGAATATATATTGTCAATTATTTTCGTCGAAAAAAATGAACAGCACGTCTTACATTTTGTAATCGATGCGTATTCATGTGTAAGGTTAGGTCACATTGCAATCCACGTATGGGTAGTCTGATCGAATCCACCGATCATGCAACTTGACTGTTCACACTGAGACTGTGGAAATTTTTTGTTTGAAAAGTTTGTCTTAAAAACTAATTATATGCGTCTATTTATGAAACTTTTTGTTCATTTAGGAAATTGATTTTTCAAATGTATTTATAATATCATTATTTTTATGGTGAGTGTCTGCTGCTGCTGCTTCTGTGTCCTGTGCAGCACTTTTAAATGTTTGGTGAAGAAGGCTATATAAATAGAATTAATATTAAAACAAAACCCTGTGAAATTATGTTTCCTGCTAAAACCACCATCTCCATTTCTCGGTGCACTATGCCCACAGCAAAGCTGCAGGCAAACATCATCGTAGAATAGGGAGAAGAAGAAGAATAATAATGGGTAAGAGAAAAAAAGAGAGAGAGAAAATATCACGGAAACCCTTTCCACTTGCAACATCTCTATTCAGCACTCGCACGGTCTCATTAAACACACGATGCTTATTTTGATTCAGGCCGATGTGACAGAAGGCCAAACACAGCAATCACTCGTGCATGCTAACAGCCATTAAACCGTGCTTCCGTGACAGCTTCGAACTCCAGGGGCTTCGTGTTGGTTTGTGTTTTCCGTCCCTGAGCCCGTCCTCCAAACGCCGTCTTCCCCTGCCCCTTCTGGCCCCTATCTCCCCGCGGGGGTCGAGGATGGGAGTCAGCCCCAGTCAGATGTCTGGCATGTAATCGAATCGATGAGGCAAAGCAAACCCTGTTGAGGACACAGAGACTCCCTCGCGTCCCAACGCTCCATCAAAGCAAGACAATGGGCTGTTGGCCCAGACGTTTTATAATGAACATCAGTGCTCGGCCCACAGTGTGTGTGTTGTTTTTTCTTCTTTTTTTATTTCTCGGAGAATTTAATTTCTCTACAAGAATTTCCACAGCGAGACAAGAAGCAGGAGTGGTTTACTATTTGCCAACAGCTGCCTGATGAGAATTGAGGGCACAGTAATAATATGAAAACCACGATTTCGTTGACAAACCAACATATAGAAAGAACACCTCTTCAGGACGTATTATAAAAACAATATGTATAAGCTCAACAGAGGGCCTTTTAAAACATTATGTACATGATATAATTAAATTATATTTAAAACTGTAGGAATTGTTTTAAGCATTCATATAGACGTTTAAAAATAAACTTCCGTATGGAAAATTTAATTCCTTTAATTTTTTTTTAAATATTATTTCGTTCACATATATTTGTGTGATGCCGGTATTTCCGTCGGTTACCTGCTGTGTCTCCTAAAGTTATTCTTCAAAAATTCCAGACAATAAATCAGAACCTGAGTGTAATCATTTTTTTTCAAGGTCCAAAGCAGACAGGTCATCTATTACAACCACAATTCTGTAAGACATTCCATTAAAAATAAGCCTATGGGATCTTGTAAGATATTGAAACACACACTGCAGGAAACACCATGGGGATATGTAGGATCCTATTGGAATTCTAAACCCCTATTGGATTTACAGCGGATTGTTTTAAAAAACCGTAGTGGCAAGTTGAATGAGCACCAGTGGGTTCAAGTGCAAGTGGAGAATGTATTTGCAGGCCCACCTGCTTATTTGAATTTTATCAATGTAAATCTGGCCACGCTGTGCATTCAGGGCACACATTTCTTCATGGCCGTGGCAATGATGCCTCATTTTCTCAGCCAGGGGCAACTGTGCTGGCAGGGTGCTCACACTGGGCTGGGACACTAAGCCTGGCTTCCCACAGCAGCCTCACTCAACTCAATTGATCCCATTGAGTTTCAGACGCAGGCCTACGGACTCCCATCTCAAGGAACTCTTTTCCACTGGTACATCCGAGCCGTGCTGGGGGACATGCCGAGCCTTGCCCAGCGTGACCCTGGCGGAGCCAGGTTGTTTTCCACTGCAGGAGCTGAGCCATGTCGCAAACATCACGGGCAAAATGTGCGACATAGAGACAACCGTAGATGATAGTTTGATGCTGTGCCCTCATTGCGGACCAGGTGATGTCACCTTCAATGAATGCTTCATTAGGTCTCTAATGGATCGGAGGTAGAATTCAGATACCTCGTAAGGCCAGTGTATCACGCTTCAGTCACAGCTTGGGATGGAAAATTGTCACTGGAAAACTTTCCGTACAGTGAGATCACCGCACTAGCTCGGTTCAGATGTGCCAGTGGAAAAGAGGTTAAACCAAGTGGCATACTGATGATGTGTTTTAAGACCGTAATTATAATATATATTGGGGGGGGGGACACATCCCCCCCCCCAATATTCAAATATGCTCAAAATGTCCCCCCCAATACATTGCTATAAAATAGATTTCTGTTTATATGATTGTGGTTATGGTTGTACTTTATTAATCCCTAATCTCTGCCATTACATATAATGAAACAAGAAAAAAAAGAAAAAACAGAGCAATGTAATACAATACACTATTAGACATTATTGTAAAAAAAAAGTCCATCCTAAGTGTTAGTGCATTTTTTTATATTCTAGGCAGGAAATTCGTTTTCAAACTTAAGTTGTTTTCTCGGGGGGGGGGGGGGGCAGACCCTCTGGAAGATTTGGTCTCCCCCAATGTTGACTCCATGGCTATGGCCTTGATATGTTCACATGATCACTGGCAACCCGGGGGTGACCCTGATATAGTCCCAGCGCTCCACGTGCCACATGGCTCTGTGGCCACAGCCTCTTCCATTCTGTCCTTGGCTGTGTGGCAATCCTTGAACTCACTGGTGGTCATTCAACTTGCCACAACTTAAATGATTTGCATTGTCTGTGGCTATATGACGGTCGTGCCCTTAGAAATACCTACACTGTGCTTGCAAGTTAGCCTTGAGTGTCACTTATGAATCAAGTGGGGAGCTATCATGCCATCAGTCAAATGTCGTGTGAATAAAAAGTCAACTATGAGAAATAATCTATATGTAAATATCAAAAAAGGCAAGTTAACTTTTTTTCACCATTCCTCTGATAATACTCTTGAGTGTAGCAATTCGATAAATTCATACACGTGTCATCGATACTGCAGCACTTTGTTTGAAAGTAAACGTCATATTTTCTCTAACAAGGTCAAACTGAATCATTCGAGTATTCCAATAAGGAAAATTGTTTCTAATGTCATGGCAAACGAGTCAAATTACTGTTTTATTTGCTGTAACATATACGCATTTGTTCATTGGTAGTAAGACGCAAAGGTCAAGGTGCAGCCCTGCAATTCCTTGCTCAAGCCACTGTTGGCAGAAGGGCCTATAGGAGATGGAGCTCCACAGAGCACATCTTAAGGGTATTTGGCCTCCTCTTCCACGCTGGTCAGACATCTTGGACGAGATGGGGCTACCCACACTTGACCCCACCGCACGCAGCATGCCGCTCGACGGACTGTGGCGCACCCACCTACACACCGCTGGCTGGACAGAGGCCAGCGGGTGGGATTTAAGAAACTCTCTCCGATGTTTCAGCTGTCGCGCTGGGAGATGGAGTCTGGGTTGCAAGTCCAGGACGATGACCATTGCACCACAGCAGTACCCTCAGTGGTAGTACATTACTAGATATACGATTAAATGTATCTGTTGCATGTCTCAATTTTTTCTGTATCTCTCCATCGTGACAAAGATTTCTTCCAGATGAGTGTTTTCTTTTCCACTTCTTATTCTCTAGCTTGACATTGGTAAGACTTTAACACATTACGCAGGAATGCACGGCGTTATCAACAGCCTGCCTGTCTCCTTAACGGCAGACTCTGGGCTATATCACATTGAGTATGGGTGAGATTGTGGGCCACGGCTAAATATACACACTTCGTTCTGTAAAAATATTTGCGATTGCAAAGACTGCAAGTACAAGTATCAAGTTTTTACAAGCTTGGTGAAAGGAAACAACGTCTGTCCTATCTCAAAAACCTTTTTCCCCCCATACTACAAAGTAAACCCTCCACGACCAATTCGGCGTGGTGAGGTCTTGATTCGGCACTGGATTGAAAAAGGGTTGTGCGTCTTTTCACATTTTATTGTGTGCTGCATTGTGAACTTACTTTGCAACGTACGTAGCCAACCGCGCTAATCGTAGGTGCGGGGGAAGGACAACATTGGAGTGTTTGAATGTTAACATCCACTGAATAAACACACTTCTTAAATATAAACCAACTATTATTGAAAGAAGGTTTGAACGTGAATTAATTGAACTTTTATACTTGGAACGTGTAATTGTCTTTATACGGCGCATTATTTAAAGGGAAAATAAATAGCGTGAATATATTGACGTCCGAGTTGACATTGCGACACCGATCATATTTTGCCAGTTAATAAAAAAAAACTACTGCAACATGGGCCTACACGGCACGGGTTTACAGATGAGTGGTTTCAGCTTGCAAACTATTTGGCCTTTCGTGAAAGAAGGTAAGTGGTAGTTTTACGTGAGTGGTCAGAGCCTTTTTGACAGGTCACAAAAATGTGCACGAGGTGAGTCGAGCGTTCCCCCGTCCTGCTCCCACCCTCCACCCGTTTCACAACGCGCCCTGTCTGCCTTCGCAGAATGCACACCCGCAATACGAAATCCTCTTGGCGTCACCCGTGCAGACGCGGAGGGAGAAAGAGAATCCCTCCACGCGCTCGCTGGATGATAGCCTGGGCACTCGAGACACTTTAAAGATCCGTGACGGGGCACGCTGGGAGCACCGTCTGCCGCGGCCTTTCATCCGGCGGCGACGACGAAGAGCCAGTGAAGGAGAGGCGCAGGCAGGGATACAACAGCTGCATCGACATCAGCCCGATCGGGTTGCGGGAGCGGCAACTGACCGGCCCACCGGGCACGCCGAGGCAGTTTTTTGCCGTCGCCGCTACTCGCCACGTTCCGCCCGAGATTTTCGCTCGCTTCTATTTTATAAACGTTTTCTCGGGGAAGGCGTTCAGCTATTTGTTTTTATTGTAAAACGTTTCTCGGGGAAGGCGTTTGGCGGTCGCCGGCGATAACGCGCGCGACCGCGTTATCGTCGCCCGGTGTGCTTTTAATTTATTCACGAATGCGCCGCGTGCAGAGACACGCGATGACTTATTAATCGATTCAGTGTCCAATTACGCAAATGTCAAAAAAAAAGTGGCCGCGGCAGGGCGAGACGCGAGGAGAGACGTCGGTGGGGAGAGAGGAGCGCGGAGGCGCGCAGCCCGGTGGCCTGTTTTTTTTTCTTTCCCCTTTCGGGTTTTGGTTTCCCAACAATCACCACTCGACTCTCTAACAACATCAATTGGCCTTTTTGTAGCGCTCAGTTCTGTGGGGGCGACCCCCACCCCCACCCCGTGGGGTCAACTTGGTCCCAAACGTTGGCCAGGTGCTGGTGCTTGTAAGCGGCTTGTGGAACGCGCGGTCACTGACTCGGGGTGGTGACAGTCGCAGCTCATTTGTGCCAGCTCAAGGAGCGCGCCTGCCCTGAAGCGGTTCAGTTTTTCGCACAGAGAGAGAGAGAGAGAGACGCTTGAGCCTCTGGCAAAAAACAAACAAACAGGGGGAGTTCTTTGTCCCTTTTTTATTCGTTGTAAAAGTACTGCCCGGAAATATAAAGATTGCAATTTAGATTAAGTAGCAAACGGTCGAAAACTTAATGGATTGTTAAAATGGCAAACTCTCCGCACCCGCAACATACAAATGGAAGTCTGTAATGAAACGAAATAAAGATTAGGTGCGTAGCCGTTGTTAAATAGAATAAAAGAGTGGAGCAAGCCACGAGGTTTTAGTCTACTGGTCATGAAAGAATAAAATGAACATTGTCACCCTTTCAGGGTTTAGGTGTAATCTTACGACTATTATAATCAGCATACACACGTGTGTTTAAAAATATAAGCTCGAGAAATATATGGAATTATGCTTGGAAGAAAGATCTTTCGTTTCAATTATTTGTTATCAGTGTCATCAACTCATTTTTGCATTTCCCATCATAATTTTTCCAAATGTTAATATTGTAATGGGCAAAACAGCCAGCAAGCATGCTAGCCCTGGCTATGTCATAACTCATTTGTGTTACAGATTAATTGCACCAAAGAAGCAGGGAAAGCATCACCCGTGACCCATAGTTAACTTAACGTTCGCGGTCACCGTTAAAATTGGATAAGATCTGAAATAATACGCAAAAATGCAGATGTCATCCTCACCATTATGTGCAATAATGTTCTAGAAAGGTGATTCACTTATTAAAATAATAATATGTTTACCTAAACATTGTCACTGTCCTTCCTATAGATGTTTATACTGTACACTCAAAACCATCGATAGCCAAAAATCCTGTGATGTACAGCAGAATTGTGAAAACAATAATAGGCCACGTTTTGCCGGTAATAGGAAGTTAATAAGAACCGGGGAGCATAGAAGTACAGTTCAACAATGGACTTTGCACTGAGCTCTGCTGCCAACAGCACAGGCCACCTGCACTATCCACCCATCCAGTGATTATCCAGGCTCAAGTCTGCTTAGCTTATGAGGTCTGATAGAAATATTCGCGTTGCGAGTGATTTGGTGAAAGTCATTCTGCTATTTGAACTCATAATGCTACACAATACTAGTGCAATGTTAATCAGTGGCCGTATAAGAGAATAGTTGTAAGCTATGCACCCTCTAAGTCGTAGACACTTTCCCTCATTGTACACACTCATTGTCACTGTGTGTAATATTGAAATGATAAAAGGGTGATCCATTTATAGATAACCAACTGATTTCTAATCACCCTGTTACTATCCTTCTCAACCTTTGATTGAATACGCACTGTGCAAAGCGATAGCTCCATATCTTGCGGAAGATAGTGTTGAAATGGTTTAAATACGCGCATTCAAATTTGGTGGAGACATGTTCGTGACTTTGGAAATAAAACGCAATTTTCTCAAAATCGTCTCCCGATTATTTCAATGGGCATCTATAAATGGATCACCTCGTGTGCAGTCCTATTTTAGTTTCATGTCTAATTGTACAATGTTATTCGTGCACGGTTTAAAAACAAAATTGCACCTGCCTATTTGTGTTCGGTATTTCTGCTTTTGTATTTAACTGCACATCCTTCCCGAGACGACACTTGCCTCTGTTGGCTCTTATCTGGCTACGAGGAAAGTCGAACAGAGGATTGTGCCCCGTGTTGTTCAGCACCATGTCCGACGTTTAGCTCCGTGCACCACTGGCGTCTTCAGGAACCGAATTTGTCACTTCAGTTCCCGCTCAATTAATACCAGTTCCTGAAAAGTTAACTTCCCGAAAAAGCCCCCCCCCCCCCAGCACGTGGAGCGAAACGTCGGACATCGTGCCGAGCAACGCGTGGCACGAACCCGAGAGCCGTAGGGCCCACGACGGCAAGAGACCACGTGGTCGTGTGGCGATATTCCATCCATCTGTCAGTCAGTCCGTTCAGTTCGGGTCAGGCACAGTGAGCCAATGCTCTGTTTGAACGGTGACTCGGCCAAGGTGGCAAGCGTGCTACATGGGGAGGGGTTTACAGGGGTTGCATAGACCAAAAGCAGGGAACCTTTATAGACATGACTAACACACAACAACAATAACAACATAATAAACTACCGGAACTATGTACAATGGAAACTTAGTAAGCATTCCACCCCCCCCCCTTCTCCCCCATAATACATGCCACTCCTGAGAGGGACTTACATATGGAATTCCAAATGGCATTCGCAACATTCTTTGCAAGACGGCCCTAAGGCTCTCCCATTGGACTGGCTCCCTGGCTTGTTGATTTTTCACTTGAGTCGTGGTCTCACCCATGAAATCAGTTGTGGGGGGAGGGGGGTCTAACTTTTACCAGTGAAAAGGGCTATTAATGGCACGCTCAAGACATTTTGCGCGTGCTGCGTATGTGTCTGTGCGCGCGTGTATATGCATACAAAAAGGCCTGAAGCAAGGTTAGGTCGTCATTAAGAAGGGGTGGATGGAACATTTCAGTAATAACTGCACAATTAAAATATAATTAGACTGTAACCAGCAAAAAAAAAATGTTTGTTTCTTTTTTCTTGCTTTAACCATACTCAATTTTAGAATTGCGGTGTTTGTTGGCAGATTTTTTTAAACATCTGGCTATTTACCATCGCAAACAGCATATGATTGCTGATTTTTTTTGCGTGCACATCTATTACTATAAACACAGCAATATTTCAGCTCTCAAATACGTTCAAACACCTCTGCAGTTGTGGCTGTTAATACTCGGAACAGATTCGATTTCAGTTACTTTGACAGCACATGATAAATCATAATGAGTTATGCGTTTTTAAAGCTGCTTGTATTTTTTCTTTGTTATGGCTTATATTTACGAAAAGAAAAAAAACCCACAAATGCCATCATTTTTCAATGTACTGCTGCGTGCACTGCGATGGCTGTGCACAAATTCTGTGAAAGACATTAAGACAATCACATCGCTGATATCTCCAAAATCTGTGCTGCGTTCCAAACTATTATCGTTTTGAAAAAAAAAATGCTTTGTTTTCTGAATACATGCGTTATTAATGTATAAATACGATACACATTGAAGCAGTGTTCTGATTAAAACAAAGCTAATTTCTCGCGAATTGTTCATTATCAACAAAATTACTAATATGACATATCAGTAAGAGAAAATCATTTTTCAGTTGCATTAGGGCTGTACAGACATTAAACTATGATCTTTTGCATATTTTCCAATGAATAAATTTGCATACGCAATTACAATTCGGAAAATGCTAATGCAGCAGTACACTCGTGCGAATGTACACCACGAATCTGCGCACCGCCACTCCGCAGCCTGCAAAAGCCATTTTCAGCAAATTCGTTCCACGGAATTAACTCTGGTGACCCAAAGGTGATCAAATGTCAGCAATAATTACGTCAGAATTTTTTTTTTTTTATGATTCGGAGCACGGGGGCTACCTGAAATCGACTCCTTTGTGTGAAATTTAGCATGACGGCGACAGCACGAGCTCCGGCTACGAGCTTTGTATTTTTGGTGTGGCCTTTGAACTGTGACCTCATGCGTGGTAAGAAAAGAAGAGAGACAGAGTGCGTGCACGCGTATGTGTGTCCGCGTGTCCGCAATGTATTCGCGTGCATATGTGACGTGTGTGTGTGTGTGCGGAAGAGTTTGCTGAGTGATTCGCACGCTGTACTCGGAACCCGGTTACCTGCGTTCGGTTCCCAATCGAAGCCAACATCAGTGGCCAATATCTGAGTCGGTGCTGGACCTCCCTTACGTCGACTGAGCCTTAAATGAGTGTGCATAAATATCGGAACTGGGTAGACAAAAGGTGGCCCCGTAATTGTACTGGCCACAACACCCAACCCATTTTGTTTTGTGGTGGCCTTCATATATACTTTCTGACGGCTATTACTCCGATAGCCTGTATAGCTATAAGGGGATATCCGCCTTTGTGATGTGTGTACATCATTTTTTATTAGTCAGGTTTGAGTATGTGTGCGTGGATTATTCTGTGTGCGCAAATTAATAACAACGCAATGCATTTCTGTATTCTATATTACTTTAGGCATTGGTAAGACGATGGGCTTTAATGTGCTGCCAATATGAAAAACTTCTATTAGTAAAATAAACGTTGTGTACACCTGGATGCATATTTGTGCCAATTTAAAGGTTACTTTCTCACGAACAGCTCTTTCTCCCAACAGTCATATGCTAAAAATGGTCAATAATATACTTCTGTACCGATATACTTGTTGGCGTTATGTGTCATTCCGGTCTTCATAAGTGCTCGCTAACAAAGACACAGACAAAGACTCCCCCGCAAAGGCTTCATCGACCGTTGGGGCAAGTGCTGTTAGCGAGTAGCACCTATGAAGGCCGGCACGGCACACGAGGGGGTGGGTGGCCAGCACCACGCCCGGCCGCCTTTGTCTCCTGCACATATTGCACCAGATACTCATTTGAGGTTGAATTGACCAAAGGGATGCCCAGTCCACATAATCGTTACTGGTGTTGACCGTGAGCAGCAATTGAACTCGCAGTCGCCGGGTTTGTGGTGCACCACTTACCCTGACAGTCTGTGCAGCTATAGGGGGATCTTTATAGATATGCATTGAATTTCGATTTAAAGCTTTCGTGACTGCAAGGGATTCATCTTCTTGGTTCTTTCGGTAAAGTCACGTAGAAAGAATCAGATTCTGTCTCCTTGACAGACCTGTTCTTCACCTGAAGACGGTTACTTGCGTTGTGGCCGAAACGTCGTGAGAATTATTTTATTATGTTTTATTTTTATTATTTTATTACTTCCCTTCTCCGTGACTTTACCGAAAGAACCAAGAAGATATGCATTGGTTTAAAGTTGCCGGTTTAAGGCGGTATAGCATATAGGCTGTTGTCACAACATGACAAGTGTGTTCCAGCAATTCCCAGGATGATTCCTATCCTCACACGACGATATTTCCGCAGAGGGAGAACGGAAGTGAGAATGAGCTGCAGTACGAATAGGTTTCATACCGCCTCTTCTCCTTTTCAATTGCGACCATTGCATATATGGGTGCATCTGTGTGTGTGTGTGTTCAGGCTATATGGGGGATCTTTGTCTTTGTATTTGTTTTGCTCGTGTGTGTGTGTGCCAGGCGTGGTGTTGGTCACCCCCCCCACCCACCCCCGCATGCCGTGCCGGCCTTCATAGGTGCTCGCAAACAGCACTTGCCCCAAAAGTCTGTGAAGGCTATATGGGGGATCTCTTTCTTTGTCCATGTGCGGAGGAAGGGGGATCTGAGGGATGAATGCTGGGGGAGAGATGAGGGAGGGGGGGGGGGGTGTAGGGGGGAAGTCAAGCCAATAGGGGTCTGAGTGGGAATTTAACCCCAATAGCATGAGGCAACCACTTAAGATAATTTTTCAAAATCCCTTTGACAGCTGAAAATGATGAACATCGGCCAAATACAACAATATATATATTAAAATAACAGAGCAGAATATGCAATTACAGAAAAAAATATTGTTTATTTAGAACATCCCTGTTGCAAAGAGATTATAGCTGAAAGTTGGCGTCATGAAACCAAAATGCATGCCTTTTTTGTGCTCAATCGCATGAAAGCATGGCACACGCACACACACACGGCAGAGCCTAAACATTCCTGGCAGGTTCTAACACGTCTGCCTTTGAGCTTCACAGAGGGGTAGAAAAAAAACACAACCGCCTGTAAATTATGGGGCAGCTCGTTAAGCTGATTAATTACGCTGTGAGCAAAATGTCAGTGCCCCCAATGAACTCTGTGCCGTTTAATTCATTCACATGTTGATTTGTTTCAATTTTTTTTTTAAAGTGCCCTAATTATGAATGCAAAGGTGATATCCTCGCAAGGCATATTGAGCAACTTATTTGTGGATCGTGATGAGTGTTCTTGAGGACCGAAGGGTCGACTACGTTGTGGGTGCTTTCTCGAACGTTGATATCAGTGAGCTCAAGTAAAAAAATGTGTGTTTGTGCACTTTAGATCTGAGTCATATCGCGTAGAAGCAAAACTCCTTTGGCTGCCTCTACAAATAAATACGAATACAGTAAAACCTTGGATTGCGAGTAACTTGGTCTGCGAGTGTTTTGTAAGACGAGCAAACATTTTAAATATATATTGATTTGATAAACGAGCGAGGTCTTGCAATACCAGTAGTACAGTATATGCTTTGTCTGCCGAGCGTCACGTGATCACAACTGATATACGAGTGCTTTGATATACGAGTGCTTTGGATTGCAAACACATTCCGGAACGAATTATGCTCGCAATCCAAGGTTTTACTGTATACGTTTTAGTTCATCAGCCTATTGGCTTGCCAGACCAATATTAAAGCAACATTTGTTGAATCCAAGCAAACTCTGTTCTAATTTCAGACTTTCAGGTCCCATCAGCAGAGCCTGCCTAAACAAATGGTCGGGGGTTATTGGCAAGAGCACTCCATCTAAACTAATGGACTCCATTTAACACGTGACTTTGTGTTCGTCATATCCTTACAGGTCAATGAGCTTTCGTGAATAACACTCGGAATTACTTCCGCAATGTCTAAAATCAACTGAAAAACTATGCTTGTGTGATCGGTCTAATATCTGGGTCAAGGAGTGAATATTTGTCACATCAGCACATGCAATTCCTGTGCACGTATATTAATGTGTACGCTACATTATGAGGCACTGAACGATTGCATGGCATTTGCAAACGTCAGGTTCAAGACAAATTATTGAGAATTACCTGGCATTACCTAATTACCAGAGTGTTCCCTTTTAGAATACCTAATGGAGTCAAATGCCCATGTGTTGAAATGACAAAGAGACTCTGGGACAAACTGCTGCACGCAAGGGTACTTGACACGTGGATGATTGAACGGATGTTCAATGATAGCAGAGCAAAGGCCACTTTCAGAGAGACCCCAATCACTACATTAAAAGTCACATTTCATTCTTTAATGTAGCGTGGGGGTGGAGTGGTGGCACAGTGGTCGGCTCATTGTAACGCCTGCGTTTTATTCCCGGTCACAACTAACACAGACTAATTAAGCCCTGCGGATATACAAATTATGACATGCCTGTATGTATGTACAAGTATCGATAAACCCGCCACCACCCGACACAGCCAATTTAGGTTTTTCACGTAAAGAAAATATGATTAGTCCAGCACTCCGGTGTGTTGCAGAGTAAACCCACTACAACGTTTACAATTCGAGAACCGTGACGTTTCGCCAGTAATCACAACCAGCCTCATCAGGCGACAGCCAGAGTTGTGGAGTTGGAGAGATCCACCTGTTTCAGTCTTAAATAGAGGGATAAAGGTGATGTCATCACTTGTGGCCCAATCAATCACATTTCCGCGATCTAACCCACACACCTCTATTATGGACATTGGTCGCAAAACTCTACGTGTTAAACTGTACGTGCGTATGTATGTTGAACTTTTTTCGCACCGTACGTAGCCAACCGTGACAATCGGAGATGCGTGGGTAACGTGTTGCACAGGGTGTTCCGGTCCGAGGCCCAGTGGCTCGCCCTCGTTAATACCGAGCGAGGGTGCGTCAAGCACAGACTGTGCGCCGCCTGCTTCGCAGTGCACGTTGACGATCCCTGTGACGTTATTTTGAAAAATAAGCGGCCGTGGGTGTCACGGTCCGAAATTCGCCAAATTTGAAAACTACAAATTACCTCTTCTTGGTTCTTTCGGTAAAGTCACGTGACGGCTGCTTGCGTTGTGGCCGAAACGTCGTGAGAATTAATTTATTATCTTTTATTTTTATTATTTGATTACTTCCCTTCTACGTGACTTTACCGAAAGAACCAAGAAGATGAATCCCTGCAGTCGCGAAAGCTTTAAATCGAAAAATACAAATGACCTAATTGGGTAAAACTACAGAGCAACATCGCCCCCTACTGGCAGACTACACCTGTCTTTAAACATCGCACCTTTGTAAGAGCCTTGCGCTAGAAAACCGGCGTGATTAAGAGTGGTAAGTGAAACCTGAAACGGTTTTGCAATTGCTTCTACCCTCGTTCAACAATCCGCATTGAACGGTATGGCGAAGCATGGACAAGCAAACCCAACGACTGACACGGTGTGCGGAGGCCTTCATCCAGCAGTGGATTGACAAAGGGTTGTACGTATAGACTGTATATATATAATGCAGTTTTGTGGGTGCAGTGTGCCAGCACATTGCCACACTTTGCCGTTTGACTTGTTGGCTCTAAGCAATGAGAGGTCCCATGGCAATGCCATAACCATGGTCGGTTACATGTCAAACAGACGTTTTTTGCGGCACAAATGAATCTTTACACACACAAAACCCACGAAAAAATGAAACAAAATAATGAACAAATGCCCTGATTTTCATATACAGGTAAGTACATAAATAACATGTAAGGGGAACTATTCGAATCCACCAAGGCTGTCACTCAGCCCCTTTTATGCTGCCAATTACACGTAGTTTAGTAATATTTCAGTCGTATTCATTAACGCGAGATAGGAAATAATTGCGCTGGGATTTTCCATCATCCGCGCTGTATTTGCAGCTGAACGGAAAGCTTCACTGCGGCGATATCCCAGGGAATTGCGGCAGCCTGCCCATGTTTGCATGAAATAACAGAAATTTGCGATGCCATTTGGGACAGAATTTTCTGGCAGGACGTGCGACACTATAGTCAAACCCAATTGGCGGAACAATTTTTTGCCTTTGAACTTGCAACGGGAAAGCTCCTGGTGCCGCCTGCAAAAGTGTTGCGCTGCAGATTTGCGTCGAAAAGTTTGACATTGTTTCGTGGGAATTGGGGGCAGGCTGGGTGACCGATTGAATGCAAATTCTGAATTGTAATTCGAGCGCCGATTGAATCTTGGGCGACCTCGTGAGACCAATAAACTCTCAGTACGTAGCTGAAAATGCGTGATTTTACATTACAATGGGCACTGCACCGTGTGTTGTTTTTCAAATTGTGGTAGCCTTTCAAAACTGCATTTACAGTATTGAAAAGCATACAATAGTCGTTAAGCTAAGATAAAATATAACAAGAACTGCGTGTCAACATTTTACATATCTTGTACATTTCTGATGAATAGTAATACATATTTAGAAAAACACACAGGCAGACCACCGGTCCATATCTGGGCAGAGCACGTTGATAAGCTCTCATGAGAGGGTTAAAGGTGCTCACACGTCCACGTAAATGACCCTGCCTTTTGTTTTTAAAGCAGTTTCTGGGCACAGGTTCAAGGGCCCAGAACACCAAGCGGCCAGATAACAACAGCGCACTTATAGGTATAATAGATAAGAGTTAATACGATTTAAAGCTTTCGATTTAAAGCTTTCGATTTAAAGCTTTCGATGTAAAGCTTTCGTGACTGCAGGGATTCATCTTCTTGGTTCTTTCGGTAAAGTCACGTAGAAGGGAAATAATAAAATAATAAGAAGACGGCTGCTTGCGTTGTGGCCGAAACGTCGTGAGAATTATTTTATTATGTTTTATTTTTATTATTTTATTAGTTTCCTTCTACGTGGCTTTACCGAAAGAACCAATAAGATGAGTTAATACGTTTCTTGAATCAGGCAGTGTTAACCTCGGTGAGTGTACTAGCAGTCTATAATGTTGACTGCAATCTGGTTTTATAAGCTGGTGAGCGTATTGGCAGTCTATAATGTAGACTGTAGCAATGGTTATTGAACTGAGTGTTCTTAACCTGAGCGAGCGCAATGGCAGTCTATAATGTAAACTTATTCTGGTTCTTTCAGTAATAAAATACAAATAAAAACAAAAATCAAGACGTTTTGATCGCAACACAAGCGGTCGCCATAATGCATGGGCATAATATGACTTTGAAACCCCCCCGCCCACCTCCTACGCATTTCTCCCATGAATATGCTAAATTCCTCTTGATATGCACATTCTTTTGTTAAGGCGCTCTTCTTCTTCCACCTCCAACTCAGCTTATATATAAGCTCCTAGCTTGGCAGTGTATCATTCTTCACCTGAAGACGGCTGCTTGCGTTGTAGCCGAAACGTCGTGAGAATTATTTGATTTATTATGTTTTATTTTTATTATTTTATTACTTCCCTTCTACGTGACTTTACCGAAAGAACAAAGAAGATGAATCCCTGCAGTCACGAAAGCTTTAAATCGAAATAAAAGGAAAAGGGGGGTTAGCCTCTAAAGGTAAACTGTTTACAAAGGTTTAGAGATGGGCGTAGCGTCCGTGTGGACTGCTTACTGCACATTATAAGTTCTGGACTGTATTTGTTAAACTCGCCTTTAAAAAATTGTACGCATTTTGCACGGTAATAAAACTTCGCTGAGGTAACATTACATTACCTTGAGTCATACATACGAATGCTTATTATTTTCTGCATTGGCAGTATTGAAACGTGTACGAGAGCAGTGACGGTAAAAGAAAACATCATCCTCGAAAAACTCCGTGTCATGGAATGTGCCAAATATCCCTCCAGCTGATGGAATTCAGCACAGACAGACTGATTGCTGGGATTCGCAGATAAATTACATTTGGCATGCATTGTATAGAACTTTGCAGCAGGTTCCCATTTACGAATGTCTACGCGTAAAACATTTGTACAAGAGTGGTGATAAGCAACACTTGGGGTTTGGTAATTGATGGTAAAATTCTGCAACGTTCCTAAATAACAAAAAAGCTCGTTAGGCAATTTTTTTAAAATTACATTAGCATCACTCCATATAATGGTAAATGTTTGCAGATATGTAAAATATTGGCACGCAGCGCCTATTATTTGTTTCCCTGTTAGCTTGCCGTTCGACGCTTGAAACGAAAGAGCTAGAAAAAAAAACACCTCCCCAATTCTTTTTTTAAACTCTCTATATATGTTTTAAAGCGTTTAAGCTCCGAACACAATGTGTGCCAATATCAGAGACAGACTGCGACGCTGACGTCAGCTTGAGCATTTGCCGGGGCTTTTGGGTTGGCAGGGTAGAATACGAAGGGATTGCTGGGGGTAATTATCCGATCTCCAAAAAGGGTGCGCAGTCGCCACAGTCATAGTCTGGTCCCCTCGACGTGAGCCTACTTCATGTCGCCTTTTGTTCACAATGCCTCAATCCCGGGGAGACTCATTTTTGATCCGCTTGATTTTCCACCGAGGGAATGACCGCGGTAGACAACATCTGCCTGCTCTGACACCCCCCACCCACCACCTCGCCGGAAAGGCTGCGTAAGAAGCTTGAGCCCTGGCAGACAATGTCTGATCGCCACCCCTTTGTTTTTGTGTCCGATCGTCTCTCGATTTGCAGTATCGACAGCTGCACAAATTTCGAATCGCGAGCAGCCACGCACGCACGCGCGCACGCGCGCACGCACGCACACGCGCACGCACGCACGCGCGCACGCACGCACACACGCACACGCGCACGCGCGCACGCACGCATGCACACACGCACACGCGCACGCACGCACGCACGCACACGCGCACGCACGCGCGCACGCACGCACACACGCACACGCGCACGCATGCACGCACGCGCGGCATTGCGCGCTTCCGAATGAGTGAAGCACCCAGACACCAGAGAGCCCAATACAATCTAAAACACGCCATTCCGCGCCTATACACGGGCAAATTGGGGATAAAGTCATTTTTGTGGAGACGACGCGGTGGTTAGCCAGCTGTACTGCCAGTGAGCATCGTCCATTTTCATTGTTGAACTTCTTTTGCACCGTACGTAGCAGACCTGTCGTGGCTGGGAGGCTGGAGGGGGCTGAGCCCCCCCCCCCCATTTCGAAAGTCAATTCAAAGCATTCGGGTATCCAGGCACAAGCAGATCGTATCGTTACTCATTCTGTTAATCGTTTCACGTTTGCTTAAAGTTCCCTATGCATCGAGTCATGGTTACAGGGTCGTTTCCCTTGCCCTGCATCAATAGATGTGTGGAGGTCAGCATTGGGGAGACAAAGGTGGTCAGGCTTGGCGCTGGTCACATGATCCTCTCGAATACTGTGCACACTCTTAAAGGCCTTTGCCAACGCTCGTTTTCCCCTCCAAGTCTGTAAGGTTGAATGTGAGATATTTGTCTTTTTTTATGACGCGTGTGAGAGATACATTTTTTTTATTCTAATTTATATTTAAATTGAGGTTTAAATTGTATCCGTTCAGTATAAACACGCAATTTTTCAGCTTTCACTTTCAATTAAAAGTGAGAGCTGAATGTGATTTAAAAATTGTTTTTTTTAAAGCCGTATAGGTTTTAATTTAACCGTAGAGTTTTATAATAGAATTCTAGTTAAATTTATATATGAACAAAAATAACCATTGCATGAACATTTTACTTAAATAACTTAGTTGAGGCCATTAAAGTTCTCCGTGATACTCGACACACATATTTAAATGCCACTCCGTGGCTTCCTGCACATTTGTTCCATTATTTCTAGTTCCACTTCAATAATGAAGTATTTTAAATAGATTGCACCTGTAGTTGAAGGCTTATTTAATTTCCTGATAAAAGCTGTCTTTGCCAATTTAACTTGTTTCAATTCTGCTTCCTGTATTTTATGTCTTTGATGTATTTTTTTTAAATCTCTGACTAATCTACTCCAGTTCATTCTCAATATACAGAGACAAAGGTCCTCCGTATAGCTTTAACAGACGGTTGGGGCAAGGGTTGTTAGCGATTAGCACCTGTGAAGGCCAGCACGACAAATGATGGAGTGCTTGGTTGGCACCGCACCCGGCCGCCTTTGTCTCCCCATAGCTGATGTTTGCACACCGCACCAGATACTTATTTATGGTTGAGTTAACCTAGGGGGTCACAGGGTTTGTAGTGCTGCACACTAACCACTGCAATACCACTCCCTGCAACACACACACACACACACTCAGTAACAAGCATACCTTAACAGTGGCAATGCGCACTGCAAAACCGTGTTATCGGACGACATTGCCAAAGTTACCATAGGCCACGAGAAACGGGAGCTGAGATAATGTCATGTTTATGGCAACATGCAAATTGTCTGTTGTAGGGACAGCACTATGCACAAGTAAACAAGCACATGCTTAATGCGCCAAACAGCTCCAATTAGCACGCTTGGCTACATACGGTGTGAAAAAAGTTCAACATGCATACGAGGGTGCCCAGATGTTGCGAACAAATTGGTGCGCATCACATACCAGCTCAAAATCATTCCTTACAAACATAGCACGCAAATTTTTACGTCAAAAATCTAGAAACAAATTTACGTTAAAAAAATCTCCCTTATCTACTTGTCTGTAACTCTCTTACCTCAGTACTTATTTGCCTCTTGTGTATTCTATACAATAACTTCACGAGGGTTGTGTAGATTAAATGGGGGGAAGCCAAAAATGATATCTCGTGCGGGTCTCCAATGGGCCAGCAATCCCACAGATCGACTTTATAAAGGACCGTTTGTTATAAACCCTGCAACTGCACACACACAAAAAAACCATCACGTTAAATGTTGTTCTCAACCATAATTTCAGCTCTGAGAATGAAATTTGTCGGTGTGAGTGAAATGCGACGAAACGTAGAAGGGAAATAATAAAAATAAAACATAATAAAATTCTCACGACGTTTCGGCCACAATGCAAGCAGCCGTCCTCAGGTGAAGGCGAAGAACCTGAGGATGGCTGCTTGTGTTGTGGCCGAAACGTCGCGAGAATTGTATTATGTAAAATTTGTATTATTTTATTATTTCCCTTCTACGTGACTTTACCGAAAGAACCAATAATATGAATCCCTGCAGTCACGAAAGCTTTACATCGAAATTCATTACTTTCATATGCAGAGTGGGTCGGCAAGTGCTGCCCTCTTCTGTGCGGACCAGTGTGTCGCTTGAAAGGATTTCATGGGTAGCTCTGCAGTATCCGCTTCTGTGGGCCATTCTCAAAAACGATGGGCTTGCACTGGCTCTGCGAGAGGTCCGAACAAATTCATTGTCTCACGACACGAAGCCGAGAGTATGATCGAGATAGCATTGGGGGGTTGGTGGTGGAAATTACAAAAACAACACAAATCCTTGTGACATTGTTTGTAAGTGCAAGCCATTGTGTGCCTGTACCGTTGAACCAGGCCCTTGCCCGTGCTTGTGCGCAAGCCTCAGCCCTTACTTGCGCTGGCAAGGGTGTCCCATATCACACCTCCCACATCTTTTTCGATTGGCCTCTGGGGAGTGCAAGCCGCTAGGAGAGAGAAAGGTTACACACAAGCAAGGGCTTGCTTATCACACCACGCCCACTGCAAAAGGTGACGCGTGACTTTGAGGGCAATGCCACAGTGGTTAGCGAACTATATCCCTCGATGCTGCACGCCCTTGTGTGGGTTTGCCAAGCAACCGGACAACAACTACGTTACAAATGGGCAGAACCAGACCCTTCAACGTTGGTACTGTGATATCACGTGTGCGCTGCATCATCATCATCATTATAAGCCATGGCAAATACACTGCTTGATTAAAGCCTTGCCAAGCCACCACCCAATCGCTCGCAGCCCTGTGATATTGCTAATAGATTTCGCACCTTTACGCACGAGCTGATTTCATCGCTCCATCTCCGCGATGGGCGTTCATCTCGGACGCGTTCTGTCACGTGACTGTCTGTCGGTGACTATTCGTGCAAGTCAGCGACCTGCTCTTTGAGCAACGTCTCCTCCTGCCCAATTCCGATGACTTTATTTTTACATCTTGACTTAAAGCTTTCGTGACTGTAGGAATTCATGTTCTTTGGGTCTTTTAAATTAAAACAAATAAAATAAACCAAAAACTACGACGTTTCGATCACAACACAAGCGATCGTTATCAGTTACTGTAACCGACACCATTGCAATCATTGAAGATTAAATCCAACAAGGATTGAATGCTGATGTACCGGCCCTGGTTAGACACTGCCTCACCAATACATACTTCACCTGGAAAGAAACATTTTACAAACAAGTTGAAGGCACCCCACTGGGTTCCCTCTATCTCTGGCTGTAGACAATGTTTTCAGGGAAAATTTTGAGACAGATGCCATCCAGGCATCCACTTTACGTCCATCCCTGTGGAAGAGGTACGTAGATGACACGTTCGTCATCTGGCCACATGGCCGACCAGCTCTAAACCAATTCCTCAACCACAGGAATTCAATGCACCCAGCAATCAAATTCACCATGGAGATTGAAAAGGATGGCAAGCTAACATTTTTGGACGTTCTAATCGAAAAGAGACCAGATGGCTCAATGGGACACTTTGTCTACAGGAAAGCAACTCATATGGATGCCTACTTAAAACCTGACTCCCACCACCATCCATCCCAGAAGAATTCCCTCATTAAAACTCTACACCATAGAGCTCGATGCATCTCCGACCATCATCACCTAGCCAGTGAACTGAAACACGCGCACAAAGCTCTCAAGATGAATGAATATTCGGACCACACAATCAAAACCATCACCTTGTCATACATAGCAGGGGTCACCAAAATATTTCCAAAATTTTGAGCAAACAAGATCCAGGCTCGTTTTAACACGGTATGTAAAATTCGTGATCTGATCCCATCTGTTAAGGATAGGGATGCCTGACATGCAATACCCTGGCGTCGACAAACTAAGCTGTGTCTGCGGCAGTAGTTACATTGGGGAAACTAAGCGACATGTCTCGGACCGTGTTCGTGAACATAAGGCAGATTTTAAACACGCTAAAACCAATACCTCTGCCGTGGCTGATCATTATTTTAATGCGGCTGGCTCACACGAAATTAAATTCTCTAAGACGATGGTACTTTGTAAGCCCACTGGCTATCAACAAAGATTCGTTCATGAAGCCATCCATATATACAGACACAATTTCAACCGAGAGGATGGGTACAAACTCAGCAATCATTGGAAGGACGTCATCAACCAGTTTAAGTCATAACTGGCTGTGACATGTTCAGTCACATATTCACTTTAAGATGTTTTTTGTTCATGTTTTTTTTTGTTTTGTTGCACCCGATTCAAGAGCCGAATGGCTCACAGGGCTTGTACCTAATAAATGAACTTGAACTTGATGTTTCCATCCTGCCACCTTCCGAAGTTAGTTTTTTTTTATTTCCCCCGTGGCTTCGGCTCTCTGATTCTACATCAACAGGTTACACTTCTCACACCAACACAGCCACCTCCATGCGCCGACCTCCACGTGGCGGCGGTGGCTCTGCGATCTTACACTAACATGCTAATGTCTCACATTAACATGCTAATGTCTCACATTAACATGCTAACGTCTCACATTAACATAACTAGCCCCGTCCACTTCGTTTATGACCCTTGGGCTACACCCATTTTAAACCTTTAAACAGTTTGTTTCAGCAGCTGTCCCCCTCTTTTATCCTCCTGATGACGATCGCTTGTGTTGTGATCGACACTTCGTAGTTTTTGTTTATTTAATTCGTATTAATTTGAACCTATCTACGTGACTTTACCGAAAGAACCAGAGAATATTTATTGTTACAATTTGAATGTTGTCTTGAATCTGTGTATATTCTCTCATTCATGCTTTTTTTGCTGTATCTCAATATAATTGCACGCATGTGTTTTTATGTAAGTTTATGCACACGTTTCAGCTTGTGTTAAAATGTTTGTGTTAATGACCATGTTTCCAAACCATATGTCAAAAGCAGGTCATATGCATTGGCATGTTACATTTCTATTGATTTAAAGCTTTCGTGACTGCAGGGATTCATATTCTTGGTTCTTTCGGTAAAGTCACGTAGAAGGGAAATAATAAAATAATAAAAATATAAAACAATAAAATTCTCACGACGTTTCGACTGCAACACAAGTTATCATCATCAGGTGTGAAATCCACAACAATAATTTTATTGTTTTATATTTTTATTATTTTATTGTTTCCCTTCTACATGACTTTCCCGAAAGAACCAAGAATATGTTACATTTCATTATCAAGTTCCGATTTTCAAAGCACTCCAACCTGCTCTTACACGGCTGTATATATTTCATCATTCTAATTCCGGTCCACCATAATATCTGAACGAGGAATATATTGCATTTGTCTTGGTTCCCAGTTGTGTACTTCTGACAGATATGTCCCATTGTTTTAGTGAATTACATCATACCTTGCCAATATATGGATGAATAAATAAATAGAAATGTCCCCCTTCGTGAAATAAACATACAACGACTGTAGCAAGGAGTATTGTCTAAATATATTTTATTCCTTTTCGACCCAAGATTTGTTTTATTTCATTCACTTCTGTTTTCACTGCACACAATGTACTTGTCAGTGTGGTGTGTGTGTGTGTACATGCTATACTCTAAGAAGTGCATAGTCTATGTATATGCATATGGGTACACGGAGGCAATGTCAGCATATGCAACGAATAAATTAAGAAAAGTGTTCGGGTATTATAATTGTGTATTTGTATCAGGCAGCCTGGAGGCTGCAATGAGCTAATGATCTATATGCGTGCATGATTGTGCTATCCCATTAATACATTAATTTTCAGATATTTAATCAGTATCAGTAAAACACAGTGACAGGTCGCACCAGTTTTATTCTCTGTCACTCAATAATGTTTTTTCTCCATAAAATAATTTCCCCTATTTTTCCACCCACTCGAGCAATTACTCACCCACGCTCCTGCACCATATGGACAAAGGTAAAGATCCCCACAATGCCTACATAGACGTGTGGGACAAACACTGTTTGCGAGCACCTATTAAGGCCAGAAGGCTAATGTTTACACGCCGCACTGGGTACTCAATTAGAGCTGGGTCCATATAGGAAAGGCCCAGGACCAGTTCCAATATCACTCATCACTAATTACCGTGGCCTGGAACAACCCTGTCATGTGGCCTTGTTAAAGAGGGGGCACGGCACCGTCAACGTTAAACAAGCTACAGGGCTCACCGGGATCAGGTGGCTTGGATACTGCAGCGCAGCATGCTAACAATTGCACTGCGCAGACACACGTACACTCAAGGGGCGCATCCATACAGACCATCAGCAATTAGGTTTTGTTTGGTTCCTCCGCGTCTCCTGCATGCACTCTCTGGCAGCGAGGGTGTAATGAGTTTATAAGTCATCTGCCCACCTCCCGCAGGATTAATTGCCCACTTATTAGCTCGCTGTGCTGCATGGGGCATCCAGAGTTTTCGCACAGAGGTTGCAATAAGATAACTTGTAAGCGGTCATTAGTGACACGCTGTCACAGCTAACCCAGCCCCCCACAACTCATATATCATCTCTCCGAAGGCACACAGATAGGAAGCCCGCATGTGGCAATGTGAGTCAATTTGTAATTTTATGGTTCCCTCCATGGCACCGCATTTATTAATAAAAGCCCCGGCTCGCTAGAAGTTAGCCAACGCTTCGACGGAATTTTCCAGCATCAACCATTATGCCTGGATAACAAAAATGAATGGAATTTAAGTTTTTCAAGGTCCATCGGATATTGCTTCGTGACTTCAGCAAATGAATTCGGTTATTAGTCTGGTTTCTCGCTCACGATTGACTGGCTGGATTTGCAAATATATTGGTTGTAACGAATGTTTCAGGCCATAGCTTAATATAAAACACATTCACGTAGGGCTGAGAGCTCGGTACATTTAGTCCTAATTCTTCACATGATTAGTTTACAGTATGCAAACGGTTACATAAGGTCTTTATTTCTTTTTGATTACTTTTGACGTTTTTTGGTACAATTGCCGTGTTTTTTTTTAAATGTCATAACGGTCACATGTATCTGAGTTGTACAATTCTTCATTGCTGTTGTTTTATTGCAAAAAAAGTCTAATACGTCCAGGTAAAGGTGCAGCCCTGCAATTTCTCGCTCACGCCACTGCTGGCGAAAGGGCCTCCACTAGAGGGAGCTCAAGAGAACCCCTCTAGAAGGTGTTTGGCCTACATCTCCATGCTGGCCAAACGCCTCGCAAGAGGTGGGAATACCCGCACTTTACCCCAGCGCACACAGCCTGGCTGTGGTCTATACATTTATACTGCTCGGTGGACAGAGGCAGGGAAATCGAAGGAACTTGCAACATTGTCTCAACTGCCTCACCAGAGAATTGAACCTGGATTACAAGTCCAGGCTGCTAGCCATTGCCCAACAGCAGCGCGCCGTATACTCGAAGTCCCCTGCTAAAAATAGAAAAGCAATTGTTTATTTTGGGTCCTAATGTTCAATTAGGACGCCGAGACACAATATCCCAATTATGCTGAAACCCTTGCTGGCTTTTTAATGTTCATTAGCAAACAGGTGGAACACATTTACCTCGTGGAGGAGATGCAAGCACCAGCCGGTGAACTTTGAGCTCTTAGGCAAATTCACAAATGCTTTATTAATTAGGCCACCCACCCAAGACAATAATTGAGTCACTCAATCAACAAGTCAATAATGTATTTTGCAATCGTGCCAAGTTTCATTGCACTTGCCTAACATTTTTTTGGCTGACATCACCATTACAAAAAAACACTTGGCTCAAAGTATACACACACACACATTTACGGACGTGAAAAAAGTTAATATTTCTGAAGGCAATATGAACTGGCTTAATAGATGTCAATATGTTGCGCCGTGGAAATTGTGCTTTTTTACATTAAGATGGATAACGCTGCAAAAGAAAATAAACCTTTTCCATTGCTGTGGAAACATTTCACATGTTGTGTACATGTGCAAGAGAAAGTGCTTATTTTATTTAAGCAGAAAAGACTCACATCATCAATTGACTGCATAATTAAAACAAAACACTGAGTTCGTGAAGGTACACTTACGAGTGATAGGTTTAACCACAATTTTTATCGATGTAAATTCACGTTTAATGTCTTTGTTATGGTCCTACATTTTCTTTCCTTCCAAAAATGTTTTAGCTTTTAATCACAAATTAGATATTTCAGTTACGTTTATTTAAGCTATAACAACACACAAATAGAATAAATAATAATTTACAATCCACAATTGGATGAAAGCATTCCATGCAATGTCAAATATGGGGGTTGTTTGACCATACTTCACCACTCTTATCAGTTTGGATTGGTGAAGGGGTGGCACCTGGGACCAGTTCATACATCACTCGCCACTGATGTTAGCTGCAGTTGGGAATCAAACTTAGGTTTCCAAGTTCATCGTGCAGGACGCCAACCATTGTGCCACCACCTCAGCCAAAGTATTTCTTGTCAGATTTAAATTCAGAGAGGGTGCTGATTCATTACACGCTTTAAATTATTGTTGCTTTAAAAACTTTTTGACACCCAAATTGTAAGAGACACTACGTTAAAATGACATGATGCTGAAGACTGTACATTTCCATTGAAACAATGAATTTGTGCATGCCATTGTGATGAAGTTTACAGCAGTAAATAAGTGCCATTATGCATGGGACTTTGGATGCGTATAGTACAGCACCAGTCGATGTCAATTATAACAGCATGGGAGTCCCACTTGACAGGATTGACACCGTGATGAATGTGTAATGGTAGAGTTTGGATCGTGCAATGTCTGCGGGCAGGACAGACTCTTCTTTCGCACTAACACAGTGGCAGAACATTTTACCCCAACAAAGGAGGCTGTCACATTTGCAAGCATCTTCACATCGTAATATACAGTGCCGCGTCAAACCCATAGTCCCACTGCTATTGGCTCCATAGGTTAAAAATAATTTGTTTCGCATGGTGTGAATATAATACCGGCCATCTGTGAAACATTACTAAACTTTTGAAACTTGCCCTCTGACCTCGTGTATTATTCCTTCGTCTGTTCACCCCGGATGCCATTTTAAAACATTCTTTCAGGAAGGGAAATTGTTCGTGACATCGATTGGCTGTTAACCACCAGAGCGGACTTTTCGCTGGGTGTTTTGCGCGCACACGGCTGCGCTGGCTGGCACGGTCAGAAGTGGTGCCGCGCGCTACGCCGCGAACCCGGCGACCCGAGTTCCATTCACGCTCACGACCAACATCGGTGGCAAATATTTGAACCGGTCCGAGGCCCTCCCCTCGGTCGTCTCAGCCTCAAGTGAGTACCTGGTGCAGTTTGTACACATCAGTACTGGGGAGACGAAGGCGGCCGGGCATAGTGCTGGCCACCCGACCCAGCCGTGGGCTATGTTGGCCTCAATAAGTCTTCGCGTCAGTATTTGCCCAACAAGCTGCACGACGATACCGAGAAGGGGGATCTTTGGCTTAGTCCCTGAAAGCATTTTCACTGTACGTTTTCTCTCCACGAAAACCAGATGCCGCTGCACAGCAGAGCGCTAATTCCTAGCGGGGAAAAGAACGTTTCATGGAATTGCATGTAAATCAAATTTTTGCGCTGTAAAACCAGTTGACGAGCGCAGCTGCGTAGCGTTAAAATTCGCGGTTTTAACATTTGCCCCTTCATTTTTACACAATTTCCTAAGGCACCGAAGCACAAGTCATATTAGCAGAATGCAGGTGGTCTGGCTGATAGTGCGGGTGCCTATGATGCTCGTGAATATCGGGATATGTCAAGATATACAATAGATAGCACAAATTTTGAAGTGAAAATAATAACAATATTAAATGAATGGCTTAAAGCCATATGACCTAACCCTCGTACTAAAAGACATGTGGCTAAGTCTTTACCACTGATAGACATGTGGCACCATAAAGTAACAGTATCCAATTATGGTGCAGCAATTGCATTGTCCATGCCCTAACCACGAGCTCCGTGGTTTTAATGTGCTACAGGCTCCCGCCTGTTTTATCTCTGGTGCAATGATATGGCCAGAGGTTTCTCTCTCGTTTTCTTCTCTCTCCAGCAGCTCCAGTCAGTTCTTTGGTCATTTTGCGGCGAGACAGTGTTAAGGATGCATATGAAGGCTGGCTAATGAATGCAAGTGAGCGGCCACAAATGCCGAGCAGAATTAGTCGCACAACGAAGGATTTGTGTTGGCTAAAATGAATATTAAAATTGACAACTTTCAAATTGCCATCTTTCACAGCTTAAAATCCTGAGCTATCATGTACATGTTCTGCGTTTCCCGAGAGGATGAGAATTAACATAAGCATCTGAAATTTGATCTCTATTGGTGGTGCTTGCTTAGAGGTTTGGCATCAACATGACTTCTCAGAAAGCCCTCCTACCAAGACAATTCTGAGAAAAACACTCACCAGCCTGAGTGCAAAAAATGAAAAGACTGTTTTGTTAAATGTCCAGGCCCCCACACACCATTAATTTTCTCAAACACCCGCTGTATGGCGATCACAGTATTTCAACTAATCTCTAAACACATTAGTATATTTACAACTCAACTCTGATGCATTACAGGACCAAAATTTGGCTCTGAATATAACTTCAAATGCATCCTCACATTACGCGCGACATGAAAGAACTAAAGGAAATACAAGCACAATGCTTCTGTTTTCATAACTCTATATCTGTCCGTGAGCTCGTGAAAATGCTGGTGAAAAGGTTAACATGATTTTAGTTTGATTTAACTTTTTTTCCCTTCCCCATACAAAATAACAATAAATGGGATAGGGATTCCTTTTCATTTTTTGTGTGCAGTCTAGTGGGATCTGACCCAGCAACAGCAGTGCGTGTAAGCGTGATTTATGCAGGGTCCTACAATTGTGTCTCAGTTTCAGTGAAAACCGATGGTGACGCTGTGAAAAATGCATGCTGGGAACTTCAGGAAGTACTTATGAAAGATTAATGAAAACCCTCTTGTTATTTTCCACAACTTTTGTTCTTCAACAAAGTAAAAGGAGCTGGGCGAACATTCATCAGCGATGGTAGGCCACTTTCTTTTTGGCATCCATTTCACATTTGCTATTGCAAGAAGACCACACTTGCATAATCATTAGCCTTAACTTCAAATTTGTAACCATCGCAGCGAACACATTTCTCTAGCTTGTGAAGATGCAGATGATATAAATATTCAGATATTAAAAAAACACAAGCTTTGTGTATTTATAAGGGTTTTATTTATTGAGTTATATTGCTGACAGCCACATAAAATGCTTACAAGCTCTTCATAGTATATTATGAATGTGTTGATCGTTTTGTTCACAAGCATATCTTATCATAATGCACAGCAGAACCTGTACAATGTTATGTTTTTCTATCCTTGTAAATTGTACCATCCATTCATTACCTTCAAAAGCTCTTGATATAAAAATGTAATTTTGATGAAAGAAGTAAAAAATGAACAGCGGCGTTACGATATTTCATCGTATATAAGTAAATAAACGAGACCTCTATCATTTTCACGTATGATGATTGGATTGATATAAATGCATGTGGTCCTGGGTTCCGGTTATTGCAGTTATTAAATTTGGAGAGTGCCTGGGAGAGTACTTTGCTGTGCTGTTGTCCCGACGAGGCTGCTCTGTTTGTCCTGCTAAATGCCAACGGTTGCGACGAGATGGATTCATATCTCTCTGCCAGAAGAAAAAAAAAAACACGTTCAGTCAAAACGGAGAATTTGAAGAACTTTTTTGGCAAACACTTTTCCAATTTTATTTTCTATCAGGCTTTTTGACTGTTAGAACACGGCCATGAAGAGGATAGTGTTGGTTTAAAAAAAAAAAACGTGTCTTTAAAATGAGTTCCATCAACGTGCGCTGTAACCCGAAGACGCGTCGAGAGCTATGATTTCGTCACCGTTTTCACACTTTTGTAGTGAGTTCAACTGAGTCGCAGACGTACACGTGGAGGCAACACATGTATTTAACACCAACACACGGGGTAACTGCCCCTTAACAGAATAACAACCTGTGGTGGTGACCACCAGGCTAACCACACTAATTACAGTGTAACTAGCTACTACGGACCGGGACCACAGCTCGGGTCCAGGTCCACGTGTTGGAGACTCGGTAGGACGTAGACGAAGGCTTCTTCAGGATGAACAACAACGCCAGTCCCTTTATGGGACCCGGCTTAGATCCTCTACGGCGTGGCTGGCTCCGCCCTTGAACACGCCCTCCTTCCAGAACCATCGAGCAGGATCTGGACCCTGACCACGTGACCACCCCTAGCCCCCACTTGGGGCCCCTTTATAGATTTAACCGGTCACGTGCCATGGCCTTTAGTGACCCCATTCCTTCGGCCGTCACTCTCACACCCTGTCCTGTAGGGCTGGCACTGCACGCCGAGCGTGGTGCCACCCAGCGCGATTAATCAGCGCTCACGGGGCCCCTCTAGGGCCGGTACCACACCCACACCACGTGGTGTCCGCGATGTCGCTACACCGCACGCCGTGACCCTCTAGGGCCGGCACTACACAGTGACATCCCGCGATGCCACTGCACTTTATTACAATAATAATAATCATAAAGTGAGAACGCGAATATAGAAAAGGGTGGTATGTGAGATTGAGAAGATGAGGGGGGAAGGGGTGACTGGCGTCAGACGGTATGTTTATGCGTGTAGCCTTCCCAATTGAGTTTGTTCATTTGTCCGTGTTTTTCTTGCAGCCGCTGGTGACCCTGCACATGCAAGAAGGGTGTTGCCGTGATGGAGCTCTCGTGCTGAGACTCGGCCTTCCTGCTCCCACGTCGGGGGTAGGGCGGACAGACAGACACTTTAAAGGCACAAAACCGGGCAAGTATTGCACTCTAGGCAGTCCTTTCAATTTCCACTCTGAGGGAATCCTCAAGAGTGGAACGTTGTCTATCTGTACCCATTAGCAAATGCTTGCAGTACACCTATATAGCAGTACACCTATATAGTCGAAATAAGGAAGGAACAACGAAGGGAAAAAGAGAGGCTAAGCTGGACCCTGGGAGATGGCATCTGAGGCCTACTAATTTAATTCATTAACTGACCCCACGATACACACATATGTAGCCGAACATCGTTTTCCATTGATATAAAGGTAAGATTTTTTTTTTATTCTGTGGAGTCGTGGTGCCGTGGTTCACACACTGGCACTATGAACCAGGCGACCCGTGTTGGATTGCTGGCCACGGCTGACATCAGTGCTGAGTGATATCTGGAGTGATGTTGGCCCCCACATTCATCCTGGCAGCCTTAACAATCGTGTATAGCTGGGTAGCTGGGTGGGTCCCAGGTGAGAGCACCCCGAGATCCTGTGGGTCGAATGTGGGTTTTAGCCACCCGTGATTGAACCAGGTTCTGCAGTGTAGCGAATTGATGATCTCGGCCTGGTCACCAATGACTGCACTCACACACACAGTCCCTTTACGTAAAATGTGGTTAATTTAATTTGGATGACATTCTATCTAGCCCTGTATATATGTATATATGAAAAAAATGTGATTGAAAACAGAAAACTATATATTTCCGACGTATTCATACGCATGCTACTCGTGTGGATGAAGAGGTCTTCTGAAAATACTTTTGGAGTAGTTCCGTGGCATATTTCAGCGCTTCTCACGGACACACAGTCCTGCACTACTAGCGATGGGAGTTCCACGAGGAAATGCTTTTATATCATGACAAGACGCCCAAAGCGCAATTGGAATATAATTTGGGTAAAAAAAAAAAATCTAAAAGTAAAATAACACACTTAAATCTCACAGTATGATAGCATCCAGTTCCATATGCATGGTATATCACTGCATTATAATGTAATATTGCCAACACATGTGTATGCATACACACGCACCCACGTGCGCGGCCATATGAGTGAGCGCACCGCACAAGAGTCGGGAACAATCATTCAGGCGCTTTATCGCACGTGCAAAAAAAAACGCTTGTGAGCACACACACCCACCCAGCCGCTCGCTCGCTCGCACTCAGACGCACGCGCGCGCACACGCGAACACAAGTGTGAGTCAAAGGGACAGAGGACAGAGGGAGGCTGCGTAAGGCAATATCGAGCTCTTCATCGCTTTTACAGCCTCGCACACCAGGGAGCTGGGCCAGAGCTCCCAAGGCGCTCATTCCACATGAACACACCAACAGCTTCCTAATTACATTACGTCTCGTGACCTCTGTCCTCTGGCCCAGGGTCATGTGGGCTACAGGGCATCGTGGGATCAGCCATGGGGTGAAAGGTCAATGTGCACCGTGCAAATGAGATTAGGGCCTAAACAAGATGATTAATAAAAGTTTAAACAAAATGTCCATGTTTCTGTTCAGTGTCTGCCTGTGCGGCTCCGCTTCCATGCCTGTTTGCGTACCCGATCCACCAGAGCAGGCTATAAGTGGCATAAGTGCGGTGGCCGACGAGTTCACAGGGCCCATAATGGTCGTGTCAGTGCTCCGAGGCAGGACTGTTGAAAAACCCGGGTTTGAATATGGGCAGCGAGCCGTGATTAAGCCAGCTTCTTAAGTGTAGCGAGTCGATGCTATCTGCCTGGTCACTAATAACTGCACACACGCACAAACACACACATGAACCAGTATGGTAATCTAAAAGTGTACGTTTCATCTGATTTGGCTTAGCCCAGCTCTGAATGGGATGATTAACATTCTGGGAACCACTCTTTACAGAATAAGAAGGCATGTCATCTAGGGATGAGCGTGAGAGAGAGGCTGTTTGGATTCACTCCAGAACTATTTCTTTGGTGTCATCGTATGGGAGCCATTTCCTGACTTGATGCAATGACATGACTGCAAGAGCAAAACTTGAGCAATAATTCATGATATAAAACATATCCGTATACGCAATGCAATAAACAAGCACTCAAACATTCCTTCCCAATGATCAGATCACCCAGGATGCACCCAATTTTGTCAAATCTCAGAAGCGAAGCCGGGATATTGCATGAACGGGTGATGACCTGCCATTAAGCAGGTATTGTAGGCAACTATGGGGCTATAGTGTCAGCAAAGAGCAGTGCAGCAACAGTCAATGTTGTACCGTACTTCAATGCTCCCACGCAGGGGCTTTAGTTCTCTTGGAACAATTTCCGGGGCACCCAAATCCCCCCTAACCCCCACCCCCCCTCCTCAGAACCAGACAGCTCTGGCTGAAATTAAGCCCTGGTCTCCACATCAATGACCCCCAGTTTCACCAACCCCCACTGACCAATGTGATCAAATAAACACCCCCCATGATCCCGCAAGGCATGGGAAGGCCCCCTCATCCAACCGTGGATTTACAAAAGGGTCATACACGTACGCGAACATTGTTCATTCAAGTTATATTGCAAATTCTGTTGAGTATATATGTTGAACTTCTTTCGCGCCGTACCTTGTATTATGTTTAACTTTTTTTGTGCACCGTACGTAACCAACCGTGCTAATCGGAGGTGCCGGGGAAGGACAACAAACTAAACACAAAATGCAGTTCTCAATAAACGAATGTTTCAAACTCCATTTGAAAGTGCATAGCTCCTGTGGCTTCCTAATATTGCAAGGGAGAATGTTCCAGACGGCTGCAGAAGCGCAGCTTGAAAGCGCCGTGCGATGCAGTGACCACCGTCTTTGTTCTATGGCCAGCCAAAAAAACAATTAGCAGCAACTGGGGGCCACCATTTACGTACGGCGCCGTCGTAGTATTTAAGTGGCGCGAGCAGCGAGGGACGGCCAAGCTAATGTCTCGTGACGGAGCAGCTGGCCTGTGATGCTGTTGAGTGCCGTGCACACAGCAGCAGCAGCAATTGGACCCGGGATTGGGTTTCAAACCAGTGAACCTGGCCTCCGAGGTGACGGTGCCACATCCGAGTGGGCCCCGCGGCGTAAGTGAACGCGCATTACACCATTCATTAGTCCCGGGTCTTCACAGCTGCGCACTGATGTCACCCAAAATGCGACCTGACACTGTTCATCCACACGTCTGCGCGCGAAGCCATTAAAAAAACGTTGAGTCGTATAAATTGGAAGTATTTTTTTCTATTATTATTATTAAAATAAAGATCTAATTATGCCACATCGCTTGCTAATGGAATACGGCCATAGCTTTCGTGGCACCTACGGCGACAATAGAGTTCGCATGAATTTGTTTAGTTAATATTGCAATTATTACCATTACTACCAAAGTCTCATGTTCAAATAAGTGAATTGTTTAGTCGAGCTTTATTGTTACTTGTAGACGGAGCGAGCGACGACTGTCATAAGAAGGATTGCAATTTGGAGTGGGCGAGTAGTGGTGGTGCAGTGGTGCACACTGTCTGCAATGAACCCGGCGACCTGGATTTGATTCCCGGCGACGGCTAACATCAGTGCCATGTGATATCTGCACCAGTCTTGGCCCCTGTCCTTCACTGACCGTCATTGACGAATGTGGTGAAGTATGACCAAACAGCTCCCATGAGCGATATGGAGTGGGGGAGACCACCTTACAGCTGATTGACACCGGGGTGTAAAACTGTTTGTATTATTACTACTACATGAATAAGGCCCCTCCACACCATGTCGCCCATGAAGGTTGTTCATCACACTTCTGGATTAGATATCACGTTCCACTGATGTTATTGAGCTCGGGTAAACAACCCCATTTCGGAGCGCTGCCCCTAATGCTCATTGAACAGGCAGACTCTTCGTTTAAACAGTATTAATCGTAACACATGGCAGTATATATACAGATTCTAATTCATCGACATTATCACCACCACCACCATCATCATTACCATCAGCCATGGTCAACCCATTGCTGGATGAAGACCTCCCCCAAAGCCTCCGCCATCTCTCACGCACGGCCACGCGGTGTAGCAATAGCCGTGAGCAGAATCCCGCCCGCCCGCCCGCGTGATCGCAATTACAACAACAATTATAATATCGCCAGAAACAACCGTGAAGAAGGCTTAAGGAACGATGTTCAAGTGCGGCACAACCGAGGGCTGCGATCTGACAAAAGTCGGCGCCGTGGAAAGCCCCCCGCGGTGCCAGCGGACCGCGCGCTCCGCGGGAGAGTTGTGCCGCGTCCGTGCCCGAGAGCGCCGCTCATAATCCTTGCAGCCGCCGGCGAGAGGGGGCAGCGCGAGAGGGGCTTTGATCTTCTCGCCCCCGGCTCGCCCCCGCGGCCGCACGGGGACATTTGCTCGGCCGGGCGTTCGATGCAACGGAGATCCGCGCTCCAACGCGATGGTCGCCTAATCCGAAAGGCACAACGCGTGACCACCGCGAGCACGCTCCGTGCACCCTTGATCCACACCACACTCCCACACAGCCACCCACTCACACACACACACCCCCGATGATACTTCTTCATCTTGACGCTTCCTTGAGACGTTTCGTTAAAAATAATGTTAAAAAATCATATCGTGACGACTAATACACGTGGACAAAGACCCCCCCCCCCGTAATATCCTTAACAGACTGTTGGGGCAAGTGCTGTTAGCGAGTAGCACCTATGAAGGCCGGCACGGCACACGAGGGGGTGGGTGGCCAACACCACGCCCGACCGCCTTTGTCTCCCTAGTGGCGATTTTTATACATCGAACCAGGTACTCATTTGAGGCTGAGTCGACCTAGGGCAGGCCCAGGATCGGTTCAGATAATCGTCACTGGTGTGGGCCACGAGCGGGAATTGAACTCGGGTCGCCAGATTCGTAGTGCAGCGTAGCGCTAACCGCTACCCCACCGCTCCCCACGTGCACGCACACACATACGCACGCACATGTACAACAACAACCGCCATTCGCCACTAAGTGGCGGCGACGTCACCACGACGCTTGTGCCAGGCCATGTGCAGCCTTGAGGCCACGTGAAGTGTCGAACGCTCGCTGGCAGGAGGTCACGGGGCAGACTGCTTAGGCATGCGGTGGCTGGGCATGCGGGCTACATGACCCAGCCAACGCAGCCTTGCCTGCCGGAGGAGCTCACCGATGGGATGTACACACATCCTATGTACGCACACACACGCACACACACACATGCGCACACACACGCGCACACACACCTGGCACATTTACCTGGATAAGTCGTGCAGTCGTGCAGTTGAAAGAGCCCTTGATCTCACATTCAGAAGTTCCCGAGTTCAAATCCCATGTTGGACTTGACTTGGTCCATCATCCCTTTGGAATTGATCAAACGAGTACCACTTTGTGGGACAGTCCAAAGTAGTCCACCTATGGATAGACTAAAGGTTAAAAAAAGGCCAGTGAAGATCATCACTAAACACGTATTTAAAATATGGAAACACTTTCACTTTTGTCTTTGTTTGAAGAGAGAAGGCTACAGTAGGAACACATCACAACACAGAATGACGGTTGATGGATACGACTGGGGATGGAAAGCCTGCCAAACGAGATAACATGCCTGAGAGAACGACTGCCGTTCTGATGACGTGATGCTATCGGGCTCCTGTTACAGGGCAGAGATTTCATTGTAGCAATCGGAAGACCGCGAAGGATTTGTGTGACGATGTGGGGAGGTCTTCACCCAGCAGTGGATAGACCATAGCTGGTGGATGAGTCGACAGAGACGGACGGCACGGGTGCTGAGGCTAGGCCGATGCGGTAATTAACTCAAGGTTTAGGCTCAATATTCAGCCCCACTGAAAATTGCTCAAGGGCAACCCTGCAGCAGCAACACTTTTTGCTCACTTGTAGATTTTTATAAAGATTCCACTCACAACGGCCTTTGAAAAAAGGCCATTAGGTGTTGAAAAAAAAACATTGCCTATTGAATGAGAGGCTTTGTGCGTGTAAGATATAAATTTCACTAAAAGCATTTGGGGGCAACTGTGCCTCTGCTTCATGAGCAAAATGTAACACCAGTCTTTGTGTATTTTGTTATGCTGTGTGTAATCTTATTATAAACATTAGCTTAATATTTTGTACCCAAGTTTCACCGTTTCTGAATACTACATTGCGATATGTTAAATATATATAAAGGTGTCCTGAGACTAGATGTCAGGTCATTCTAATTATCTTCCCTATGTGAAAATATAATTAATTGCTAAAAATTTACTCCGGAAAGTCACATTCAGCGTTAGGAACCTTTTCAGAAATTTCCAACGTTGACACGTTTGGCTGATTCCATTTGTGCGTGGCTTCATGCGGGATTAAAATGGAGCAACTGGCGAAAACACACACTCACACATATGAGGAGATAGCAGAAATAGTACATCTGTTATCAAAAAAGAAAACACAGCAATTCCAGCCGTTTCACATGCAAAGCAAACCGACGTATGAAGACTTCTAAACAAGCTTGGCAAGCTGTCGTGGTGTAATGTGGAGCGCACTGAACTTGTAACCCCGAGTTCGATGGATTGATCTCCCAGTGTGGTAGCTGAAGTAATGGGTCACCTTTCTTAAATCCCTCATCTCTGTCCACCCAGCCCCTCCGCCAGCAGTGGGCAGAGCAAGCAATTGCAGGGCTGCACCTTAACCGCCTTTGAAACAAGCATTGTCATATTTAATTGTATATTAAACTTCATAATATATAATTAACGTAAAGTATAGCTTCCAATAACTATTTAAAACATTCGATGTATACTTTCATGCAATATTTTTTTTTATATAATTCGTATTTATTTATTTCTTACCGTTCTAGGTACCAGCCTATTTTGTTTTAATGCATTTCATCGAAAAACAAACTTCAACAAAAGCGCCGCGCGATGGCTTTTCAAGCACCATTTTACGCAGCAGCAGCAGCAGCAACAAACAAACAACAACAACAGCAACAAGCCGCTTGTAAATCTTTGCCAAAGCAGCGAAAGTCGACTTGTGCTGGCACTGCCCCCACCACCACCCGCCCCTTGTCTGCCCACACTACCCCCATTGTTGGGCGCGCGCCCTGTGTGACGCGCCTACGGACGAGGCGCTATTTGAAGTTAATGAGGTGTGAAGGGGTCTGTCATTTCAAGCCACGCGGGACCAGCCCCCCCCCCCCAGTCACCACCCCCGCGATAATTCCAGGCCCTCGCGCGGAATACGATGCAGAAGGGAACAACCAACAACAACAAAAAGCCACGACCACGCCGCAGATTCTTGTTCCTTGTTACCGAGCGCAGCGACACAGCATTTGATGTAACATTTAATCGATTAAAAAACACATTTTGGCCCTGTTTGAGTCAATCGATGCCCTTGGCTGTATGATGAGAAATTGCTATTGACTTTAATATTGCTTTGCTTTTTTCCCCCTCCCTCTCCAAATTTGTAATTTATACCCTTCTCGGCTGTGACGCGACGACGGATCTCATTTCAAGGTGCGCTGGGGGGAGCGAGGCGCCGATGAAGATCGGCGTTGGGCACCTTGCGGGGAGCAGGGCTCCCGTATCGTGCCGCAGGGGTCACTGCGCATGCCATGTTACTCATTCGTCTGCATGGCGACGGCGTAGCCTGGCAGAAGGTTGATCGCTGACCCATCCGTGCGCAGTGTTCTGGGCGCTGTCGTGTTTGGTCTGCGTCTTGACATGCCGCTTGCATTTAGATTGCAGCGTAAGTAAGTTGGAGCGTCGCGTTTTCAATGTTCTTCTCACGGGAAACGCGTGGTATGCGGTTAAAGTTTCGGCCCATCCCTCCAATGGCTTGCTCACGCCACTGTCGACGGAAGGGCCTCCAAATAATTTCTAGAAAGCTCCTCTTGTACGGGTGTTTGGCCTACTCTTCCAATCGAGCCAGATGTCTTCGAAGAAGTGGGACTGCTCACACACGACTCCACCACAAGTGACCTGGCGATTGATGAACTGTGATGAACCCGTGTGCACAGACTTTGCTTGGTCAGAGGCGGAGCGATTTAAGAGACGTGCCCCATTGTTTCAATTGCCACACGCTGGGAGATCCAAGCGGAGACTTTGTGAGTCCGCTGCCCATCAACACCACGGCAGCATCCCGATATACGGTACGGTACAGTAAAACGGGTACCCTATAGTATGTATTCCTCAATGTAGGACTCTCCTGCAAAACAGTGTCGAGACTTGGCGACAATTCGCTGCATAGAGGGGTCATCCACAGTCGTGCTCTCTGACCTCACCGTTCTTTCAGCTTCTCCACCTCCGGAGCGAGTAAACGTCAAGCGAAGAGGAAGCCGTGCCCTTGGAAGAATCTCTTGGCAATACGCTGGAAATTAGCACCCTCTAAATGCAACTTGACTGGGATGGAGTTTAGGATATGAATCCAAAGAAGCATTTTTCTCTGGGACATGACCTTTGTCTTGAAGGTAAATCCTCCGTGACTTGATGGGTCCATTCCCAGACCGGCGCTGGCAAGGATATTGTATCCAGGCTATCAGCCGTCTGCAGGGACACCCTGCTTATGATCTGCCAAAATGATCGGTAATACACCGGCGCGGTTTTCATATTTAAGGGGAGGGGAAGAATCAGTTTCTGAAAATTGACGGAGACAGCCGAGTTTGTCTTGGCAACATATTATATTTAATTGCGGAGTGCGCATGGTTGAGTGGTTTGCACGTTTAGCTCTGGGTTTAGGGCTTGCAGGTTCAAATGCGTGAACCTGAAACTCTCACCTGATTCTAAAGAAAAGGAAATTGAATTGGAGGGAGAAAAAACCCCACCTTAGACACCCGACGATGTACTGGGGGAACATTACCAAATAATTGCACCATCCGCTAATTTGCGTTGGCGTAAAAGATCTCGCGATATTTTTTCACAAGGGCAGGAACAATGTGTGGCCAGTGTCGTGGCCAAGTGTGGAGAATTATCCACAATTACTCAACTACGAGATTTGTTCCTTCCTGAATGCTTTTTCTGGGGAAAAGAGGCACCTTTGCCTGCAGCTCCTTCTCATTGACTGGTCGCTCCACGGACATGGACGCAATATAACGCGATTCTGTTTCATGCGGCTTCAACATACAAAGGTTTCCATTCACATTGGACACAGCCATGAAAGGGCAATACATAAGGGCAGACATATACAATCTATGTTAGGAATATATATCCAAAGCTTTCTTTGAAAGGGGAAGCCCCTTGCTAGCTGTGACATTAGCACTTTTTTACAGATATGACCTTAACCTTTTGAATTATGTACATATACACACAGCTCATAACTTTGCTATGTTTGCCTTATCACAATAAACTTGAGATAGACTGTTCTAGAAGTTTGTGCAGAGAGCACGGCTCAAATACGTGTTCGGTGTTTGCAGTCCGTTTATGAGACGTAGGGTCGTGGAGTGGCGATGCAGTGGCTTGCAAAGTTATATTCCCGCCTGTGGCTAACAACAGCGGCGGGAGATGTGTGAACTCTACCTTGCGCCCTGCCCTCTTCACTGGCCCACACGAACACGCGTGGTGAAGAATGGTAAAACAAACAACCCCCACGACTGACACGACATGTGGAGTCCTTCATTTGGCAGAAAAGTGACAGAGGGCACCAACACACAAATACAATTATTTATATAATTATTTATACATATTTTATCATAAATAAACGGTGTTGTGGTTGTTGTTGTTGTGGTTGGTGTTGTGGCTTGTGTGGTGGTTGGTGTTGTGGTTGGTGTTTTGGTGGGTGTTGTGGTTGACGTTGTGGTGGCTGTTGTGGTGGGTGTTGTGGCTGGTGTGGTGGTTGGTGTTGTGGTTGGTGTTGTGGCTGATGTTCTGGTTGGTGTTGTGGCTGGCGTTGTGGGTGGCACACCGGACTAGCAGTCCATAGATCACCAGTTCCATCTCTCGGCACGGCAATTGTTGAAGCAATGGTGCAAGAGTTTTAAACTCACTCCGCCGCTGTCCGAGTAGCGGTACGCCTGTGTTCACCACAGCCAGTCGATCAGCAGGTCACATTTGGTGGGGTAAATCGTGGGCACTTCACCCCTTTTCTAGGATTTCTATCCAGCGTAAAAGTGTCGACCAAACATATCCTCTACGGCCCCCTCTGGCAGTGTTGTGAGCAAGCAGTTGCAAGGCTGCACCTTTATCTTTTTTTGTATTCGTAACGCATGTTTATTTATTTTTATTATGAACACAAAGTAACAGATCTAGTTGAGCTGATTCTATGTTGACTCGCATCACCGCGGTTTGTTTAACACACAGTGGCGTGTGCATGCAGAGTAATGAAGGAGAGGGCCTTCATTAAACTCTGCTAATGAGGGTTTTAAGGCCCGGACCAGCTGGTAATTGGCCTTTCTGCACTGACCTGAGCGTCTAATTGACATTTCACTGGGCAGCCCATGGGTCAGCGAGCAGTCGTACCCACTTTGTCAGCAAGCTGCCCCACAACCTGACCAGTAAGACGTTTTCCAAGTGTTCACTTATCAAGTGCATTTGGCACACACTCGGTCACTTTAAAGATGGCAAAATAGTGTCAAGGCTGCCGAGACACCACACATGCGATCGTGTGCAAGTGGTTATGATTCTAGGTGCTTTCTCTAACAATCGCAACAGAAATCAGTAATAATGAGAATGCTGGGGTGACCCATGTATAGATGCCCCGCTAAAATAACGAGGACAAATGACCGTGCCGTGAAAGCAACATTTAATTTTAAAGCCTCTATCGGTCTCCCACCAATCTCAATACAACTCATGAAGTCGTTTAACGCTCTCCTTTTAAGTTATAGAGCCATTGCTTTCACAACATTCAATCCGCTGTTGAGATGAAAGTACGAAGGTTATTACAAATCAATGTCGTGTCTAGAAATGGATCACCCTACCATTTACAGCTCTTTGCCGGCACTAGATGGGCGAAAGGCCTCACCACGACATGTCACTCGTGGGCATTGTCTGACCATACTTCACCACTTGGGTTAGTGTTGCACGACCCGGGAATTGAACTCGGGTCGCCAGGGTTCAGTTTGCAGCGTGCAAACCACTGCACCACCGCTCCACCCACAGAAAACAGCGGTTGTGTTCTCATATGCGCAAATGGTTGATCGAAACACTCCACAATCACAACGATTTCGTGGGTGACCTCCCAACACAATCTTGTGGACGTTTCCAACGAAGTGGACCGTGACATTAGCATGCGACATGCGCCACACAGTTTCCTTTAGATATTTAGCTTTTACGTTTCTGTCACATTTGAAAGATGTCCACGATGTTATGTTTGGTTTCAGGTGAGCTTTGATTGTGCTCGAGTTTATAACAACATGAAATCTTGTTTTGATTTTTAAAATCTAGATGTTTTCTAAATGTTATGCTTGGCAATATGTGTTGGATACCCCCCCCCCCCATTTCCATTCTATATCTGAGGCAAGTTGATCCCTTCAGTTATATAATAAACGCAAACTTGCCGTGGAGCCAAGAACAATACGATGTTTTGTCAAATGTAGCCGATCATAGCAAAATTTTAAATAAACATTGTGTTGACTTTAGCCAGAACCACTCACATTGTCCCATTCCTAAATAGCGTGCGTCTGAGACGAACACAGCGGCCACATTGGAGGGAAAACACACACGTGCACCACTCGTAGCAATTGAGAGTGAGTGTATAAACATACATTACATATATTATAATAACTATGGACACATATAATTATATACAGGCCTTTGTGCATCCACTCCGGGATGAAGTGCCACGTGGCTCATGGGGGGTTTGTTTGACCATACTTCACCACACTGGTCAGTGGGGGTTGGTAGGGGGTCTTTGACCAATTCAGATATCACGCGCCACTGACATCATAGCCACGGCCTGGGAATTGAACTGAGGTTGCTGCCTGGTTCATAGTGCTGCGTGCTGACCGCTGCACGAATGCTTTCCCTTACACACACATCTATGCTTATTATAAAGTGCATATGTGTGGAGATTTATGCAATGTGTGGTATTTAATTTAAGCTTAACAGCAGTTGTTTATGATGCCCTATAACCTCTATACGTAAAATTGGAGAATTGTGGGCTAAATTGTCGGTAAATTAAGCTATGGAACACAAAGACTCACTGTTATTCCTGCAGGCGTGTGCGCTATGTGCCAAAATGTGGGATTTTTTTTTTACCTTGTAATACATTTCCTGCAACATACAAGCTGTTATAGAAAGTGCAAACGAGACTATTTGTTGGAACATCGACACAAAATCTAATATCGGCCGAACGTTTTCGTCAAATGTATCCGGGCCCCTTGCGATAAAAAAACCAAAGCGGAGGAGACTCCGTTGAATGGCTGCGAAACGAGAGCTGCTCCCCCAAAGCGTCTCTCAATCTCGCGACGTATCGTGTGGCAGTTGTCACACCGTTTTAACACTAAGACCTTTACATGCAACGCATGACTGCATAGCATCAACCTGCTTCCTGCCGCCAGACGATTGAGAAAGGCCACCTCGGGGAAGGAACCCTTTTTTTTCCTCCCTGAGCCCTAAGTGGACTTTGTGCTGCAATTTTAAGAGCGAGCCCTTCCTGCCGTTGATCAGGTGTAATATTTGTTGACATTGTACTCACGTCAGACGCACATCGTGTTGGAAGGGGGGGGGGGGTGAAAGAAAAAAACATGCTTGCCCAACTGAAAGACTTTGACAAAAGCCGCATTGTCTGCGCGTTTAAAGTTTAAAATAACGTAACGCTCACTTGCCAGTGAAGCCGCATTAACATTGCATCGTGCGCACGTTCAAACATTTCTCTTTCACGTGCACACGTAGGGACTTCATACAAATGACCAATAATGACCGAAATACATTAGTCACCAAAGAAAAACGTAAAAAGAAGCATCGAGCGAAGCATGGTCGGAATTACATCGAGGGACAAGAAGAGGAGGAGCACGTGGATTCGAGAACACACGCAGATCAAAGACGCGATGATGGGATGATGGGCAGCGTTCAGGGCGAGCCGTGGAGTGGCAACCGAGGGAAGAAATGCGTCCGTGCAGGTGCCAGGTGCATTGTTGCATTACAGGGATTTTGAGAGATGATTGTCGGCTTCAGAAGACCTTCATCCAGTGGTGGATCGTGGCCGATGATGAAAATGACAATAATTCAAGGCAGAATAATCATATTCTCGTTATATGGCTATCACTCGTTCCCCATTCGTTCATTCCATTCATAATCATTCACTGTAATCACTTTCGCTATCACCGAATTCACGCATCACAGTTTTGCCCATTGCTTCCTCTCATCTATTTCATTCACCTCATCGCCACGACCACATTCGTACGTACCGTTGTTAATTCTTTGTAAAGCGCCTTGGTTAAGGCGCCACAGAAATTCCATTAAGATAAAATAAGGCGTAAAAAGAAAAACACTGGCACATTTCTGAGCGCGTAGGTTTGGTGCTTACGACATTGCGCTGAACGCAATACATTGGTTAGCATATCCCTCAACCCACACCACCCTTCGGAGCTAACAGCGACGCATTTTGCTCTTACAAGCGTTAAGTACAAGTCGCTGCCTTGTCTCTTGCGCGCGTTTAGCTGGCGAAATTCCTCCTGCATCCGTTTTCTGGGCGGCGCATGAATCAATCGGGCACGTGGTTTTGATGTCGCTGCCTTTCTCTTTGTGAGGATCTGCAGGCCATCTGTCAGCTCCGTGGTAAGGGGGCTAAATCGGCCCTCGGTGAGCTGCGGGCGAGGGGCATGAAAAATAAGACACACGGACCCGGCAATGAGAGCCATTTCGTGCTTTATCCCCATGTCAACAGACCGTTCAGACGGCGGCGTGGCCTCAGAAGTCAGGCGAACGGGTAACAAGGCGCAGCCCTGCAAGTGCTCGCTCGGAGAGACCCTCTGTAGCGGGTGTGTTTGGCCTTCTCTTCCACGCTGGCCAGAAGGATGTTTAAATAGACGGGAGTACCCACACTTCACCCCACCAGCCTTGACTAATGAGTCACTGGCGCACCAATTTGTATTGCTGGGTGGAAAGAGGCGGTTGAGGGGGGTGAGGGGTGGATTTAAGAAACTTTCCCGATGTTTCTTTTGTCCTGTTGGAAGATCAAACCGGCGACCTCTGAATTGCAAGTCAAGTGTGAAAGCTAAGGCAGTGCGTAGAAGCTCCGCCTACTAATATCCATAACAAGACTCGGTAATCCTCATAACTGTGGCTGCCTGCTGGGCGTAAGCGGGAATCGAACTCGAGTCGCCGGGTTCGTAGCGCAGCGCGCTAACCGTAGCACCACCGCTCCCCACTCGCAGACAATAAAATCATCATCATCATGATCATCCTGTAACACTATAATCATGGGGTTGAGTGTGATTACCATGACACAACAACAACAACCCGGCCATGGGAATGGCTTCGTGTTTATCACCAATGTCTGCAGACCGTTGCGGCTCCGTGGAGAGAGAGCACCAATTAAAAATGTATAATAATGTATAATACATTTTTTTTTAAATAACAGCTGAAGAGCCATGCGGTTGGCGTACTTGCCACGACGACAGGACGCTCCGACCGGCGTGATTCAAACACTGACCTCCGCCAATGGGGCAGGGGCATCGTTGTGTTTGTCGGCTGCTGTAAATCGAGCGTTAAAGACTCGACGACATTGTCGCATTACGTGCCAGGGCTGCTCATTGTGTGCAACTGCCACGGCCAAAATAAAATAACAAACAAACATCAACCCCCTCACCCCGCCCGCCTCATTTCCATGACGGATAATTTTGACATTAATTGTTCACGTTGGCGCTGCAGTGTGCGAAATGCACCGAATTGATGGATTGTTTTATATTTGTTACCCAATGAGATACAATACATATGGAAGCATATAGACTACAATGTATAACGCAGTACTACGTTTAAGAATAAGCCAATGAAAGATATTCCTGCAATATTTTCTCTCGATAAAGATATTCGAGTACGATCCCTGGCCATGGCTAACGATCGGTGGGTGAGTGATGTCGGAACCGGCCTCTCTCGGTATGGTGAAGTATAGTTAAACACCACCCCGCCCCCCATCACTTACACGCGCATGGGGGAGGCTTTCATCCTGCAGTGGATTGACGGAGGGCTGCAGATTATATCAATTGGTTTTGACATTCGCAATATTTCCGTCCACTGCTTGAGGAGATGCAATGAATATGATGTGCATTTATCTGGTTGACTCCTGCTCCAGGGAGACCACCTTGTAAACAATGTGCTTACAGCGCAAAGGTAAACACCCTTTGCTGTAGATTTATTGAATGAATTAAAAAACCTAGCACGACAAATCGTACGTGAAAAGTGTGTGAATGTTTAACTGCAGGAGCGTTACAGGGCCTATTCATCCCCGTTCCGTTGTTTTAATAATGGAAGTTGTATTACTACGACGTTGACATTTCACGGTTGTGTTGCCTAGTTCTGAAGATGCTTCCAGGCGTGGAGCGAAACGTCAGACATCGTTTCAAACAACACGCGGTACGGCCCGAAAACACACCAGAAAGCTATACTAGTTTTATTTAACCAATTCAGGCTCAAATGGAAATCAATAATAATTTCCAGAAGGGCCCTACTCTGGGATATTGAACCATATTCTCGTGGAATATTTTCGCATATGGCAACAAACCAGAGTTTCTAACACTCAAATATCCAAGCCGACAGCTCTGATGCCTACTTGCTGTGCTATCTTGTAAGGGGCTTCATGCAGTCCTGCAGATGGTGGGTGTCACAAAGACAAAGATCCCCCACATAGCGTTGAACAGACTGTTGGGGCAAGTGCTATGAGCAAGTTCCTATGAAGGCCGGCATGGCACACGAGATTGTGGTGTGGCCAAACACCCAGTGCTGATGTCTGCACACCGTACCAGGTACTCATTTAAGGCCGAGTCGGCCTAGGGGAGGCCCAGGAGCGGTTCAGATAATCGCAACCTATACACTACATACACACCTTTAAAGTGCCCAACAACAGCTGTCCACTTCCACACAAAGCAAACAAAGATCCCCCGTATAGCCTTAACAGACTGTAGGGGCAAGTGCTGTTAGCGAGCACCTATGAAGGCCGGAATGGTACACGAGGGGGTGGGTGGCCAGCACCACGCCCGACCGCCTTTGTCTCCCCAGTGGCGATGTTTACACACCGCATCAGGTACTCATTTCAGGCTGAGTCGACCTAGGGGAGGCCCAGGACCGGTTCAGATAATCTTCACTGGTGTTGGCCGTGAGCGGGAATCAAACCCGTGTCTCCGGGTTCATAGCGCAGCGCGCTAACCGCTGCACTACCGCTCCCCATACACACACACTTCCACACACATACACACACACAACTCAAACGAGGCACTTCATTGGCAATTTAAATGAAACTCAGCAGCACAATCCGTTTCCGGGAGGTGGCAGCTCAAGTTGTGTGGTCAGTTTCTGGGGAGTCACTCTGCGCGCTGCGACAGTATAATTGGAGGTGGGGTGGGGGGGGACCTTTGCCCCCTCTGAGCACCCCGAGGATTTACGGCAGCCACTGAGGTTGTTTTTTGCCCCCCCCCCCCCCGCCACCACCACCACCCCGCGGCCTGCTGCCCACTTGGTAAAGAGCATTTAATTGTTGTAATGATGTCAATGGACCCGGGGTCTTTTGAAAAGGGACAGAACATTGTTGGGGTCAATCAGACGCAACAAAGGGCTGTGGTTAGGCAGAAGGGGTCGAGGGAGTCGGGGTGAGGGGACGGGGGTGTAAAAAAGGGGGGCTTTGAGGTTTGGGGGAAGTAAAGTTGGGAGTTGGGAGTGGAAGGGAAGACAACAAGGGTAAATGCTTTGGGAGGGGTCAGAGGCAGTTAACGCCATTGCGGCTTCTCTATTGAGAGAGTGTTTCGATTGTGTGGAGTCAGACGGAGGATTTTGCATGTTTGTTTCAAAAAAACGCAACCAATCCATCTGTCTCGTGGCCATCTTCAACGGCCGTGGTGTTGATTTTAGATTCCGTGCAACCTCGCAGAGACTGGCCGACCCAGGCAGCTGCCTGGATCCTTCTGGGACGTGGCTCTGATTCTGATGTGACCCAAGCGCTCCGTGTTGTATTCGCACGCGTTCACGCCGAGAGATGATATCGCCGATCACGCACAGAACTGGGTTACGAGCCGTCCAGCGAATCGGCAAAAATTGGGGGGGGCGGGTGGAGGGACCAGGGATTGGGGGGGGGGGGGCTGCCCACCGCTCTCCTCGAGCTCGTTCATTGCCTCGCCGACAGCAGATGTGGTTGCCCATCAATTCCTGAGTCAGTGGGGTGTATTCAAAATAAACGTTTTTGGGTTAGTTCGCGTAAGTATAAAATGTGTCGTAACCCTCCAGTAAGGTTTGTCACATAAACAAAACACGCCAATTAGTTTGCTACTTCAGCCCACCGGTGTGTTGGAGAGTAAATCCACAACATTTACAATCCGAGAACGACGTTTCACTGGTAATTACATCCAGCATCATCGGGCGATTTGCCAGAATAGTGAAGCAATCCACCTGCTTCCGGTCTTAAACAGAGCCAGATGACTGACGTTTTCAGTCGGTTGTAGTCAGGTTGGCATGGGCGCAGGTGCGAGGGAATGAAATGGGGGTCGCACCACCGTCACCACCGGCACCACCAACACCACCGGCACCATAACCGACACCAACACCACCGCCACCACCGCTGTCACCGCCGTCACCACCGCCACCACCGGCACCACCAACACCACCGGCACCATAACCGACACCAACACCACCGCCACCACCGGCACCACCGGCACCACCAACACCACCAACACCGCCACCACCGCCGTCACCACCGCCACCACCGGCACCACCGGCACCACCAACACCACCAACACCACCACCGCCACCACCGCCGTCACTACCGCCACCACCGGCACCATCGGCACCACCACTGCCTGCCGCCACTAGTGCCACCACCACCACTACCGCCACCGCTGTCACCACCGCAACGCACGGGAGCTCGGTGAGTGAGAACGAACCCACAGGGGCCGAGTCCGGAACGTCGTGCGGAATCATTTCACCTCCCTCCGTAGCCGCACTAATTCGACTTTAAATTTTGACTTAAAACTTTTAATAGTAATTTTTCTATCTACATGACTTTACCGAAAGAACCGAAGAATGTAATTCGACTTTAATTTGACGCCGTTTAGTTTTTACGTGAAGCACTTTGCCCGTGCACACGCTGCCTCGCGCTCCCCTTGTATTTCGTGCGCGCGAACAATTTGCTCTCTCTCCGTCGGTTGTCAGCAGATTTTCAAATAAAGTGTTGTTAATTTCGCTACTCGCTTGTGACGAGGGTGGCGGAGGAGCGGCAGGGAGACATCCGCTGCTGCTATCGCCGCCGCTGCCTGCCGCGGTGGCGACGCGTGGTTTCCCGACGGGATGGCCATTTGACGGGAGCTACGTCCCGCCGACCTGTTGGAGATTCTCTACGAGATCCAGGAAAGCTAACTAACTTTAACTAACTATAACTAACTATTGATTAATTTACTTTACCAGATAAGGCCGACTGAGCTATGTAGCACTTTTTCAGAAGCGACGTGGCGATCACAAACGAGAGCCCGACGAAGTGGCTCATCACGTGAACATGTATTGCAGCCAAACACTCGAAACGCGTGATGTTGATTCTAAACGCGGAGAAAAGGACCGGAGGACCCGGAGAACCATCCACGTAACCACGGGGAGAGAGACACGCAAACTCCAAATATACAGCAGCAGGCGTCAGGGTCGAAATCGAGCCCACGGCCCCCTGCATACCAGGCGAGGTAGTTAACATCTCCTAGCCACCGTGATGATGATGAAACACAGACTCCAAATATACAGCAGCAGAGTCAGGGGTCGGGATCGAACCCACAATATCCTGCGCACCAGGCGAGGTAGTTAACAGCTCCTAGCCACCGTGATGATGAGAGAGAGACACGCAGATTCCAAATATACAGCTAGAGTCAGGGTCGGGATCGAACCCACGGCCGCCTGCGTACCAGGCGAGGTCGTTAACAGCTCCTAGCCACCGTGATGATGAGAGAGAGAGACGCAGATTCCAAATATACAGCTGGAGACAGGGTCGGGATCGAACCCACGGCCTCCTGCGTACCAGGCGAGATCGTTAACAGCTCCTAGCCACCGTAATGATGAAAGAGAGACACGCAGATTCCAAATATACAGCTGGAGTCAGGGTAGGGATCGAACCGACGGCCTCCTGCGCACCAGGCGAGGTCGTTAACAGCTCCTAGCCACCGTGGCGCCTCAGCTGCGACCCCAGATGCCCTCTCCACCACGTGTCGCCCCCGACCGCCTCAAAGCTGACATCGACAGCACGATCTGTCGGGCCATCAACCTCCACGAGACGCTACAAGAGCAGCTGCAACAGCAGTAGCCGCAGCAGCAGTAACAACTGCGGCTCCAACAGCGGCGACTGCAACGGTTGCAGCAGAAGCAGCAGCAGCTGGACTAATAGTCGTTGCAGCAGCAGCAGCAGCAGCAACAGTGTTGCGAGATGAAAACAACGTTGCAGCTGCATAGCATCCAACAGAACAAACCGAGAAGCTTGCTTTAGCAAACAATGACTCAAGTGTACACAGACACACACACGTGCACGTACGGGTTGTCACCTGTCGGGTGTGTGGTTTCTATCACGGTTGCTGAGCCACAGGCCCGCAGGCCCAACAGAACAAGCAACAAACAGCACAAGTCAATATAATATACGTAGGCTTGCGCGACCAAAATTATTATTCATAATTAGTTTCTTTTCGGTTGGGCAAAGGGATCGGAAACCAAAACAACAAGAAAAGCCATGTTGTTTTCATTCGGTAAAAAAAAAAAACTCAATATTTCCAGAGCCGCAATGTAATTGTGAATAGGAGACGGTGGTGGGTCCTTACGAAGCCACGTGTCACCAGGCAGTCTTTAAAGAGCCACCGCGCGCGGCTCCATAGCCGAAAAGTTGCCGACCCTGGGTTAGACCGTGATGGTATATGGTTAAAAGTGTAGATTGTAAACCTATCTAACATTGTACATGATACCTACATGATCTAACATGTTACATAATACTTACACAATGTCACCCAAAATGAACCAATTATATTATCAATCAGTGCAATTAACGTTGGAATCAATTTGAGCGTGACACATCTCGTGAATGGAGAAAGGTTAGAGACTGGAAAATCGACTATGGGAGGGAATTCCTTAAGTGGATCATTTCGAAAGAAAATGCAGAAACAAGGGTTTGATTTCTAATTTCACTTTCTAATTAACATTCAACACTTCAAACATCATCATGCGTTGTTTTTTCCCATTGCCGGATGAAGGCCTTGCCCATAATCTGCACCACTGATTCACAGGCAATCTCGCCCCTTCAGCAAATCTCGTAGCCGCAGGAGTCTACAATCAGTGGGGGGGGGGGGGGGGGGGGGGGGGGGGTCCCAGCGATGCCAAATTAACTAACGGGCAGTTATTTTACCATTGCTACCTTGTCTCTGAAGTAACAACATATTGGAGGCAGCTGGAGACCCCATGATTAGTTTAGGGGAGGCCCCCAATACTCAATACCCCATGAGCTCGTTTGCATTGCCTCTGGTGCTGCACAATTACGATCCATCTCTCTCCTACCCGTGGCCCTCGTTCAATGCCTACATATCCCCTTGCCTAATCCTCCGGCATAATGGTACATGTTTCCGATGCCATGGCAGCATTTCCTCGTTGTTCGGGACGAGGGATACGTTCTGGAGATGCTTGTGAATAGCACATTTTCTTGGATAATGATATTGGCCTACGAAAACCGATGTTTTTTAAAATGAAATACCTCAAATAAATACGTAAATAAACAATTATTTACGTGAACATCATAACACAAAAACATTATAATGTACATAAAGTAAATAAACATGTCTATTAAAGTGTAAAATTTCAGTTAATAAATGCAGTCGTGTAGATTTCCGTTTGCAATTCGCGGACAGCCAAAATCGCGGATAGCGAGTTCGTGAATAACGAGGGAATACTGTCCATCGTTAGGTTTTGTCCACTGGTTTCAATTACTTGTCAATTTCATAAGATATCTCGGGGGAAGCTCTGACTGATCTGCGGTTCACAGTTTTTTTGTGTTACAGCGTTCTGGGTTGGCAAAAGAAGCTTGTCCATATAGTTTGGGGTCAAAGGTGGGTAGTGGAGGTTGCCACCGCTGAGATACAAACAACTGGGATGTTTTCATTGGATGAAGAATATCTCACAAAACCGGAAGAGGGGAGAACTGCATGCGTGGTGTATCATCGACGTAACTGACAAAGCACCATGACTTTTACATTGTGGGACAACTTTACAGATTTTCCAGGGACAGCTATCTAAAAACCATGAAGATGCTAGGAAAAGCTCTTCCGGTGGTTATAAATGTTTGTATTAACAGCTTGGCGCTGTATCATGAAGTGATGGTCAGTCACCAACTCACTCGGAATGCATCCTGTCTGGTCAGGTCTCAGAAGCTTGGCAGGGTTGTTCGTGGATAGTGCTCTGATGGGCGACCACCATGCACAAGCAGGTTGTAACAGGGCTGCGGACCAAGTGGTGCGCTGAAGAGGCTAAATTAATTGCTGTACCGTACTGCTATGGTCCCACATCTATGGTCCCCACCGTCAGTCACGTAACCCCCACGACCTGCAAACAGCACAGCAGTGGGTTGACAAATGGGCGCTGCTCAGTTCCACGTGCACACGGCATGGATGTCGTCGCGACGGGCGGTAATCGGCTGATTAAAGCTCGCTAGTCTTGTTTAGCTCATTATCAGGCGCCACGACAGATGTCACACGACTGCAGGTCCTGAACCGTTGTGCTTGTGCGCTAATGGTACCTCTCGATAATAAGCGCGCACCACACCGCAGGGAGAGGCCCTGCCTCTACTCACGTACGTGCGTTTAACTTCTTTCGCACCCCACGTGGCCAACCACGCTAATCGGACGTTCCTCCTTGTGCGGGAGGAGCCGGAGGATACAAGCGGAGAAGGAAAGAGGGGAGCCCTGGGCACTGCTTATCTGTGGTTGACGTCATGACAAGAGTCACGTGGGATTTACGGACCTGATGTCCATGCTTAGTAACACAGCACGCATTCAAATTCTTTTCCCATCGTAGCAAACGGCGTATCAGGACCAGATGGGGATTTGCTTCCAACGATGAAGCCTTGACCACGAGACAAACTCGCATCTGCGTTCACATCCCTCCCGGCGGCCCCTGATGAAAGGCCGTCATCGGCTGAAGCATTTAAAGCGTTTGTTTACATTTCCCCACACTGTGACATTTTAATGCTTAGGGTCACATTTTCTATATCCATCTTGCGCTAAGTCACTCGTTTATTTTAGGTTATGAACCACAGCGAAAAGCAAGGACATGTATATAGCTACAAAATAAAAGGAGTGATATATCAACAAATAGAATGTTGGGGGGAAAAAATATTCAGTAAAAAATATATAATTTTTTTTGCATTGACACAGCTGCTTAGCTTTTTTATTAGAGCTAGTGAAGCCACGCGGGAGGTTTGTACAAGGTTTGTATAATTTAAGAGTTGGAGGAGGATGATACTAAATGTTTTAGTGCTTAAGATGATTTATTGTCTCTGAAAGTTAGGGGGAGGCTTTTTAACTGTTCAGGCCTGGTTGCACATAATTGGTTCTTGAAATTTTAGCGGCAAATATTTTTTTTCCAAAAGCAAGCGACCCATTGCTCCCCCATATCCCGTAGACACGCGTTCATAATTCTTTATAAGTAGAAGCTCGGAACGGTATAAGCGCACACCCTAGGAGCAGCAGTCTCTACCTCTGAGGTACAAAAACTCCCAGACGCATGACGGACAGAAAAAATACATGTAACTGATTAAAACTGGGATTTTTTTTTACATGTAATGTTCCGAGCAGACTTAAAGATTACCTAGGATGGCTACTTTAAAAAGAGGCACTGTAGGTGGTTACGGGGGTGCTTTAGTTTAAATAAAAATCCAGAGAAAGGTGAACTTTCACCGTGCCAAATGTTCAAATAAGAGCCATTATCAAACCGGTATTTTGTTTTAAATATATGAACAAGAATATTCGGTTTATCTGAGAAGCATGGGTAAGAGCTTGCACATTTTGCCGATTGTAAAAGTGAGCACATTTAATCTTCCAGCTGGCAAGGTCGACCTTGTTTTATCTGTCCACTGGCAAAGGCGAGCATGTCTAGGAGCATGTTTACTTAGCAATGGTGGCCGCACGTTTATCCACTTGATAAAAGAGGTGAGTCAAGTTAACCTCTCTATTAGCAGGGGTATGTGCTTGTTTTTAATTCATCAGCTACCTCGGGGAATGGGGTGGAACACGGGCGTATCGGTGCTTAGCGCGCTACACGAATGGACCCAGCAACATGAGTTCTTTACCTGGCTGTGGGTAACGTCGGTGGCACGTGGCATCTCAATCGGCCCGAACCCCACACCCCCGCTTCAATCAGCAGCAATTAGCAGGACGAAGCACATCAAACAAAGACAAAGGTCCCCAGTGTAGCCTTAACAGACTGTAGGGGCAAGTGCTGTTAGCGAGTAGCACCTATGAAGGCCGGAACGGCACACGAGGGGGTGGGTGGCCAGCACCACGCCCGGCCGCCTTTGTCTCCCCAGTGGCGATGTTTACATACCAAAACCAGGTACATCATTTGAGGCTGAGTCGACCTAGGGGAGGCCCCGTACCGATTCAGATAATCGTCACCGGTGTTGGCCGTGAGCGGGAATCGAACCCGCGTGGCCGGGCTCATAGCGCAGCGCGCTAACCGCTACACTACAGCACAACCAAACACACACACATCATGCCCGACACGGCATGGGGAGGCCTTCATCCAGCAGCGGATCGACGAAGGGCTCTGCATTATTTAATGACTCATGTTAGGGACGCTGTTTCACCCACGAGCAAGCTAGGGCATAACTTTACACTCCCCTACACTGCGGTGGCGGTGCTGGTGGTAGTTACAGTTGAACACACGTCTGTCCACCCACATGGATGTGATTGGCACCACGTTCCCCCACTTTGGTCCACTCGAGCAGTGGTTACTGCCAAGTGGAGCGCAACTTAAAGTAGTTGTGACTGCCTGGCGCGAGTGATTTATTTGGCGGTGCCACGAAATAAAAAGAGCCAAAATTTTCCGAGGCACCCATCCAGCACATCCAGCACATTCCGCAGGATCAGCAGAGCGCGCTCGCCGGGGGTGGGGTTGTGGGGGGGGGGCTCCTACCTCTTCCTAGGGGGGGCAACTACCTCTTCTGGGGGGGAGTGGAGGAGGGCTCCTACGTCTTCCTGGCGGGGTGGGTGGGGGTGGGCCTCCTACCTCTTACCTCTTTCTAGTTCACGTCGAAGGCAGCTGCCCACGCAATGACACCTGCCTCATCAGCTGGGTAGGATTATGCCAATGACGGCTTCCAATTCACGCTCGAGGTCGCCGCCGCCCTTCAATTGCTTCACTGCTGCCCGTCGCGACCGTGCCAGATGCACGCGCGCGTGTGACACCGTCAAATGCCTCGTTCGTAAGTCGTGAACTGTGCCTCGAGGACCATGTACCGGTTCTCTTCAATAGAGATTTTTGTTTTTTTGCCGCGGTTGCACTCAACGCACGACGACGGATCGCCCTTGTAATATAGCCGGGGAATTGGATACACGGGACCGTCCGTGTAACGAAACAAATGAAGTTAAACTTAATTCCCTGGCGAAATGTGATAACCAACCACAGATTGAGCGAGTTCCAAAATAGCTCGCGCATGTTACTGTTCAACAAAAAAATTAAAAACATACACGTTGTTTGATGATGGTGCTGGGTTGTCAGTGGCACACCAGCACAAATGATAAACAAAAAACCCAACAGAGTCAGTAACACTGTGGCTTTAAAAAGTGCAGCGATTCGGGCAACAGCCATCCTTGACAGAACCGGTCGGCTGAAGGGCCATCGCCTGAAATGTAGCAGAGTAAATCTCTTTTTTTAAGGCAACTTTTTGACAAATGTGTTGAGCTTTTATGTAAAACTACGTTTGTACGTACATAGGAGTGGTGCCGAGAGGGGCGGGGGCGCAGCGAGAGACGTGGAGGCCGCTCCTGGACAAAGATTGGCTCAGGAAAGGAAGGGATGGAAGAAGTTAGTGCAGGCCTTGGCCAGAGGTGGGAAGTTACCGGCCAGAAACACCACCAACAGCAACAGTTTACTGGAAGAGACAAACATTATACATTGTCAGAGCATAGGGTCTTAATAAGCAACAATAATAACTTCATGGCACCGATACAAATCTTGACTTGCCAGATTGGACGCCCTTATTTGGCTGAATTAGCCCAGGGAAGGGGGCCAGTTGCCACTTGTGTTGTGCGTGTCTAAGAGTCCAGACAAATGTATGTGTGTTGAACTTCTTTCGCACCATACGTAGCCAACTTTGCTAATCGGAGGTGCGGGAAAATGTAATTATAGTGAAATGTGCCAAGCGGTAAGGATGGAACTATTTATCAATACATCGATGGTTAATGATTAATACATATACTTCAAATGTTTGATCTTTCCCTCATAATGTAGTCCCATTGCGTCATCGGCATTAGGTTACGACATGAAGAATCCATTTGGAAATCTCGCAGAGCAATGAATTACGTATGCAGAAAAAATGAATGTGGAAGAGAGATGTTGCACAGGACGCTCAAATGCCTGTTTTATCTTTTACCCAGTAGGAGATGCACTTTTACACACACTCTGCCATAGATTATTGCATGACAGTGAAACCATTATCTTGAATTCTCAGACATGCAATTACTTTCTAACGTCACTGCTAGGGAAAGGTCTTCCACGAGAAAGCTCTACAGAGCGACTGAAGAGGGAATTTGGCCTACTCTTCCACGCTGGCCAGAAGGATGTTTAAAGAGGTGGGAGTACCCACACTTCACCCCACCAGCCTTGACTAATGAGTCACTGTAGCGCACCATTTTGTATTGCTGGGTGGAAAGAGGCGGTTGAGGGGGGTGGGGGGGTGGATTTAAGAAACTTTCCCGATGTTTCTTTTGTCCTGTTGGAAGATCAAACCGGCGACCTCTGAATTGCAAGTCAAGTGTGAAAGCTAAGGCAGTGCATCTTGGAAGAGGTGGAAATACCCACACTTTATCGCACCACACGTGACAAGCACATCGACTAACTGAGATGTCCCAATTCATACTGCTGTGTGGACAGAGGTGGTGGTGGGTGGGGGGGGGGATTGCAGAAACCTGCACCATTGTTTCAACTGCCAAACAGAGAGATTGAACCGGCGAAAAATCCGGATTGCAATCACAGTGTGCTGACCGTCACACCACGGCAGCATTCCACACTCCTACGAACCAAACGGACACGTGCTTACACGGACTACGGGGTGAAGTATTCCACGGAGGCTGTGACGGTCCCACCTGATGACGGAGACTTGTGTTGCCTCCGAAACGTCGTGATTTTTTTTTATTTTTATTTTATTTTTATTTTGATGTTTTACTTACGTGACTTAACCGAAAAAACCTAAGAATATTCCACGGAGGTAAGGGTAGGTCAGAAAGCAGGCGCCAGGCACCCTTCTAGGGGTTGGGTCTTGTCCCTGTAGGTGGACGGGTGTTCGAGATGGCAGGTCTTTAACCCAGCCTTGGCCCGTGATGCGTGTGTATGTTAGCTCCCTTCTGGGACTGCAGCATGAGCAGCCAAAATTCCCTTCTCACTGCAAACTGTGTTATTTCCCAGCAAAGCAAAATCGTGAACACGGTGATATAAAAAAACACATAAAAAAAACTGAAAGCAGGCCATAGTAATTCTCTGAATTACAAGATGCTCCGGAAAGTAAGCGGCACACGCAAAATTGTGCTCGGTATCAATACAGTTACATAAATCGATGCATCAATTAATGGGTTCATGTTGATTATTAAACTCGCATCGAAATGCATGATAATTTTTAAAATGTATTCTCTTAGATGCATACATGTTGTATGAAATGGGTTTACATAACCTAATGCAGCTACTGGTGGCCACTAAATTGATCGCATTGATCCCAATGGCGAAGAATAAAAATATATGGTTATTTAATGTAATCATGACAAAGTTGAAATAATTAATCGAATCACCAAGAATTAAATAATTCCCCTCCTTTAGCAACCCACGGGCTCTGCAATCTGCATCGAAAGCACAGACATGCATGGATACTGCAGAATTTTTTTTTTTAAATTAGTCATTGTAAAAAAAAAAACATTTTAGTCAACATTTTAATGGGGCATGATCATCAATGAAACAGATCGTAAAAATTTGGCTGGACCCTTTTGCAAAAGAGTCGAGATCCAGTGAGGCCTTCCTAGGTAAACAAGTGCAATAGAAAGTATATCCAGTAAAAGATTTCAGCCAGTTTTTTTTTTCTAAAATAAGCTTTTAGTTTTCACAATAACCCCCCCTCCCCCATCATCATCGTCATGGTCATTTCAGCGCTTTTGAAAGTTCGCCTGAGGCCAACATCGATTCGCAATCAACTTCTGCCAGATGGTCTTATTTGGGGATCCCCTTCTCCAGGCCACTGCAAGACAAAGCGAATTCCTCCAAATCCGTCTTAACAAGAGCCAGCCCAACGCGAGCATTCCCATCGCCATGAACCCGGCTGACAAAGTTATAAAACCCCACACATGCAAGCCTGTCACCGTTCAGCTCATTAATGACCAGCGATAAATGCGCAACGCGCACTCAAAAAGAGACAGCTTCATTTTGGCATTAACGTGGGGTGCGCTTAGCTTTGCTTCAAAGTTCCCTCGATTAATGTAATTCTCCTTTTGCCGGCTTCACAGACCAGATTCTCAGACATATATGCCTGCGAGCGGGTGATAGTTCGTGCAGAGGTTAAGTTAGGGTACAGTTTCAGACTGAGAGCTGGATCTGATTTTTTCTCTTCTTCTTCTGCTACCACTAATCCCCACTGATTTAAGCGAGCGCATGCAGAGAGCTGCCTGCTCCTCTTGCCCTGGCCAATCAGTGCAATTTTCCACTCGGAAACCTCTCTGATTGACCTCTATCGCTAGGTATTTACTGCCACTTCAGTTACCCCAGTTAGAGATCATTCAAGCTCCTCCCCGCACTAGCACGCCAATTAAAAACTGACATGGTATGCTTTTATGCGGCACTGTTATCATCCTGGAGGCAATTAAGATTGAAAAGGAAATGGCTTTGAGAGAGGGCACAATTTAATACTGTGACGGGTCTCGCAAAAAAAAACAGTAACGGGGCCTGAAATAAATCTACAAGTACATTCCGGAGAGCCAGGAGACGTAAAATGTAGCCTGTTGGCAGATTCCCCCTGACTCTACATGATTGTAACACGATTGTTAAAATACCCGCAGGATAGCCCAAAGCGCAGGCGAATATTGAACCATTGCAAAGGACCACTCGCTGCAGCTTCTCTCCAGCCCCCTTTGGGCGACCCAACACAGAACAAAAAAACCCCAAGGTCCCCTTTCTCAGTTGGCTGGAAATTGCTATCATACTGCTGCTTTTGCAATCGCCTGCACCGTTTGAAGCGAAAGAACATTATTGGACAAACTCGGCTGGAGAGTAATGCACGTTGCTTGTTTTGATGGGATTCTCGGCGTGTCTAAACCTAATCACCTATTCGATGGCAAAAAGGTGAAGATGGAACAGCGGGGCCAAAATTAGATTTTCTATTATTTGTGATGTTTTGCTCCTTTTTGAAGTACCAGCGCTGGACCTGTGCCTTTTTTTTGTCACAAACTTGCTTTGTTATTATTTACTGGCGCAATCATCTATCCATCCAGCAGGAACAGCACGACAATATTCGGACGACCTACGGTTGAAATAATTTGAACATATAAATCCTAATTAAATGTATCGTTCATTGTATTAGTACCGTTATTTATGGTTTACTTTTGCATTAGCTTGAAATAAAACTCGCTGAATTCGCACGGTGTTTATCACGTGACTATTTGTTTCGGGAGTGGGGGGGGGTGGTTCAGTGGTATGTTAGCGCCACACGTTCCATCTCTAAAAAAACACGTGGACGTGTTTAGAGGTTGGCAGTAATATAGATGCTAAATAAAGTAGTAAGAGGGACACATTCACAATGTATCGAGCCACGAAAATAACTGTAACACGGCCGACGTGTTTTGCAATGCAGAAACACGCACGCGTCCATCGAAAGAGCCGTCGGGTGAGTTTTCAAGGGATTTTCATCACGACAAGTTTGAACATTACATGATGATATTTTGAGTTATTGTGTTCTTTTGAAATGTTATATTGCGATGGAAAATAAAAATCTGATCAAATGATGCAAGCACATCCTGCAGACTCCATTGTGCGTACGTATATATTTTAATCTCTCCACCCGTGTATACCCCAAGGCCTATGGAGCGGAGAGGGACCTCAACAACTTCACCGCTATCCCCCCACCCCACCCTACCACCCGTACACGTTTCTAAGCAGTCAAATACAATTCACGGTCGCAAAGAGTTTGCGGGGCGCATATTGTTATACGACCTTCACAAAAAAATATGAACGCGCAGAAATTTCACTTAAATGCCAGGGCACTTGCTGCTGCGTTCAGGACGAATTGAACGTGGCTATTCTGATGCCGGCTGCATTGTTCGAAGCGAAGGCGACAAATAAGTAACCCTTTTTCTCCCGTCTCAGATGCCCACTACACAAAACATAAAAGTGCACACATCACGTGACACACTTTAAAATAGGTATGACCAATACAACTGTGAATAAACACTAAGCAGCGGTGTCAAAATGTAAATGTATAAAACAAATGTTTGAGAATAAAATGTAAGAGAATGAAACATCTAGTCAAAATTTGTAGAGTCATTTATTCATGCACGTGTTGACAAGTGGGGGCTGTAACAAAGCAGCTCGAATTTCAGATGTTGGCTATTCAACGTAGGTGCACGAGGTGGAGCATCCTGGCTATTGTTTTAGATGGAAGGGTAAGGAACCCGGACGCCCCAAGTCGAGTGAAGCACGAAAGGTCACGTCGACAACATCAGGAACAGGACATTGCTGTGTGTGGGGCACACGTGCAGGATTTACGGAAGCAGGGCACCAATACAGAATGGGCATGGCAGCAAGAGGTTAGTGACCGATGGGGCAGACCTTAATCGTCACGGCGGGATAGCGTAAGAGCAGGCCGTCGAGTTGGGATGTTGACTTTGCGACAGCTGCAGGAACCCAGCGAAAGGAAATGATGGGAAGATGCGGTGCTATCGGCATCATTGTTCACGACCACCTCGTGATCTTGCAACATGTTTTAGACGATAGTGCTCATTTAAAGCAGCTCGCACATTGAGTGCTTGTGAACTAAGCGTGCGGTTGTGGAAGACCTGTGGGTGACTAGAGCAAGGCTTGACTTTGGATAACGTCCAGATGTGTTCCGATTTTTTGTTGTTGTTACACTGTTTCTGATGATAATTATCGTTGGGAGGAACTTTTGCCACATCATCATCAACCATCATCTATCCATTGCTGAATGAAGGCCTGCCAAGTCCACCATCATCCCTCTCCAAAAAATACATCTCGCTCCTGCACATTCCATTCCCCACAGTGAACACGCACACGGGCGCATTCCCACATTTGACTGCCACTCCACCAATAGGCCCAGCCACCTCCCATCGTTCCTTCTGAGCAGTGTCCTGTCCAAGCCGACTTCGTTTCCTTAATGGCCAATATGATGCTAGCATGTAGGTTTCCGTGGCTGTGCTACATGGCTCGCTGTTGTGTTGTCCGGTTGCACCGTGCGCTGTGTGGCACAATGTCCGACGTTTTGTTCCAAGTCTCTGGGATCTTCTTTAGGACCCGCTTGGCAGTTCACGCTGAACAACACTCGGTACTCACCAACACGGCGTTATAACTTGCACGTGTTCTGTGATCCACGCGTTGTTCATTTCGTCTCCCGGTGTGATTCCACGCGTGCACGCAGGAATCGCAGGGCGTCACTTAGGGAAGTCCTCTCGAGAACACGTGCCGACTCTAATACTTCAGGATGTCGGTGCCGTATGCCCGCCTATGGGGGGGGGGGGGGGAGCGGTCTCCATCTGTTGACAAGCACGCACCTGGGTGGGGAAAGGCCAGGGGAATATTTTGTGTAATTATGGGAGGTCCAGGGCACGACGCGGGATATGTTGGGTCCTGAGGCTGACAGCTCCGTGTCCTCCGGGCGAGCCCAGTATAAACAAACAGAACACATCTGTTACTGTCCTTCACACGTCACGGGAGAGCACTGGTGCACAGGCATACGTACGCGCGTCTCTCTGTGTGTGCGCGCGCGTGTGTCTGCGTGCACGTGCACAGAGTGTCCCGTGGTCGATGCACTGCGCCAGCTACATCTTGCAGCCAACGTCGGTGGCGAATTTACTGTATCGGTTCCAAGCGCCACACTCCCTTCTCCGCCAGTCCACACTGGCCAGCAACTGCGTTTTGTGTCGAGTGTGTTTGCCCCGCACCTCCGATGAGCATGGTTTTAGCTACGTACGGTGCGAAAGAAGTTCAACATACATACAGCAAGGTGTTGTTAAAATCACAACATCAAGGTGTGGGAAGGCCTTCATTCAGAAGTAGATTTTCAAAGGGCTGTAAATTACAAAACTTATTGCACATTATAAAACATTCGTTATCAGCTTGGGGCTGCAGTCTCTCTCTCAATCTGTGTTTTATCGTGTTTATTGTGATTCTGTTTGTGTGTCCTGATTATATTTATATATTGCCTTATGCATTGTCTTCAAATACTTCTGTATTTCGAGGCTTCGTAAATTATTATGAATACACCGCCATTTTATGGAATACGAGTGCACTACCTGATCACACTCCTATGGGACACACAGAGTTAGGTGGAATTCGAATCTAATACAATATTTATGTTAAACCATTAATCATCCAATCAAGTTGTATTCTTATAAATCGATAACAATGTCCTTAATTTTGTTTGTCAAATAAGTACATTTTAACAAAGTAATCAGCACGCCCTCTTTGACAACAGGCACTTATTGACATTTGCCCGTTGATCATGTGAGAAAGCCTCAGTGAGTCTCAACATATGTTCATTAATGATTACATTATTGCTGCTGTTGTCAGACGCATTTCTAAGAGCTTCCTCATTAAAGAGATCCAGTTATCTGTTGCAATCTTTCCGCCACCTTTTTACGTAAAATAATGAATTCTATAATTCTCCCTACGAACATTTATTCACTTGTATTGTCATACTTTACAACAACAAAAACATTCAAATGTACCGCCGGAGTAATTGGTGGCAGGAGAAAACTGTTCTTACAAGCTGCTTGTGACAAGACACAGTCAAATAGTGGTGCTGGCTTCGTGCCAACTAATTTGTTGTTCTTCTTGTTGCAATAATAATACGCGAAAATGAAACGTTTTCAAACCAATTTCAACACTCTGATTGCGAAAGCGACGCTTTAATTAACGCGGGATGAATTTTTTTGCCCGGTTTTGTGTACCTAAGTTTTCCCAAGAGGGACCCGCTGCATAAAGTTTATTTTTTTCACAAACTTAACAAACACTATATATCTTTTGGATAATTGCCCTCGGCTGCCTTTGTCTGAGCACACGGCCTCATTGGGTACAGGGCCCACGCATTATCTGCTGTTTGTATTTTAGCGGTGTCAAAAAATGCACTTATAGGGAATCCACAACAACGCTGTTGAGAAAATTCTGGGGCGAGCCCCTGCGAAAGCTGTTGTCCAAACACGGCCACGTCGCAGCCATTACCACGACCTCAGGGGACCTGCGCGTGATTTCAATGTGCTATGTGCATGCGTGCACAAAGACAAAGATCCCCCGCATAGACTTCACAGACTGTTGGGGCAAGTGCTGTTAGCGAGCACTGATGAAGGCCGGCACTGCACACGAGGAGGTGATTGGCCAGCACCACGCCCGGCCGCCTTTGTCTCCCTAGTGGCGATGTTTACGCATCGCACCAGGTACTAATTTGAGGCTAAGTCGACCTAGGTGAGTCCCCGGACCGGTTCTGATAATTGTTACTGGTGTTGGCCGTGAGCGGGCATCGAACTCGGATAGCCAGGTTCGTAGCGCAGTGTTCTAATCGCTACACTACCGCTCCCCATGTGTGCAAAGCCACACACACACACGCATGTGCACTTTCCCCAAAAGCCTGTATGGCCGTATAAACAAATTATTAGGGCAATTTACACAACCTCTCTCCTGAAGTCCTCTTTGTGGCTAGCAAACCTCATCGTTTGCATGTGACTCCTGAACACATTTCCATATATACATACGCAAGAATAGGAACAGAAGATATTATTTGGTGGTGATGCTGCATTGTCAGTGATGCACAAACACAAATAACAAAATAAGCGCCGCACATATTCGTCAATAACGCTGCTTCAAAAGGAAAAATATATATATACGAGGCGACGTTTTGGCTATCGCCCTTCATTATAATGTTTCTCAGTCTGTTTAACGTTTCGCAATCATTTCCATAACTCTTATTATTTTGTTGTTTCGGTAAAGTCGCTTAGATAGAAAATAAAACTAAAATAAATTATAACAAAATTAAACATAAAAGCAAAAAAACCCACGACGTTTCGATCGCAACACAAGCGGTCTTCACCAGGGGGCAACCCTCCTAATGCTTATTTTTGCGAGTTGCGAGGCAGCAGCAGCAGCAGCAAGGAGATCTTGTTTAACATTGACTGTGTTGTGCCCCCCTCACTCAGCTATCAACAAGGCCATGCTACAGGGCCGCTGCACGGAGGATCGTTGCCTTTGCGCTGAGCGCGCTCATCGTGCCGCGCCAGTGCGTGGGCCCTGTACCCAGACCAATCCCATACTACGCCTTCAGTTTTTGTCACCGCAAATAATTCATTTAGTGTCTCGTCGCAAACATTTGTGGCTTTCTCTTGCTGCGGCGTTCCACTCATTCGCTCTCTCTTCCCCCTCCACCTTCTCGTTAAGCCAATGACTTCCAGAATGACCGGCTGAATATCTCCGTGTGTGCAAACATCATTTCCCAAGCCTCCCCCCCCGCCGTAATGAGCTCCACGAGAGTGCATGGCGGTATAGCGCTGAAATAGAGGGTCCCGTAAAAGTAAATAATTAAATTATCCCCACCCCCTCCTCCTCCTCTGCCACCCCCAAGCGAGGGTCAGAGAGGAAAGGCCCCCCAGGATTGATCTGCAATCCCACCGGGGGACGAGCACTCTCTTGTGCTTGGGCTAAGAGCCACTGATACTCCAATTAGCCAAGCCATTAGTGACATTTGTTTTCAAATAGTGCGCGAAACTAAAAGAGTCGCGAGCGCTCACCTGCTTTGAAGCGCCTTGTGCCCCACGCGCCTCGAGCCAGTCGTGGTGTCGCCACCACACTTATAAGACCATCTTTGCTCGGATATTTTGACAATGATGGCCATTTCCAGTTCACTCAAGCCGTAATTCCCATTAACATTTAATTTGCACAAATTTCCATATTTTGTAGTTTATAGCCTATGACCAAGCTGCCTGGAATGTGCCCAATCTCGTCGTGTCTCAGAAACTAAATTTCCTTCTTCACGGCGCGGAAATTCAGTGGACTGTGTTTATATGCTCATTGCCTTCTTACTGTCTGCATTTTTTTGTCCTCTACTGTTGTTGAAAAGCTTAACATTTTTAAATAACTCAAGATACTATTAGGTAACTATTCGTATGCCCATTTATAAACTGGTCGTCAGAACACATTTTTTTAAAAGGAATTCTCATCAGGCCCAAGGTGTCAAGGGCATTCTCCAAGTCTTAGTAACTGACACTCTCTTTACGTGCTATGAGGACGGGCTGTGGGCCAAAACGTCACTGATTATATATGTATAATATATTTGTTTTCTTTAAAGGAGTGTTGTTGATGAGTGCCTTGAGTTTTTTGTGTCTTACCATACGATGCAGTCCTTTACCATAAAGCACACACATTACTATATTAATAAACATAACTATTGTCCAGTAAGCTGATGGCAACTTAAATATCCAGTTGGTCCAAAAACAATTGAGCGTTGAAATTTTCACGAAACTTTATCCGTTGTGGGATTTAGCTCCAATCTACATAGATAATGCATCCTCAGGACGTGATCAACACACACATATCCACCTGCTCAACTCAAAGATCCTATTACAATACAACACAAGAGCGGCTTGTTAGGTTGGTGGTCCAATTTCACCACCCATGAACTGCAATTCGCTGGAACTCTTAAAAATAACACCCCCATTGCATTCCAGAAAAAAAAAACATTTAAAGTCACATATTTAAAACAAATTCTGCAAACAACTATGCACCAACGTACATTTCCTCTGCATAAATCCCAACATGGTTCTGCGATTTTCACAGATCTAGCTGTGGCGAGTAAACATTGGCAACAAAAACAATCTATTCCTGTTGTAACTCGTCAAGTTCTGCCAGAATACGTCCCGTTGAAAGCTTAGCATGGCTGCCCCTATGCAACTCATTCTTGTTTTTCTCCACAAAACACTCGGATAGTTGATCTAGATACGATGTAACTGGCCCGTGAAAGACTCAGCCGATTCACTTCAAAGAGATTTGTGCAACTGTTCTAACAATAATCCTCTTGGCACAAGGTGATCATCAATGAATGCATTCTTGTATCCAGCAGAAGTTCAAATCAGCTTATCTCCATACGGCGTAGGCTCGTAATTACATAGAATAAAATCAACAGGATTGGACTTCTTCCAGTGGAAACTCTCGAGGGCTGTTGAGTTCTAAACGTAATCTTAATGCACACTGGCACTGTGCAGTAAAGATTCCATAATCATCAATATGGTGTTCAGTTTCATTATAGTCTGCATTTTAAATACATTCTTCAAGAGCACTGAAATCAATTTGGCCAGGATTAAATTAGGCTTAAATACTTATGATTTACCATTTATAAGCTGAAAGGGAGTCTTAGGTTCCATAATAAAGATTTTATGGCAGTTTTAGTGAGCACTGAATTTAGAAAGAAAAAAAGCCGCACGGTATAAAACATCACCATATGTTGGGGGGGGGGACACTTGAAAAACAAAGGCTCTTTAAATATATTTGTTTAAGGATCCCTCTTAAGTTTGTTGCACCTTTCATAAAAGCTGCCCTGCTTAGACAAGATTACCATGAACAATAGGACACCAGTCACTCTGTTGACAAATGAAACCAGAGAGCTCCTTCCATCACCCCGTCAGAGGCCTCCAAGGTGGACAGTGCTTTAATAGCCCCTTGCAAAAATCAAACAGCGTGACAGGCACCACAATGGCCGACAGTAAAATGACAGCAATTCTATAAAATATGTTTACAGGCCCGTGTCAATTCACTGTAGATTGAAAGGCCTCTCCCTCACATTGTGTCATTCAAAGGGTTTGTTGGGTCATACTTCACCGTGTTCATTAGTGCCGTTTGGTGAAAGAGGGAACCCAAGAAAGGTTCATCAGTGGCAATGTCACTGGCCACTGATGCTAGCCATGACCGGGGAATCGCCCTCAGGTAGTCGCTGCTCCACCACTCTATGATACTGATTTATGTTGTAGGTTACAGTGATGTTTCAAAGGGATGTGATTTCATTCAAAAGTTTACACTGTTTGCCCGTATAGATTATTGCATGCAACAAAAGTGCGTCTGAAGGAGCATTCTGCTTGTCTCGATCTTGCCAGCGACCAAGTGCATTCCCAGTCACTGAAACTAAACTAAACTATTTTTGATTTTACCAGGGAAAGCCCCACTGAGCTACAGACCTATTTTTTCATAAGGGACCTGGCTATCAGAAATGATAGCTCAACGAAGTGGCTTACCATGTGGAAATTGACAGCAGCCAAATACTCCAAACGCATGTTGATTCTAAACGTGGAAGGAAAAACTGGAGGACCCGAAGAAAAATCCACGCGACCACGCAGAGAAAGAGAGAGAGAGACATGCAAACTCCAAATAAACGGGCATCGGGCTCCGGATCGAATCCACGACCTCCTGTAAACCAGGCAAGAGGGTTAACATCTCGCCATCGTGGCGCCCTTCACTGAACAGCCGGGTTCTGCATTGCATGCATACCTGTGGCAAAAATACCGACCCTAAGCCAGCGTCCCTAATTACCCCGTTTCAGCAATTGTGAATGTTGTATCTAGGATTATCACCCCTCCTGGTATTCCCAGAGATCGTGCTCGTGTTGACGTAGCTGCCCCGGGAAAATCTGTACGCGTTGGTGGGACATTGGAAATCCTAGCTGTTGTTATTATACACAGTAGTATTAATAATAGTCTCAAGACAATGCATTCACGAGAAGTTATCCGCTCTTGTGGCATTGTGAGATGCAGTATTCCACTTCTTGTGATATGTCGTGGTTTTTTTTATTGCACCCCAGAGGTGGCTACCATCGCTGTGTGGTGGATTTTTTGTTGTTGTTTCTGGCTCCTGTGACCTCAAACGATCTGTGGCGTCGTGTTGTCGAGAATGTCTCAGTGACATGTGAACTGGTCCAGTGCTGTTCCCTGGCAACAGTTGTTTATCTGCTCTCTGTGGAATCACCAACCGTGGACTCCAGCCCGAATTTCTAATTTGCTCCAGCTTCGGATGCATTAAAAAATAAATCGAACAAAATTATAATTATATATATTAAAAAAATCAACAAGATATTATGAGTAGCAATTACTCATATACATCTAGATTGAAACCTCATTTCTTTCGGACTGATTTTTGTGCTTGGTTTGTTGTCCATCACCCGCCCCTCCGATTAGCATGGTTGGCTACGTACGGTGCGAAATAAGTTCAACAAACATGCGTACGTACATTTATATATTCATAATCAAGCCTACGTGTTAAACGTACATTTATATACCCTGAGTGCTTCTCTCAGTGCTGTATTTTCATCAAGACAATACGCACACACCTACTCGCATTAGTGAAAATGGTCCCCAAACGATGAATCACAGGCAGCGAGGATTATTTCGTTTGAAGAGAAAGCGAACGGGGTTGGTTCAATTTTTCTGAGGCGTGGATCAAATATGTGCTTCTGAAACTCTGCCACAGTTTTACAGCTGCATTAGGCCTCCTAAGCTGCCGAGTGCTCGAAGTTTATTTACCATACACAGTACAGAGATGTGCTGATAAAAAAATAGAATTGTAAAAATAATGAAAGGAAACATGTATGTTTATTTACCCAAGAAAGCCACACCGAATATAAACGTTTTTTCAGTAGGATTCTCGATTTCAGGAGAATCTTGGATTAAATCTTGACTTAAAGCTTTCGTGACTGCAGGAATTCGTATTCTTTATTTAATAAATATTCAATATTTTTTATATTTATTAATTTGTACCTATCTACGTGACTTTACCGAAAGACCCAAAAAATAAGAATATTGGATTTTCTGGCTCCATCCTTTTGAAGCAGCGTTTTGTTTGCATGAGCGGATTGAATCCCCGATGAACTTTGCGGCCGGAAAGGAGATAGCCTTCAAATGTCCACACATTCTTGTTTGTTAGCCCACTCGCTGTCCTGCCATCTTCTGATCACCGCAGAGCCCAGCAGGTTTTTATAAATGTATGTGAGCCAGATAGATCACACACGCATTCAGAGCACTCGAAACAGTCGTGTACTGTAACACACATCTCGAATGTTACATTTGTAAATGTGAAAACCCCATTTACTGTCTAAACAGATACACACTCCTGCAAAACCGTGTCAACTATTGGATTATTTATTTTGAAAAGGAATACTGATGATGAGTAAATGCGTAGACAATAAGCAAATCTCACTGATCACTTAGAGGTTTGTTTACCATCATTTAAACGTCACAAAGCTTCTTGAAGAAGGACACGTTGGCTGAATGTTACACTGTCAAGTTCAGTTTTCCAGAAGTACTCCATTCTGCTTTCATTTTATACATCTTGATCCTGACCAACTTTCAGTAACTACCCTAGGTTTACGTACTTAGTGTATTCTGTTGTACTTTCGTTGTGTCCCTTCAAGAAGTATTATTTGTCTAACCAATTCGTCGCAAGTGGCTTTTGCTTTGCTCGTAGTAAACTTTAGCCCAACTTTGTGGCCGTTAAAAAAAAAAATAGTCCTTTCTTGCAACTTCTTTTCCATTATTTAATTTACTTTTAATTTCTTTCTTTCTACGTGACTTTACCGAAAGAACCAAAGAGTAATTCCTGCAGTCACGAAAGCTTCGAATCTAGTTTCTTTTCCATTGGTTGTTCGAGTATAATGTATTTGTCATCAACACAATCGCAGATGGCTGATATTTCCTCCATTCATGTTTATGCCTTAATTTATCCGATTCAGTTGTTTGAATATCTGCTCACGTCACTCTGAATCACCTTGGTTAGAGTTCATCTCCTTGCCTGACTCCTCTTTGAGTAATATTTTTTTGCTTGCTTCATTCAACCTCGATTAAGCTGTTCCATCTTTGCAAAGAGTTTTCATATTTTCCACATTTTTTTAAATGTAGATTTCTATTTTTATTTTTATGAAGCTTGTAAAACTTCGAGATGTTAATTACCTCTCCTGCTATACAGGAGGTCATGGGTTCGATCCTGACCCTGACGCCCGTATGTTTGTAGTTTGCATGTTTCTCTCCCCGTGGTCTCGTGGATTCTTCTCTGGGACCTCCGGTTTTTCCCTCCACGTTTAGAATCAACATGCTTTTAATTATTTAGCTGCTATGCATTTCCACGTGATAATACACTTCCTTGAGCTATCATTTGTGGGCAGGTAGCTTCTGAAAAAGAGTTGTATAAGTCAGTGGGGCTTACCTGGTAAAAATAATAATTATATAGTTTATAGTTTTTTTAGTTTATTTCTGACAGCTTGGGTGACGGCATCAGTTTCCAACTCAGTAAAATATTTTTCATAGTCGACAAAAGCCAGGCATAACCATGCTTGATATGAATTCATATTTTTTGTGATTGATAGAATATGGTCAGTGGTAGAAAAATAAAGGTTTGATTATTTTATTTCAACAGCTGGGCGCGTTTCTTTTATGATATTCTCAATTAATCCATCTGTTTCGAGAGCTTCATCATTTCCCTCCTGTGGAAGGCAGTGGTTACTCCCTTAAGTCTGACACCTGGAATCGCCCTTTCTTTATCTTACAAAAATTATTCATTTCCGGGAATAAAACATTTTATTTTTAGTCTACAGGTTTGCATAAAATTCATCCACCAGTATCATAAATCTGTCCATATCCAGTATAATGAGAATTATTATGCCACCTTACTCTCTAAGGGCTAACAGCTTCCTGTTCTCTGATTTCACGCTCCCAGTGTTTGTTATGACTTACTCAATCACTTATTCTTTGGTTCTTTCGGTAAAGTCACGTATAAAGATAAAATAATAATTTAAATAATATTTTATCTTTATACGTGACTTTACCGAAAGAACCAAAGAATAATTCCTGTAGTCACGAAAGCTCCAAAATTAAGATTTTACTCAATCACTTTTGCATTGCGTTCTCCGATTTCTAGTTTCATTCTCTTCCTCGTGGATGTCCAGTCTTCTGTGTATCCTGTATATGTGTCGGCGTGTTCGTGCTGATTCACATCTCGCCTTGTGCCGTGATCCTCTGCGTGGTTACAGACAGCAGCGTGTATGCTGTGTGCTGATTTACTTTTCTCTCTGCCCTCCCCCCAGTGCACTGCCGATTACGATGCTCGGTATTTCATTATTTATAGTGGCGAGAGCCTTTTCTAATCACTTTTCTTTTCTCTAAATGTTAATTTGTTGATTAGAAGCAGTCTAAATTCTCCTTGTTTTCTATTTAAGGAACGAAACAGTTGGACTTCTCCACAAATCTGGCTGTCGCCTGATGAAGCTAGTTCTAATTACTGGCGAAACGTCGTACTCAGATGGTAAATGTTGTGGCTTGGCTCTCCAACACACCGGTGTGCTGTACTAGTGACGAATTGGCCACGTTCTGTTTACGTGACAACCCTTACTAGTTGGCTGTGTCGGGTGATGGCAGGTGTAACAACACTTTTATATATTTACACAATCTAACCCGAAATACCTGCATTATGGCAACATTCTCCGACCAGCTGACCTCGTTTTGTGATCGTAACCGCCCTGTTCTGCCTGCAATCAGCTTTGTCCTCTCTTCGCTAACGGCGTTGCGTAACTTGCATCACTTTAGTGTGTGGTCACTGCCCAGGTTGGAATTTTATGCTGTTCAAAGATGTCTGACAATCTGGAGTTTGACTATCGAAATCTCAGGTCACTTTATCTTCTAACGTGACATATGAGCTCCTCCGTTTCTAAATACCTTTTTTGAAAAAGTGGTCACCATTCTTTAGTGTAGTTTACTAAGTTCATGAGTCAGCTGGCCAGGATTGGGCAACACTTACCCCACTGTTCATGTAGGTGTCTGGAGATCACAGACTAAGTGTCTCTTACCCAACATTAAAACTGACAATACCATATTTAAGAATCACAGTTAAGAGTCAAACAACATAGATACTATTTAAAAGAACAAATAAAATAACAATTTCAAATCTCATCATTGGTTCTTAAACTATCCGGGACACTGTCCCAGTGCCCAACCAATTAGCTGCAAACTCTTAATAAAGGGTATGTTTTTTCTCTCATGTCATTGTTCTGTGAGGTGTGGATTGCACTCAGAAGTTTGTCAATTTCTTCATGTATGTGGCTTATTTCCACACCTTTATGGCTTGTTGCTGGGGCATAAATATGAATAATCTTTAACTTGCAGTGGTTTTAGAGCCTCGATATTTTCGGTTCGATAGCACGTCATGAAAGAACGAAACAATTGAACGTGCTTAACATGGGAACATATGAAATGCATTTAAAAAAAGTCATATAATTGATTTGAGATTTTTTTAAAACCAATTTAAATGCATTTTTCGCCGTTAAAATATGTTTGTCTGAACTTATGCTTCTCATTAAATTATTTGAAAAATGTGGCTTTGCAGAATAAATAACTTATAATAACGGTACATTTTGTTTTGCAAAATGCTCACAGCATTGTGGAGCGCGTATCAAAAATGTGAGTTACGTTTGTTCAAGTGCCTTCCAAGATATGTTCCAAACCAAAGAGCGAGCTATACGATGAACTAATTGCTTTACAAATACGTTTTCCAAGCTTAACCATGAAATGAAAAATTGCTTTGCAATGTAGACGGAATATTTATTTGAATTGTGGCTCTATTGCTGGATGAGTAAGCGACTTTTGGATCAGTTAAGCCACTCCCACCTCGGATGCAGGGTGAGTATTGGGATTATTTTGGGTCCCTGGCCACAACACAGTCGTTATAGTAGTAGGTTTTTACCCTTTAAACTCGTACAAAACTGACACCTTTATACAAGGCATCATGTTTGCAATAACCACAACACAAGTAGTCAAAATGCAAACAAAAAGAAACAACTTTGATAATGATAATAATATGCACTGTCCTTGAAGTTGATTGGTCCACACCCGAGACAGCTTTCCTTAGAGCCTAGTCTCCATTGGTGATTGTTTACCCACTGCTGGATGACGGTAGGCCCACGCACTGTCAGTTGTGGTCGTTGTTTGACCATACTTCACCACGCTGGTCACTTCGGGTTGGTGAATGGAGAAAGGCTGGATCCGATTAGATATCACTCGCCACTGATGTGAGCCATGGGCAGAAATCAAACTCACGTCTAGAATTTACAGCACAATGAGCCAACCGTTGCACCACCACTCCATCCTTATTTTTACATCACCAAATAAATCGTAATTCAGGACATAACCCTGACGTAGAAAACAATAACGTTCAAAACAGTTGCTATATAATAATGTCCTAAACAATATGAGACGCATCTTGTGGTAAGTTTATCTTCGTAGCATATCACTCACGAGGAATGACGCAACGATCATTCGTGGCTCTCGCTTGAAGCGGCACAACGGCATACTTTGGATTTAACAGGCTTGGGCCACACACGCAGCAGGAGCTAACCCCTAATTTGTAACAAGGTAAAGGTGCAGCCCTGTAATTACTTGTGAATGCCAATGCTGGCAGAAGGGCCTTCACTAGACGGAGCTCAAGATAACCCCTCTTAGACGTCAATTGGCCTACTCTTTCATTCTGGCCAGACATCTTGGAAGAAGTGGGCATGTTCCCACACTTTACCTCGCCACACTGTGACCCAGCCGATCGATGGCGGTGTACCTATTTTTCATGCTTGGTGGGCAGAGGCAGGGAAAATATTTAAGCAACTTGTCCCCATTGTTTCAACTGTCACGTCGGGAGGATTGAGTTCAACTGGAGATCTTACACATTGCAATGCTTGAGCGTGATCCATTATACACCAGGGCAGAATCCCAGCCTAATCGGAATATGGGGCGCAATGTCTGATAATCCCGCCTTTGTGTCTTTCACTTGAGGAACGTGTTACATTTTAGAACGTGTTATTGGAATAATGTTTAAATGTTTTAGAGTAGAAAACATATATGATGTTATGTTCCTTCTAAAATTCGGTACATAAATGTATTAATTCTAGATTTGAAGCTTTCGTGACTGCAAGGATTCATACTCTTAGTTCTTTCGGTAAAGTCACGTGACTTTACCGAAATAACTAAGAGTACATAAATGTATCTTAAACGTGTGGGTATTAAATGTTATTACATGTACAAGTGCAGCCACTGTTAGATGAGGGCCTCCCCACACCTTGTGGGACAAGGGGAGTATTTGACTCTACTTCACCATGCTGGTCAGTGCGGGTTGGTGATGGATAAAATATCACACGCAGAAGACATTCAGTCAGAACAAAAGGTTCCAACACATTAATAACAGCTTCTAAACTAATTTTATTCACAAAATTATATATCCATTATCCAGACTTGTGCCAATTAATTTAATTACAGTATTTCACAGAAGTTAATCAAAAACTAAAAAATGTATGCAAACATGTAACCATGGTTACTATAAATAAATTTAGAAAACAGGAGAATAGATGAAAATTTTTCCCCAGCAGCCTACTTTACAATTTATATTCTCTTTGACTGTATGTTTCATCTTGATTTGAAGCTTTCGTGACTGCAGGTTCTTTCGGTAAAGTCACGTAGGTAGAAATGTATTTCTACCGATTTAAAACATAAATAATCTGTAGAAAATACATAATTGGTCCAGGGAAAGGATGTTATCCATTTTGCCAAATATTTCATATTGTACAAGTGACAATGCAAATGGGGTTCATATATCGTAATATGAAAAGGGCATCATGTTAATATGTCTCACGTCTAATCTTTTATGTGCCCATTTGCAGAAAACCAATTAGCTGTGCAAGCAAACAATAACATCAACTAATAAACATCTAAATTGTCATTCTGTCCCTCGGTACATTACTATTGTTATTCTGAAGCCTGCTAACGCGTAAAGGTGGCAAAATGTTAATGCATCAATTTGCCAAGAAGGTTGACTGAAATTCAATATATTATACATAGCTGCTGGCTGAAACGATGCACTTCTGCTTCTCAGATTGTACATTATGCGTTGGCCACATTCCACAAATGTGGTTAAAGCGGGTAGGCTGAGAATACTCATCCCCTGGGCTACGTTGCCCTTTCAGCAGAGCTAATGGGGGCAGTTACAGCCGCACTTGGAGCTCAGTTGGCAAAATAAACTGCGCCAGCCGAGCCAAGGCCTGCTGGGCCACGGGAGCACACCGACTGAATGACTGATTGGCTGATTGATTGATTGTGTTCTACATGATATGCATATTGATTGATTGTCTTCTACATGATATGCAAGCATTTACTATATCTTTGCTCACATGTGCTTTCTATTAAGAAGCTTTTTTTTAAGTGAGTTGAATTAATTATCATCTGGTTGTCAATTACCATACGTAATAATAGTAGTACATTTAGAAATTCAAATGTTATGAATCCTATTACAATGAACTTTTGAAAAAAAAAACTTTTTCACTTTTGATGTGGAGTGCTGTACATTCCTTGAAAGCATTTTTTTTGCGAGAACTGAAGGGATAATTTCCACGTCAAGCGTAATGCAAAAGTGTAAGTGCGAGTATTACTTTTGAACTGAGTTTAAAAGTCAGATGTTCTCATAGACTGCAGAGGCCTGGTAGAGCCTTGGTCTCAAGTCTGGGTTCTAGCCTACGCGACTGAGCAGATGTGTTATGCACAAAGGAAGAAATGCAATCTGCACCTGCTTAATTCTGAATACATTTCCTGTTAATTATTGTCATCTTCGCCTGTCTGGTGGCAGTTTAAAAGTGGCCCAGTAAATACACTGAACTGGAAGTGACAGACAAGATAGCGAGTATTTATCTCACCCACTCTAAGCTGCCATTGTGTTTGCCCACGGAAGATTTGCACCAACTCACCTCATCCAAAAGTCACACACAAATATCACGGCCGGGACTTTTCCCTTAAGGACACTTAAGCAAACAGCAGGGGACATCCTTCATCAGCAATCAGCAATTTTGACCTTGAGGTGACACATTCACTTGCTCTCTCTCTCTCTGACATGCCGAATGGAGGCTTTAATAATCTCGCCAGCAAATCGTTTTTTTACGTGTCCCAAAGAGTGTAATGATTTTTTTTCTCTCTCTCATAATTATACAGCGAGACACTAAAAAAAAGGTCATACTAACGTAACGGTTTGATTACTTTGAAGTCCCATTACTTGTAATTATAGTTTAATCGCATAAATTCACGGGTGTTGGGAGCTACTCGACTGAAAAAATAGAGAGATACGGGCCGATACGCGCACTCTTAACGCTTTGCCATAGTCTCAAAACGTGTTGACCTCCTTTTGTATACGTCGTGTATAAATTGAATATTACAAAGGAACAGTTCTAATGCTGATTTCAGCTTTGTGTTTGGATAATCTCTCTTTGGATTTGCTTCAATGCTTTTTTACACAAAAAAATCCTTGAACAGAGACGGCCCATCTGATAGTTGAAGATTAATTACCACCAGAACAATCAGGGCCCCAACCCTCTCCCCTTCCTACTACACCCAGCCCTCCCTGTCAGTGTAGCTGCACGCACAGCATATTGCGCCCACGAACGTCTTCAGATGGGCGACTCATCACGCCGTCTGTCGAAGCGGAGTCAGCCTTTTAAGTCGTGGTCAAACATCGTATGCAGGTGAGTGGAACACCCATTGTGTTGAAAAGGGCACTGCTCAGTGGAATTATTGGGGGCAAAAATAGGCTGAGCCTCGATATTAAGAAGGAAAGTTGATGCATACTCTTTGGTTCTTTCGGTAAAGTCACGTAGGTATAAAAGAAAAGAAAAATAAATCATGACGTTTCGGGTGTTGCGCCCAAAACGTCGTGATTTATTTTATCTTTCTACCTACGTGACTTTATCGAAAGAACCAAAGAGTATGGATTCCTGCAGTCACGAAAGCTTCAAATCAAAGTTGGTGCAATGAAAGCCGCCGACGTAGAATGTTCCATTATGTGGCTAAAAATAAAAACGCAAATATTTTATCCCATCAGCCTATTTGATTTCACTGTACACATTATGAAGCCGCTTTTAGTTTCAGTGTGCAAACTCTTGGCCAGTTTTGATCTTCTGGGTCTGATTAGGATGTAATTTCAAACATACACACACATATATACTACGTAATTATATACAACACAACTCCAATAATCCGCGTTGATATGGGGGGACCATATCAACGGGGATTTTCTAATCTGTGGCACACCGTGGAGGTTAGAGTTCTGTAATCCACAAAGAATATTGCGCGCAGACGGCTTGCACTGCGGATTACGGGAAGAATCAGCCACTCCCAGGGGAGATACAGAAATCTGCGATGTTTGTGGATTCCATAATTAATGGCCCCACGGATTAGCGGAAGGAGTCGCGAACCGCGAGTAATTCCAAAATCGACGAGGCCCCTAGTTCACGGAATATTGGAGCGTGGAGTTTTGACGTTCTGCTGCAAATGGAATGTATGTCTCATTTGCCAATCCACTGCTTGATGAAGGTATCTCCACGCCGTGTTTGTCAGTGTCTGGGCTCGTTTAACCACCATGCTGCGCCATGCTGGTTTAGTCTCGGTTGGTGGGGCTGTTTCGGATCCCATGAATCACTAATATTGACCATGGCCAGGAATCAAACTCACGGCACCGATTTAAACAGGAAGTAGCACCAAGACCATCACACCACAGCTCCACTCACATGCACACACGTTCACGTGAATTCAGTTCTGTGTATTTTGTTTCACTTCAGTAACACATTTGTGACAGGATACATCAACCTTACTTCGGCGACAACACAAGCGCTTTAGTTTAATGATTTAAGACCATTTCAACATTAATATAGCACTCTGTATATTTTGGCAAACAGTACTGCAAGCGTGTAAGCGTTAATTTTTTTTGTTGGTAATTATATATATTTGAAATTATACGTTATACCTCTATAACGTGGCATTTCACAGTCGCCATACATTAACTCAAAAAAAGGAATCGCCAAATGTCCTTCCTAATGAGTGTTGGCACGCTCTTTCTGGAGAGAGGGTGGGGGGGGGGGCAAGACTCCATAAATGCCCTTATTTGTCAGTGGGGGACAAGCCAGTGTCACATCGGAACGGCTCGGCTTTTAGGCAGTGGAATTCCGCCTTGCTTGCCTTTGGGAAGAAGGTTTGTGCTGGGGGGTGGTGGTGGTGGGGGTTAGGTGGCGGCTTGTGCTGGGGGGGGTGGTGGTGGGGGTGGTGGGGGCGGCTTGTGCTGGGGTGGTGGGGGTGGTGGGGGAGGTGGGGGTTAGGAGGCGTCACCGCTGCCCGCTCTTGCAGCTCTCCGCAGACAATAGCCTCTGGACCTCCCAATTGGCCCCGGACCTATCGGCCGGTCCAGACCGTGCCCCCCCCTACACCCAGCCCCGCGTGCTCCCATTGGCCGATGGGCGGCGCTGAGGACGCCGAGGGGGTGGGGGGGGGGGCGCGCGCGCCGCACGGGGAGCCGTGCGAGCGGCCGCGCTGGTCCCAGTGGTTGGCAGGAGAGAGCGTGAGACGCGACGTCCTCGGAGCAGGGGAGACAAGCGCGTGTTGCTCTCCGCTGGCTTGAGTAGTCGCGGGGAGTTTCTTGACGGCCGAGACTCCCCTTGGCGCACCCCGTCCGCTGAGTCTCCGTCAGCAGCCCTACAGTACCCCCCCCCCCCTAAAGCCAGCCCCCCTTCCCACCGGCGTGTCGGGGAGATCGGCGCTCACTTCGGAGGTGCAAGGGAGCTTCACGGCGCGCTCGCGTTAGAAGTAAGTTGATGATGTTGTTGCGAGTGTGTTCTTGCCGTCGTTGTATATTGCTGTGAGCGGGCACTTTTGATGAGTTGACCCTCTTTTTTGCGGCTCTTTTCGATTTCTCTGCCTGTGAAGAAGGGTCATTGCCCGAAACGTCGTACGTTATGCGTGCGTTCACTCCTCTCGCTAGGGCAGTGCTCCTGCCGAGTCCCGTGTTAGCGCGTCTGCGCCGTGTTGTGCTGAACACGCATTCATCCAGACGACCAGGCTGTGAACAGTTCCTGTTGATAAACTAACGAGAGCAACAACAACAATTGGTGTCCGTTTTAAAACCTCCTACTGTTGTATTGCTGTTGTTGGTGGTGTTCAATTTTATTTCGTACATTTGCATTGAAGCGCGCAGCGTACAACAAAACCCAACCTCCAATGGACGCGTTTATTGGGGCAGCTGCTAAAGGTGTGGAGAAGCTTTCAAACTTGTTTTGACGTCGGCGAAGTCGTCGAGCAGTCGGCAACCTGGTGGGGTTGAATGACAATTATTTGATTAGGAAAGTCGACGCAATCACTGCGTAATTGTTGAGGAACGCACAGCGCTGGGTGTCGTGCTCTGCCTTGAACAAAATGATAGTGATAGGCTGAGTGTGTTTCTAAAGTATGCTTTAGGTCAACATTTGTACGACCAACAGGGATAATTAGTAATCTTAAGCTGTCAAGTTCAATTAACGGTTGCTAAATAGAGAGAATTTCAGGGAAATTCTAGCTGGGCTGACGAATGCAATCATTCTGTGAATTTTATTTTGCTGTCGATTCGTTGCGCAGACCCCGAAGGTGGCTCGCTTTGCGAGTTTGTGGAATCCATCGAGTTTCGAGCGATTTTATGAAAACAAACATCGTGATGCTGCTCATGCGAATTATGCACAAGCACAAAAACAAACGTAAACTCTGCTGTGAAATGATTAAGGGCCATAGCGGGAAACTTTGCCGATGATCTACATTGCATGTGTTTATTTATCGGCTAATGTTAATAAGGCACGTGTTGAGTTTTTGTAACTTTTCTGAAGTTTGACCTTCATGCTGTTTCACAGTATTTTCATGGGTTCTGGTAATATAAAGACAGCAATGAAGAAGACCACATAATAAAAAAAAAACATTCTGATAAAAGTGAACGTATTTACTTTAATGTAAAGCTAAAAAGGGTACTAGTAAACTAAATGAAGATGGAAATTAATAGTAAAATAAATTACAAACGCATGTGTTTGTGGTTATAAAATGTGCTTAAATTAGATAATTCCGCTTAAAGGGTGCTGCTGCTGCTGCAATAAAGATGCCGCATTGGTGAAACAAGAACGCACGGTATACGGGGAAAGCATCCATCCTGTTCTTTCAATTCAACTGCATTGTTCATTATTTAAAATGTGTCAAAATGTCAAGTGAATTGCGACGATACATTTTAAATAATAAATCGAGGCAACTCAGCGGTCAACCGCCAACATTGTCGGGTGCGAGGGATGCGACACGAGGATGGACTGGGATTTTCAATGGATCCGTCGCAAGCATTCCGTTGTAACGTCTGGTCAAAGCTGTCGCCGCGTTAAGGACACACAGAGAGTGGAGCAGCGCTCGGCTAAATATATCTGAGCCGGACAAATTGTTTCCATATCCATAGAGCCGAGTCGCATCTTCGTTTTTCCATGCCTGTACTTTAGAGCAAACAGCCATTGCTAAATGCTTCATTATGTACAGATTATTTATTATTTCACATTAATCAAAAATGAACCCCTCTCATGTATACGTAATATTTTTTGGGGGAAATAACAGAATCGTAGGAAATAAACTATCAGTAATTAACATCAAATCACATGCTAATTACATTTGTTAACACTGAAAAAAGTGACCTATTTCCACCCAGCGTGAGAATTGCTAATGATTGCACAATTACAAACACTGTTCGTTTAACAAATGCTCATTATGTGATTGTGTTATTTCCTGCCAAGCGTCGTGTGTATTTCTCTATATTACTGCGTACTAAGCTGGGGATACATCGAGCATAAACATCACCTGGTTTATTAGCTTGCAGTATGGTCGTATAGACGTGTGTATATTTTTGGAACACGTTTAATTTTTTTCTTTCTCATTACGATCAGTGTGTCAGGTCTTAGTTTAAAGTCAACAGTTTACAATCCCGAGTCCCATCACTTCCCAAGCATCCGTAGGAGTTCACCGCACAAGAAGAAGCGTCCACCTCCCCCTCCCCACAGGGGATAAGGAAAGCAAATATGGGCAAGAGATTAAAGAAGGCAGATAACTCAGGGTCTCGTGGAAGGCGGAAAATGTAGATCCCAGTTGTAACAACTTTCTCACACCTTCCTGTTGTCCATCCTCTTCTCCTAAACTGACCCCCTACCGTCTCTCGCTACTCTCATTTGACCACCCAACCCACCCCCTCCAGCCTCCCTCCGCATTTAGCCGAAGGGGCCAGAACTAAATCCAAGGCTGGAACAACACCGAGAGATGAGACGCCGCAACTCAGCTGTGTCAACACCACGCCACGCTCGAAAAAAAAAACACCTTGGGCCTGCCCCAGGTTCCGGCTGACGAGCAGAACCACCTCTGATCCTGTCCGAGCCGGCCGGCCCGGCCCGGCACAGGAGCCCGGCCTCCGACCCCCAGTCCCACCCGTACACCCGCCACTATCGTGGCACGACCCCCACCGCCCATGCCCCCCCTCCCCCCTACCCACCGGGGGTCCTGTTGATGAGCTAGACGCATTGCTGCTGTCAGAAAGCAAAAAGACAGCGGAGTAAAGAAAACACATCGGAAGCTGGCAGCACGCTGTGCGCAACGCCTCTGCCCCCTGAAGTTTTGGAAGGGGGAAAAAAAGAAGGGGGAACTGAGGTATGCAAGAAGGACCCTCCTGAGAAATCAACTGGTGCATCTTTCCCACCGGGCATCTCAAAATAGTGACCTCTGTTTTACCCACTAATTTATTTATTTCGTTTATTGGGTGAAGTTTAGTTTAGTTTTCGCAGCAATTAACTTGATCTGGTCATAGTCCTTGTCGGATTGTTTCTTCTTTTTTTCTTCATATATCTCTCTAATTGTGGCTGAATGCCCCATGCTGTGAACGAGTTTCGCTTTCTGCAAGTGGCAACGTGTCCTTTAAACTGCGCTGTGGTCTTGTGTGAGCAAAATCCCCCCCCCCCCAACTCCCGCTGTGCGAGATAGAAGGAACTGATCTTTTCCAATTAAGAGATTTAAAAGTGTCCCTTTCAATTTGCTGGGCTAATTTATCTTCCCGCCTGCAGAGAGGAAACCACAACAAAAAATATTCAAATGTTATTTTCTTCTTAAACACCATGAACAAAAATCACCGTGTTGCAAACTATTGACTGATTTTTTTAAACGACTCCATTGGCTGTAATGATTGGAAATGTTATTTATTCAAACGTTCAACGCTGCATGTGTAGAGTATTAATGCAGTTTCTGACGAACTCATTTTATTTTACGATTGACAAAAACGGTCAATTGTTAAAAAAACTGAAAGCGTAGCGACGTGTCAAACTTTCCACGCAAAGTTCCAATCCAATCATTTAAAATATAGTTTTAGTTTTCTTTGTAAATAATAATAATCACTAACATCCTTGTGTCGAGACGTCACTTCATAACAACAACAGCAACGGAAAACACTTTCACATTTTCGGAGGGTGACAGGATTTTCCAGTTTGATTAAAATTATTCCAGAGTCTGGAAGCGAAACAAAAAATTGACCCGTAAATCCAATCCTAGCTAGTTTTTTTTTCTAGTTTTTTTCACTCAGCCGCTTTCTCAGTCAGTTGGCAAACAGCGGTCCTCTGTCTGCACCGTCCTCATTCTGATCCCGTGAAGGGCTTATTGTACACCAGGCAGAAACGGCCCCGGCGAGAGATAAATCCACGACAACGAGGAGGAACTTGCCGAGTAAGAATCGTGGCCTTTTATGCGCGGTGCTGCCACCACGGCTGTAGGTAGCAAAGACGGCGGCACAAAAGAAAGGGGAGACCGCCACGGTGGCCGAAGCTGTCTGAAGGGGGTTTTCAGGGAGTAGAAAACAAGACCACGTAAAGCTCTCTTCAGCATCCCGAGCATTTCTGTCAAAACATCGGGCTTTCAAGCGGTGGGAAACTGCCTGGATAAAAAAAAAAAAACTAAAATCAAAAGGTTAAAGTCTCCATTCCTCTATTGCCGTAAACCTTTGAAACTGATTTTTGCATCGCACGCACGGACTTGAAACATTACATCGGCTCAAGCGATAATGTTTGTTGTATCACTTACGTGTACGTTTTAAGCGTCCGTTGAGCAATATCTGCTAAGAGAAAACTGTTCAAAGCTCAGCTACCAATAAGATGTTTTCTCCAACTATAAGTTAAATACAAATTGTTGCTACTCTACTTACTCTATCTGATACAAAAAAGGACCAATAGCTCAAATTGAAATAATAGTCGTGATGATTAACAACCCTTTTGTCAATCCACTTACGGACAAAAGCATCCCCGTGCTATGATTGGCCAGTGTAAGTTGGTGAAGAGAGGAGAGTGCCAACACTGGTTCAGATATCATTGTCCATCGCTAGGAATCAAAGTCAAATTGTCGGGTTAATAGCACAGCGTATTAAGAACGTCGCGTGGTGGATTGCAATGTCTGCCACTGATGGCAGAAGGGCCTCCGCTAGCAGGAGCTGTAGAAAGCCTCTTTAGAGAATATTATCGGCCAACTCTTCCATGCTGGAAAGATGTCGGAGTACCGATACTTTAGACCATCACACGCAGCCTGCCGATCGACTCACGGTGGTGTACCCATTTATTCTGCTGGGTGGACCGGGGCTGATGGAATACAACTTGCCAAGTGACGCGCCTGGAGGATGAATCGAACCGGCGACCTCGAGGTTGCAAGTCCGGCGTTATAGCCATTATTACATTTTGGCAGGGACCCTGGAATATTCATATTATCTGTGTAAACATTATACATTATTGATTTGAAGCTTTCGTGACTGTAGGTATAAAATAAAATGAATCATTTTATTTTGAATGAATCATTTTATTTTGAAATGAATTTTGAAATGAATCATTTTATTTTATTAAATAAAATGAATCATTTTATATCATAAAATAAAATGAATCATTTTTTATTTTTTATACCTACGTGACTTTACCGAAAGAACCAAAGAGTATTATACATTATCTGTTTAAAGCCATTGCTAAAGGCAGTGCTGGTTCGTTGGGTTTTATTTGAATTCACACGTGACAACATTCGTTTGACTTCTTCACTTGTGCGTGTATGTTTTGATTTTATTTGCTAACTCACTCCTTGGATGTGTTTCACCACCAACACGTATGTTCCCATCAGTTATTGCCATTACTGTTGCGTTGTTTACAAGGTATTACTAAAACCTACAGTAACGTAAATGCTACGATGCAATGTGTGAGCGCTTACTCTTGTCAACAATGCAGACTGTCATCCGAAATAATAACTTTGTAATTAAGGCTTGTTTACAATTTTGACAAATGTACATTTAAATGTTAGCCGCTAAGCTAACTGAAAACAGATGTTTGATATGACAGACTAACGCTGCCTAGTAGTCTAATCATTGGTCAGCTTTGTTCTGGTGGAAAAAAAAACAGCCTTGCAGTTTTACAGCAGTGTCATTTACTGCTACTTGGACATTCTAAGATTAAATACGAGCAACTAATATTGATATACGTGGGCCGTTTTGATTTGCTTCGAGCGCTTTGAAATGGCTTCATGTGGTGGAATACAATACAGAGCGGATTCGAAATTTTTTGCCATGCGGAGAAATTTCAACATCACGATTGAACTCTCGAAACAAAGGCTGGTATTTGTATTTGCAATCCGCCAAAAGGTTAGCGTACGTGTAGACGTTCATATGGCACATTGTAAGAGCACCTTTTTTAAGTTTTACTAATTCATACGTCACGTGAAATTCATTATTGTAGACATTGCAGCATTACAAACAAACTGCTGCGTGAGTGTATTGGCTGATTGCTGCACGGCAAAGAACAGAATTATTTTGGGATGATGTTTTTGTTATACCGTGTCACAATTTTGGGGTATTTGCGTAGTGGATAGCGCACTGCGCTATCCACTACGCAATCTGATTAGATTCTTGGCCACTGCTAACATTAGTAATGCATGTCTGAGATAGTCCCCACCCCCCCGCTCAATGAACCACACTGACCAGCATGGTGAAGTATGGTCAAACAACCCCCATGACCGACACTGCAAAGGGCTGTAATATTATTATTTTAATTCCTATGATGAAAATATGACTGCTTACATTTAAGCGAAAGTTGACGTTGGCACATTTTGGAGCACAGTCTGATAACGTTACCAGCACTGACGAAGTCACACGTAGTCTTAACATTTGCCTCCATCGGCTTTCAGCTGGTGCCCTTTATTTTATTAAAGGTACATAACATGTAAAAAAATTTACAGAAAAGATGAAACATTAAACATTTACTTGCGATACACTGCATTAAAGCCAGTATATATATATATATATAAAAGAAAATACCAGCGGGTTAAGAGATTAAAATCACTCGACATTTTAACTCGCACCGTACAGAAACCAATTTCTGCTTTACAAGGGCGCCACCGCGCCCCCTTGACAGATTGGCATTTTCTCCTTCTTACAGCCGCCGACGCTGCCGAGGTGGATTTTTGTAAACACAAAAAAAAGCGCGCCATGGCGACTTCCACGCGCGGAGGAGCGGCCTCCCCGCCCGTCGTCCGCTTGGCGGCAGCGGTGGCGATGGCGGCGGCGCTGGCGCTGGCGACGCCGCCCGCCCCGGCCTCCGACTGCCCCGCCCCGTGCCGCTGCGACGGCACCTTCGTGTACTGCAACGACCGGGCGCTGACGTCGGTGCCGGGCGGCATCCCGCGGGAGGCCACCACCCTATTCCTGCAGAACAACCTCATCAACGACGCGGGCATCCCGTCCGAGCTGACGCACCTGCGCGACGTGGACACGGTCTACCTGTACGGCAACCGGCTGGAGGAGTTCCCTACCAACCTGCCGCCGGGCGTCCGCGAGCTGCACCTGCAGGAGAACCGCGTGCGCGTGGTGCCGCGCGCGGCGCTCGCCCGCCTCACCGCCCTCGAGAGGCTGCACCTGGACGACAACGTCGTCACCTCGGTGGGCGTGGAGCGCGGGGCCTTCGCGGGCGCCGCGGCCCTCAAGGTCCTCTTCCTGTCCCGAAACCTCCTGAGCGCCGTGCCCGTCGGCCTGCCCCGCGGCCTCGAGGAGCTGCGGCTCGACGACAACCGCATCGGCGCCATCTCGGAGCAGGCGCTGGGCGGGCTCGGGAGCCTCAAGAGGCTCTTCCTGGAGGGGAACCAGCTGAGCGAGAAGAGCATCGCCGAGCGGGCCTTCCGAGACCTCGACGGCCTCGCCGAGCTGTCCCTCGCCCGCAACGCATTCGCCGCCGTGCCGGCCGACCTGCCGGGGGCGCGGCTGGAGCGGCTCTACCTGCAGGACAACCGCATCTCCAGGATCCCCGCCGGTGCGCTCGCGGGCCTGCGGCAGCTCGCCCGCCTCGACCTGTCCGGCAACAGCCTGGGCGTCCTGCCGCAGGGCGTCTTCGACGACCTGAGCCAGCTGGCGCAGCTGTCGGTGCGCAACAACCCCTGGCGCTGCACCTGCGCGCTGCTCTGGCTGCAGGACTGGATGAAGCGGCGCTCGTCCGTCACCATGGTGCGGGGCATGGTGTGCCAGGCGCCCGAGACGGCTCGCGGAACGCCCCTGGAGGGGCTGGCGCTCGACTGCCGCGCCTCCGGGGACGGCGCGGGGCGCGCGAGAGCGGCGGCGACGTCGACGCAGGCGCGGCCCGCCGATCGCGACGCGCGGACCACGGCGAGGCCGGGCCCGCGGACCCAACCCCCCCGCGCCGGCGCCCCCAAGCACGGCGTTCCCGCGGCGGCCTCCGAGAGCGACCTGGAGGTGCGGTTGTCGGACGTCACCGACAGCAGCCTGCGCGTGAGCTGGAGGGCGCCGCCCGGCGTCAAGGTCCTCAAGCTCCACTGGGCCCGGCTCGGGCAGAGCGCGGCGGCCGGAGGCGGCGGCGCGGGAGACGCCGACAAGGTGATCGTGGCCGGCGACGGGGGCGGCGGCGGCGGCCACCGGATCCTGCGCCTGCAGCCCGGCGGCACCTACAGGGTGTGCGCCGTCGTCGCGGACCCGGGCGACGACCGCCGCCTCGCCGACCTGCACGCGTGCGCCGAGGCGAGGACGCCGAGCCCGTCCGACTTCAACTCGTCGGCGCCGACGAACCGCGAGCGGGGGGACGGGCGGGCGAGCGGAGCGGGCGGCGTGGGAGGCGGCGCCGGGGCGATCGGCGGCGCCGTCGCCGCGGTCGCCGCGGCCGCGTGCCTCGCCGCGGCCGCCGCCTACGCGCTCAGGGGGCGCTGCTGGCGCCGCCTGGCCGGCGGCACGGGCGGCAGCGGAGGCGTGGGGCGGCGGCGGCGCGAGGCCTGCGACTACGTGGACGGCTCCGCCAAGAAGAAGGACATGTCCATGCTGGAGAGCGGAGACGGCTCGTCTTTCCAGGTGGTGCCGCTGAACGGCGCACACCCCGCGCGGGACGAGTTCACGATACAGACGGTGTTCCCGCAGCGCCACGGCGCCGGGATCGGTGGGGGGGGTGGAGGTGGTGGCGGCGGCGGCGGATGTGGCAGCGGCCTGGTTTACAAATATCACCAGAACGCCGGCGGTGAGGTGCACAGGGGCCGGCGAGATAGCGGGGTGCCCGACTCGGACCACTCGCAGACGTAGGCCGCTTGCCGCTAGCCGGCTGCCGTGACGGAACCGCAGGTTGATGGACGGTGGCAGCTGCGGAGTGGCATCGGCTGGATGTCAATCAAGGGACCCTTTAAAATGTGCCAGAAGAAAATCCCATAACGTAAATGTTTCTTCTGCAATGAGCTCATTGTTTTTTTTTCTGGAGTGTGATGTGCACTTTGGACACTCGCTCGTCACAAGTACGGTGAACAATGGCCTTGCAGCGATTGTATTGTATGCGGACAATTCCATTAGCATTTCCTCCTACTCCGGCTGGTATGTCATGGTGGCGTACGTAATGTAATACCGGGTTACACGACATTACACTGGCATGTGTAATACATTCTGCTCACAGACAGTTGTTCAGACGCATTCGGACAAGTCGCTTACGAACACCTTCGTATATTTTTTAATAACTGCAGTGATGTGGTTTTTAAAAAGCAATATGATGTTGATGAGTGAAATGTACAAAAAGCAAGGTTTTCATTCGCAGAACGCTTGCGTCAGAAGTCGAAGGGACATGCCTCAGACACGACGACGTTTTACCGCCCAGGATGTTCCTTGAGCACCACGAGCGGCTGCTGAAGACGGCGTGAATCTACGCAGCCACCGCCGGCGAACGACGCCCAGTCAAACGGAAGCGTGAAACGCGGCAAGGGGCCTGCTTGGGAAAGATTATTTAAATAATATTTTTTACGAACGCACATATAGACGCCGTCAGAGTCATTTTAACACGCCTTCCGCCCGTAGTTGTGTTCCCTGTGAATAGTACTGTAATGCGTTCATCACGCTTGGTGGCTCTCTGCTGCCGCGCAGCTTGAAAGAGCGGCGACGCGGCTGCTCCGGCCCTCGTCTCGAGGTCACGCTGCGTATTCGTCACACAATGGCGCCATATGGGGCCAGACAGGACGGAGTGTGCAAGTGCCGTTTGGAATGGGGCACTGCGGTCTCGACTGTATTGCTCTGCGGCAGGGGTAAGGGCCTGCCAGATAGGGCCCCGTGACTATCACGCGGCCCGTGGCCAACGTGAGGACCGGCAAATGGATATTTTATCTGATTGGAGTGGCAGAATGGTGGGGTAAGTGCACCGCACGATGATCTGACGGCCCGAGTTCGAGTCCCAGCCACGGATAACGTCTGTGGCGGAGGGATATCTGAACAGGTCCAGGGCGACCCTACCCCTTCACCAAGCCCTGCTGACCAGCGTGATGAAGTATGGTCAAAAACCTTCATGGTTGACATGGCGTGGGGAGGCCTTCATCCCAGCGGCGGATTGACGGTTCAAAATTACCGCTATGATATTCGGTGATTTTCAAAGCCTTTCCACAACAACTTGGCAAGGCTGCCACGAATGTCATTAATCATCTCGCTGCCACTGTCAAAGCAGCCCCATCTCAAATAGGTTCAAAGTAATTATTGCCATCAATTTAACCGCAAAGCGATGGACTTCATCGTAGCTTTTTGTTCTTTGTCTTAAAGAGTCTTTTGGAAGCGATGCCTTTCTTGCAATGTATTATCCCCAATCCAATGCTGATGCATTATGCTGCTGCCTGTCCACAAATATCCGGAAATTTCTGTAAATGGTAGACAATTACGTGAAATGGCTCCAGCGGTGTTTATAAATGTCACGTGGAACACCGTTGGAGCAGTTACATCTATATTATATATAAAACAAACTCTTGCACTGCCATCCATGGCTTTTCACAAACACAGGCTTAATTCTAGTGTTGGAACTTGTCGTGCTCTCTGCTACAGCTTATACCACCACAGCAGAGCAGTCTAAGCGTGTACATTATATGTTTTTTTTTCTGTGTTAAGGTATAAAATGTAATAAAGTTTTTAATTAAAGTTGCAGTTTTCATTTTCAGTTTTTTTCTGCCAGGGGAAGGTCTCTAATTGTACAGACTGAAGCCGGCTTCACTCCTGAGTGATCAAAATCGCGCAACTTTAAATCTTGGCCTGCGACCGCTCTGTCGACACCTCAGCGAGTAGTGGCACAGCGAGGATATTAAACGGCGTATTCCAGATCGGGAAACAACCGATCGCAGTTGCAGTTCACAATGTTGGTGAAATTCAACGCCGCAAAACGCCGAGCAGATGGACGCTCCAAGGCAGAGACACCGGATTGCGCAAACCGGTCGCAACTGTTCGCAGAGACGTCCGCATAAGCGATTCAGTTGCGTGCAACCGAGTTGCGTAGAACCGATCGCTCAAGGTGTGGACGACATGGCTTGAGCGCACGGTGTATAAATATACGTCAAGGTCACAAAGGAGTGGAGTTAGAGACTGCACGGTCTCGGAGAGCCTTGAGCTAATTTGCCGCAACGGAAGGAAGCTCGCCAACTTTAACTTTTTTTCACGATCCCGACGCGGGTGAGGAATTCCTCCGACGCAGCCTCTGCTGTCGCCTGCCTCGAAACAGTCCGTCACACTAAAGAGACACCTAACAAGGTTACCGGTGACTCAAACTTGGGTGATGTTTTAAAAAATGTAGACTTTTGCATGGGGGTTATTATATTTTTTTGTACCATTAATTTCGCCGAGACGCCAAGCCGAGGGTGCGAGAGCTCATTTGCGGTGCTATCTCAGGGGTGGTGGCGTGAGGTTGGATGGCGACGCCAATTAGCGGATCGTGGCGCAGCAACGTGGGAGCAAGACCGAGAGGGCACGCGATACCCGGGGACGTGTTTCACGCGGGGATACGCGAGGGGGAAGGCGTTGAAGGCGCCAACGACGTCGCCATGGCGCTGGCTACGGGCCGAGTTGCCAATTTGTTGATATTTTGGTGATATTGTTGGCGATATTGTGGGTTGTATTTAGGCATCGGCTGGCAAGCGACATGCGATTTTAGACCGAGAGAGGAGGATTTCTCCACAATTCTAGGCTGTCGCCTGATGAAGCCGGTTCGTAATTAACGGTGAAATGTCGTACTCGAATTGTACCTGTTGTGGGTTTGCTCTCCAACACACCGGTGTGCTGAACTCATTGGAAACGTTTTGTTTACCTGACAAACGTTCCTGCTTGGCTGCGTCGGGTGGTGGTGGGTTTAACGACACATTCATATCTACACGATCTAACACAAAAACACGTCTATTATGGACAATATTGATCGCGAAAGCCTAAGCGTTAAACTGAGATGAGATTCTTCACCACGAGATGCAAATTGCGAATAAGGAATGAGTGACGCATCGGCTAAGAGAATGGTTTGTGCTTTTGTAATATTAGGTGGAGATTGTTTTCTCTCAATAACGATAATAAGCCCTGTGTGTTTCTCATGCACAGACATTTTTATAAAAGTTGATAATGGATGTAATGCCCGCTTGTTTGACGGCAGTGTGGACTGCACAGTCACAATAACGATACATTCATGTATTTATGGAAAGGATAGGAATATATTTGTGATATTAAAATAAATTGGTTTGAGTGCCCAGTGAAAAGTATAAAGGCAAAAGGCTGTTCAGACTTTTAACACGAATGCTTCAATAGCCATTGTTAGATCTTCAGCAGAGTTATGAAAGTCTACGTAGTACGATGAGAATGCTGTAACTTTAATATTTACTGCCGTATATTTTTCAACGCTCAACGTTCGGCAAAAGCAAGAATCGTATAATACCCTCGTTAGAAACTCATGATCTGGTTTGCATGAAAATGGGAAATATAACTGATTATTGATTAAATATTCACGAAACCCATATTTTACAGCAGGAAGTCCCGTGCACATTTGACACTTATTTTTAAATGATTAAATGTCCTAAATGTAACTGATTAATGGTGTGGGTGTAAACTGAGCACTTTTCAACTAACTTCCACCTCATTTTATGATATTACCTTAATATCGTCAGTACGAGAACGTCGCGAATAATACATCACTTTTTTGGAAGATTTATTGCTTTGAAAAAGAAAATCTATAATAGCAATAAGCTTCTTATAATTCGACAAAAAAAATCTCTGCAATTGAATGATGCCATGAATAGGACGGGGTCTAATACGTGACCTCTGTGTCCTTTGAAGGAAGAAACACCCCCATGTGCTCATTCATTAACCTCTGCTTTACCACAGTAACCTATTTGTCTGAACATCATTGGCATCTTTCTATTGTAATTATTTTTTTTATAAATCACGAATCCAACAGTGCAGCAGCCACATCCGTTTGTTCCATTTTATTCCCCAAATTAGCGAAACGTATTTCTGAGAACAACAACAAAAAAGCACATTGGTAAAATCACAATGGGATTATTGTATTTTGCTACCGCGATGCCACTTTAAGTGAACTTTTTCTTGTTGGTGTTAAACCACATTTCGTCGTGAATTTCACTCCCGGTCGTGACCAAGGTGGACGGGCTCACAAAGGGCCTTCTTTGCCTTTGTTCTCATTTCACTGCTTCACGCTGGGCGCATTCGGGCGGCGATGCCGGGATTTTTTGTCCCAAGGCGGAGCGGAATGCACCGGGAGTCGGTCCGCATGAAGGCCACGCGTCATATCGTCTCCGGGTCCCACTAAATAAGTACAGTGCGGGATCGAATAGCCACGGTCACAGCCACCACCCCCCCCCCCCCCAACTTCTACGAGAGGCTCGATGAATGGGCAGCCTTGTCGCCAACAACTACAAAAAAATCCAGCTTGCCTTTCAGCTTCTCTCCCAACACTTGCCTGCTCCTTTTGATTGCTGCTGCTCCTCCTCCTCTCCCTGTAACTGACTCCAACTGCCTCGCTTTGCCCGAACCCAGCACACAAACAAATTGGGTAATAAAGGCAATTATAATATGAAAGAGAGGGAGGGAAAAAAACACACACACAATCCGTATCTGCTCGTGGTACTCGCTATCGATTTAACTCAGAGCAGTTGTGGTTCATTTTAATTGCGGACGTTTTGTGTTCAGCGGCTGTGTTTACAGAGCGGTTACTTGCGTTACAGTCGAACAGGGCCGAATTAAGTTGACGCTCATGAGACTTGCCATGTCGGAATAATAATAATAATAATCACATTCCGAGCCAAAATGTACTTGCTTTGTATTAATTTACCGAAATGTAAAGTAGTACAGAGATGGGAGTTTTGAACTCGCGAAATGCAATAATGGCCCTCCGGCGCGTTTTTCGGGTTGCTCCACGTGTTGTTCGCCACGATGCCCGACGTTTCGCTCCACGCACCGGGTGGGAGCTTCCTCGGCAGCTGAACTGAGAAAGCTCTCAGCAGTTCCAACGGAGCAGCGCAACTGCAAAACGCGCCGGAGAGCTGCACAGCACGACCACGTACACCACGACACCACGACCCGCTCACCACGACACCACGACTCGCTCACCACGACCCGCTCACCACGACACCACGACTCGTACACCACGACCCGCTCACTACGACACCACAACTCATACACCACGACTCGTACACCACGACACCACGACTCGCTCACCACGACACCACGACCCGCTCACCACGACTCGTACACCACGACACCACGACTCGTACACCACGACACCACGACTCGTACACCACGACACCACGACCCGCTCACCACGACACCACGACTCGTACACCACGACACCACGACTCGTACACCACGACACCACGACTCGTACACCACGACACCACGACCCGCTCACCACGACACCACGACTCGCTCACCACGACACCACGACTCGTACACCACGACACCACGACTCGTACACCACGACACCACGACTCGTACACCACGACACCACGACTCGTACACCACGACCCGCTCACCACGACCCGCTCACCACGACACCACGACTCGTACACCACGACACCACGACCCGCTCACCACGACACCACGACTCGTACACCACGACACCACGACTCGTACACCACGACACCACGACTCGTACACCACGACACCACGACTCGAACACCACGACACCACGACTCGCTCACCACGACACCACGACTCGTACACCACGACACCACGACTCGTACACTACGACACCACGACTCGTACACCACGACACCACGACCCGCTCACCACGACGCGAGAGTGTCACGCAGCGCACCTTCCCAGGAGGAAGCGCAACTTCAGCACCGCGTGGTGGAATACATCGCCACTTACCATTGGCGCGCGGGCTACTTGAACAAGGGTTTGGCTGTCACCGTTTATTGACACCAACGTGACCCCATTAATATAGAAAGGCGCGCGCCGCTGTTATGTAGAGATTTCAGCTTGATAGCCTGGTCAATATTGGCATTTCAAAGCATGGTGATGTTGGCAGACCTTCAAAAAAATATTGTGTTCACACAAGCAACCTATTTTTTGGGTAAATGTTTCAAAACAGTTTTGACATATACTTCCACAACATATTTTGCTAGTGTTGGGCGGTAATTGTCGAGGGTTTTTTTTTCCAGCAAGAAAAAAAAGACTCAGTGCTTCCACGAGTCGCTCATTGCAGTTTCTATTTTAGCTTGTGGAGAAGCATGTGGCCACTGGATAAACGATCGAGGTCTCTCCTTCCTCGTTCTTAAACTGTCTGACCCCATAATCACATTTTATGACACGCCATCTTCACTCCCTGACTGCGAAACAAACCAAAACAAGATGGAAGGATCAATCTGCGAACAAGCAAGTCAAGGCAATGCGTTGACCCACCGCACACACACCAAAAAAAGTATAAGCCCACACATAGCTCCAATGATAGCCCTAAACCTGTGGTGGAAACTTCATATTCCCGAGGAACGAGTCCAGTCTCTCCATGGGAGGACTGGTTGTTGACTTCCCACAAAGAGGTGGTTAGAGATTGTATATCCCCTGGGGATAGCGTACACAGACAAATCTGAATAAACACAGAAGCCTTCCGATTGCGAATTGGCTGATAATTACAGGGACTTGCGGGGTGTAATTAAGGTATAAAAATAATAAAGATACCCATCACAGGTAGCTCAACAAGTAGCTGGCTCAGATATATCTCTCTATAGCCGGAGGGGTTCTTTGCGAGTCATCACCAACTAGGCTGGATTGCAACTAATCCCATCTTAGCAAAAAACTACATTTCTCAGCTGTAAGTGGTGATGCTTATCTATTTTGTCAGGATGGCTCCGAGGCGAGGTTTTGTTTCTGGAGGGGTCGCACTCAACTTAGTTTACTGAAGAAACTCCCAGCACGTGGAGCGAAACGTCGGACCTCCGTGCTGAGCAACGCTCGGTACAACCTGAACGAGCATCGGAGAGCCGAACGGTGAATCCGCACGCGTCCTACTCAGGAGCATCAATTGCGCGGTGAATCTTTCTGCCCCATCTCAGTCTGCTCCGTCACATTTTCTTGGGTCGCTCAGAAAACACCTCGCCGTGCCTCCACGCCGTTTAAAGGAGGGTGCTGATTCGGGATGTTTGGCCGATCTCTTTGAAGCGTTGTGTGTGTATGTGGGAGGGAATATGTCATGTCCGAAGATGTGTTAAACAAACTACAGAATAACGGGGCGCAGGCTCTAGACTTCTAGCTCAGCAACCTACTTGATGCGCTGCCCGTGAAGCAAAAGTAACAAGAAATTCGATCCGTATTCGCCAGTGTGCTCGCTGTTAAGTTAAATAGCTTTTACCATAATCGATGTGGTGATCATGTACAACACTTTCGGTGAATTATGGGAACGCTTAAATTAAAATGGGATGGCCGAAAATAGTACAGTACCACTTTTTTTTAAAACCACTTTAACAACAATGTCTGAAACGCCAGTTCTTTACTCAATTCGTGCTTGCGAAATTATCTGTGCATGTGGTTAGTGTTGTTGTCCTTTAGTACGGTGCGAAAGAAGCTCAACGTACAGACATTGCAGTAGAGCATGTTACTGTATCTACAAACACAACAACAGCAAAAAAACAACTCAACATCGCCCCACGTTCAGCTCTTCAACTTCATGCTGTTCGAATTTTTTATTTTTTCTCTCCTCCTAAATCAAACAAAAGCCAGGATACAAATTCCTATCCATTCCCGTACCTCCTTTGTGCACAACCCTAAGCGGCAATGCATCATCAATTGGTAGCGGGGGCCTTTGTAAATGAATTCAGAACGGGCGAATAAAAATCGATTTGAGGCGAGCCGGGGCAGTCGTCTATCGCTGCCTCTGTTCTTCCACTTTGTCTCGCGGCCCTGCCTCGCTCCGCACATGTCAAGGGGCGTCATTCCTGCATGCACTATCCCTGCCGCTCCGGCAACTGCATGTGGGCCCAGCTGGGCGTGAATGGGGGGGGGGGGCAATGCTTCTGCTGCTGCCTTTGACTTAAACTAGACGATAAACTGAAACTATATATCACGTTAACCAGGTAAGACCCAAGGAAACTACGTAGATTTTTTTTTCAGCAGCGACCTGGTCATGCTAAATGATGGCCCAACGAAGTGGCTTATCACGTGGACATTTATTGCAGCCTAATACTCCACAAGCGTGATATTGATTGAGAGTGAGACACGCGAACTCCAAATATACAGCAGGCGTCAGGGTCGAAACCCACGACCTCCTGTGCACCAGGCGAGGATGTTAACATCTTGTCACCGCTCCACCTTAATGGAAGCAGCGGGCTCACAAGCCTGGAATATTTATGGCCGTGGCAGCGTGGGTTGCTTTATGCGTGTAGTCGTCTGATGGCATTGATGTTGATGATGGTGGTGATATATATATACATATATATGTCTCTGGCCAGGTGGGACTGTGGTTATAGAGTAGTGGAAACTCACCATCAGATGATCATCTCTCCATCATTATCATCAGCGGCAGCCATCATCTATCCACTGGTTGATGATAGTTTCCAAAATCCGTTACCATCCTCCATAATCACTCGATAGAAATGCCCATCCAGCCCCTGCACACGAGCTGATCGCATCCACTCAAATCTACTGGTGGACATTCTCCCCTGCCGTGGCTGCCACTCCAACGTTGGCCTGCACCACGAGCCATCATCCCTTCCAGCCGAGATGTGTTTTCTTTTTTCTTCGCCAGCAGAGCAGTGATGAAGTTGGGGCAAGTGCAGGTGTCGGGTGGCAACGTTGCATCGCGGGACCACGAGGTACGATGACGGCTTGGGGGGAGACCTTCGTCCAGCAGTCGATTGACCACGGCTGATGATGATGCATTGAAACTCTCTTTTCTTACGTACAGGTACAACGTACACCATAAGATTACGTGGAATGAATGGGCACGAGGATCAGCACAGCACTAAAGGCGGCACACAAAAGCACACCAAGAGGCAAAGATCCCTTTGAGCTCAATTATTTTTCTCGGTTCTATTAAATGTGCCCTACATTGTAATTAAAGCCCAGAATAATACATTAGTACAGGGCACTGAGCGCCGTGTAGGGTACACACAGCACTCTGGTGCTACCCTTTAAGATTGTAGAAAGTGCACATGCAGTGCCATAACTCTCTCGTTATCGTATGAAGGGTGATCCATTTATAAATACCACAGCGAGGTATAACGACCTTCTTGCTGTTTGCTATCCAGAGGTTCACTGGTTGCAATCCAGAGGGCACCGGTGTGATGTTCCTGCAGGGCAGTCGCAGCAATGGGTAAGTGTCTCTGAATCCTCCTCTGTGTGTACGTTGAACTTCTTTCGCACCATACGTAGCCAACCGTGCGAATACTCTCGTCCACCTAAGAGTATAAATGGGTGCACCGCAATTAGTGGATTGTCACGTCACGTGTGGTGGGGTAAAATGTTGGTGTCCCCACCGCTTAGAACAGGTATGGGTGGCGTGGACGTGTCGGTGGAAAATATCTTCTGCTGGAGGGCCTCTCAAGAGCTCTGTATATTGGCGGCCCTTCTGCCAGCAGTGACATGAGAAGGCAATTGCAGGGCTGCACCTGTTCCTTTAATTTATTCTCAAAAGGTGATTGAATATTGTTCATGGATGGCATGGATTGGAGATGCTGGGATCTGTGGCTCACGCAACGAAGACAAAGATGCCCCGTGTAGCCTTCACAGGCCGCTGGGGCAAGTGCTGTTAGCAAGTAACACCGATGAAGGACGGAACGGTACACGAAAGGGTGGGTGGCCAGCACCACGCCGACTGCCTTTGCCTCCGCAGTGGCGATGTTTACACACCACACCAGGTACTCAATTGAGGCTCAGTCAACCTAGGGGAGGCCCAGGACCAGTTCAGATTTTCGTCACTGTTGTTGGCCGTGAGCGAGAATCTAATTCGGGTCGCTGGGTTCGTCGTGCAGCGCGCTAACCGCCACACTACCGCTCCCCACTCACGCACACAAATAAAGACAATTGTCCCCCGTATAGCCTTAGAAGACTGTTGGGGCAAGTGCTGTTAGCGAGCACCAATGAAGGCCGGATACGGCACACGAGGGGGTGGGAGGTCAGCGCCACGCCCGGACACGCACACAGACTCACGCACAAAGACTCACACACGCATACAGACTCACACACGCACACAGACTCACACACACGCACACAGACTCACGCACACAGACTCACACACACTCACACATATCTATTCCGGGAGAAATGTGACCACCGTACAGAAGAACAATTTACAAAGTGTATCGCAAATTATGACACAGGTTCGATTGATAATGTGGATAAATCAACATCAACACATTGACGAACTGGGTATAAAGTGCCACGTGCACATGATGTCATGCCTAACAGCTCTCGACCACAATCTATATACATCTATAATCTGTGTTCTTTTAGTGGAATATCTCTAAAAATCATGACTGTATCGTGATGTATGTGGTTGGTGCATAGGACGCTTGTTACAATGCATCGATTAAATTCCATTGTTAGGTTCACTATAAATGCATCGAATCGTGCGCGAGAACACATTATTTACGATTTATGAAAATAAATCCTGACTATCATCAGCCGTGAGAAAATCCACTGGTGGATGAAGACCTCCCCAAGTCGTCGCCGTCTCTATGCAAATTACAATCACATAAATTACACACGTGATAGTAAAGACATGATGCTTATGGGATAATTGAGTGAACAAAACTATAACAGTACAGTACTAACCAAACAGAAACGGACAATTCTCGACCGAGAAGGAAATAACGACATGAAATAATCCCTAAGATGGCTGCCAGTTATGGTGTGAGCAAATTGCCCGAGAAGCATGCAGACAAGTCCGAGGCATGAGTTGAGATCAGGGGTCGGCGACCTGCGGCTTCGGAATTGCACGTGGCCTCTTTCAAGAACTGCTTCATGACATTATTGATTAGGGACCACCACCGTCTCGTAATCACGTTCATTGAGGCTCTTGAAATATTGAGTTTTTTTTATTAACGGAATCCGAAAAAAAATGTCTGCTTTTTTAGTTTTGGTTGCCTACTCCTGGCTTAGATCGCACCGGTAAATTTGAGCTAAGTTGAAGTTTGGGAATATTACGTGTTGAGCCGAGGCGATGTGTCGCTATTATGGGCGCATTGCTTCACCCACTGGCGAATTCCATTGCTCGTCGCGATGTCAACCAATTAAAGGTGAAGGCGCAGCCCTGCAATTCGCTTGCTCACGCCACTGCCGGTAGAAGGGCTTCCACTAGAGGGAGTTCTAGACAGCTCTTGTGTAGGGGATCTTGGCCTACTCCTCCACGTTGGCCTTGGAAGAGGTTGAGTGAACACATTAGTTTGCTCTCTCGCGCGGGTATTGTTTCGAGGATGTATGTCTTGTTCGTGACATTGTTTCCACGCTGGTGGGTGCGAGAGGTTGGTGAAGAGAGGGAGACCAGGACCAGTTCAGATAATCATCACTCGCCCACTGGCGCTAGCCGTGGCCGGGAATCGAACTCAAAACGCAGCGCGTAAGGTTTCAACAAATGGCCCTCCTTCATTGCCCCAAACATAGCCTATGTTTTTTTTCTCCTATGTTGCGGTATTTCCTTTGAGAGCAGTGTGATTGACGAATGTGTAGAGTGTATTTGTTATCTCTGCTTAACACACCGCTGCCAACGCAGCATCACGGAGAATGGTAATGACACAAGATATGGCCAGCCAGCGCGGGCGTGTGGCGCGCCTGCAAATAAACTAAAACTAAACTACATTTCTTATTTTATTTCACCAGGTAAGAAACCACTGAGCCACATAACTCTTTTTCAGCAGCGACCTGGCCACAAATGATAGCTCAACGAAGCGGCGTATCACGCTGACATGTATAGCAGCCTGATACTCTGAACGCGTGATGTTGATTCTAAATGTGGAGTTGAAAAACCGGAGGACCCGGAGAGAATCCACACGACCACGGGGAGAGAAACATGCAAACTGCACATATGCAGCAGCAGGCGTCAGCGTCGGGATCGAACCCACGAGCCTCCTGCATACCAGGCGAGTTGGTGAACATCTACCCAGCGTGGCACCCAAACAGTCGGCGCTTCCTCACAGCCCCGCTCTGCCAGGGATTACGGGGCAAAGCGGGAAGCTCAGCGCCATGGAATTATCTAATCTGCCCGGGCATAAAAACCCCGTCGTTGCTTGGGTTGGGTTGGGGGTGACGCGCATACTCACACACACACACACCCAACAAAGACAAAGATCCCCCGTCGAGCCAAAACAGATTGTTAGGGCAAGTGCTGTTCGGGACCACCGATGTTCGTGCCAGCACAGCGCACGCGAGGGGCGCGCTCAGCATCGCGCCCAGCCGCCCGTGGTCCGCTCGTTGCTCGTGGTGCCACACTGCGGCTATGCGCCAATGTGGCACGTAACTCATTTAAGGGCTGAGTCGATCTGAGGGAGGGGGGAGTCCCAAGTCCCCTTCAGAATGTTCCCAAGCGCGCTTCAGATATTGCCAGACGTGGGCGGCAATCCAACGTTGTGTGAGCTGGATACGCTCTGCGTAGCGCAGTGCGCTAACCACTGCGCCACCGCTCCCCGCACACACACACACACATCCCACCCACCCACCCATTCACCGCGCCATAACCTCACCCCTGGGAGCGGCTAAACACATCACCCAGTCTTTAGCAAAGAGAAAGCAGATGTCTGTTAAAGAAACTGCTGCGCAATTTTATGGGATTACGCTTAAGAGAGAGAGAGAGGAAGAGTGAAACAATGGGAATTAAACACTCCGGACCGCGACACGCGGCCAATCTCTACGCGGCCCATAAAGCGTAACGATCGAGAAGCCAGCCGCATGTTGGCCTAATTTGTTTTCATGAAACGCGTTGGACGATGGGGTGGATATCGCCGCACCCTGAGACGTAGACGCTCATTCTGCGCGCGCGTGGAGGATTTGTAGCAATAGGAGCCTTGGGCGGATATTCTTGTAATTGTTGGCATTCCTTTGATTGAGTTCAGCTGAATGATAACACAAAAAAACACAGCCACACCCCGACTCTAATTGTTTAAAGGTTCCGCGTGAAATTCTTCAAATGTTTATCCACTCGCTTGGTAACGTTTAAGGAAGGGAAGCAAGCAAAATGTCGTGAAAGGAGCACTTTGTACAATACACGACGCGCTCGACACCGCGTGAAGGCGCAGGCCTGCAATTGCTTGCAAATGTCACTGCTGACGGAAAAGCCTTCCGTGGAGGGAGCTGCAGAGGAGCTCTCGGCATTGTACTTTGACCTACTCTTCTTCCACGCCAGTCAGACACAACATCACCCCGATGATGTATTCATTCGCACGTTGTAAGTTTTGATAATTTCCCCCCCTCCCCCTCCCCCATTAAAACCAATAATGAGATAAAAAGAGGTGATATAAAAACAGTTTTATCGAAATATAAGCTGCGATATTCCTGCTACGACTTTACAATTCGGAACGGGGAATGATGGCAATGACGATAAATTGATAGCGAAGAGTGGTGATGAATGATTATGATAATGCGCGTGACAGCGTAATTAAATTGTAACCGCTGCACGCGGCAGCGGCCCCACCCACCCACCAAGGCCCCTGCTACAACATCGCATTCCCTTCGCTTGTCCTTCACATGAATCGATGCTTATAAAGCGAAAGGATTATGCCGCCACATGCTTTGCAAATATATAAGCTGTGTCCGGTCGCACATAACATACAAGCTAAGCTTCGACACGCCTCCTTCCTTAATTCATTACTGTCCGGGGGTCCCCTAAAGGTCTTTCGTCATGCCAACCTCGGCTGCCCGATTTCTCTACCAACGTACCCCCCCCCCCCCCATAAAAGCCGCCTTCATTTCACATCAAAGAGCCACTTTCTGTCTCCTCTCCTGCCTGCTTCGCCCCCACCACCACCGCCACCCACCCACCCCACCACCCCCCTTTCCCGTGCGACCGACCAATGCACCCCCTTCTCAGCTCTCTCTACCCAAGCCCCACAGTCTTAGAGGGCATTCTCTCTCCCTCTCGTCTCTGGTCTCTCTGGAGCTCATGGAAAGGAAGTCGCTCTCCCATGCCTGGACGCACACACACTGCAAAGGAATGCTCACTCCTTCAATAGGTCTATGACGAACGATCTCGATTTACGAGCGCGTGGTCCGATACAAACAAAGGTAAAGGTGCGTCCCTGCAATGTCTTGCTCACGCCACTGCTGGCGACAGGACCTCCACACTAGAGGGAGCTCTAGAGAACCCCTCTTAGTAGGAATAGTTGGCCTACTCTTCCACGCTGGCCGAATATCTTTTGGAGGAGGTCGGAGTACCCACACTTTACCCCACCACACGCCAACAACTCAATGTCTTGAATCATTGTATTGATGCTGAGTCGATAGAGGTGGAGGGGGGGGGGGATTTTGAAACTTGGCGTGCTGGGAGATCGACAATTCCAGTTGGATATTTGAACTGGTCCTAAAGGGCACCCCCTATGTTCTCCAACCATCACTGATCAGCGTGGTGAAGTTATTGTCCAATAACCCCCGTGACTGACGTGGCCAGGGGTCGTCCTTCATCCAGCACTGGATTTACAAATATATAAAATAGATATATAAAATATATATAAAATATAAATACATAAAATATATATATAAAACATATATATAAAGTATAAATATTTAAAATATATATATATGAATATTCAGCAGTGGACTTGAACACTGAACAATTTGTGAAAAAGAGCGTCGTAGCTCATCGGATTTCTGCCAGATAAATAACGATTTTGATTCCGACTTCCAGAGGGCTGAAAATTAAAATGTATAAATAAATGAAAACCGTACGACGCATACTTAGTACTGACACTCACCTTCAGCGCTTGCCTTGATTAGCCATCAGTTTGTTTGGCGTCTACATGCACGTTGACACGGCACGGAAGTGTAAATGGCAACTTGAAAGAAGAAGAAACACATGTTTCTTAATGAACTACTCTCATTGGGAAGTGTTTATTTCATCAACCTGAAGTATGCCGGCTAATTAATGTCAGAGATACATGCCTCGGAGCTTGGATGAGAGTGAGGTCCTCCTTTGAATCAACACGTGTGTGTGTAGTCGTGTGTGTGTGTAGTCGTGTGTGTGTGTAGTCGTGTGTGTGTGTAGTCGTGTGTGTGTGTAGTCGTGTGCGTGTGTAGTCGTGTGTGTGGGGAGCGGTAGTGTAGCGGTTAGTGCACTGCCCTACGAACCCGGCGACCCGATTTCGATCCCCGCTCACAGCCAACACCAGTGACGATTATCTAGGTCGACTCAGCCTCAAATGAGTACCTGGTGTGGTGTGTAAACATCGCCGCTAGGGAGACAAAGGCGGTCGGGCGTGGTGTTGGCCACCCACCCCTTCGTGTGCCGTGCCGGCCTTAATAGGTGCTCGCTAACAGCACTTGCCCTAACGGTCTATTGAGGCTACACGGGGTATCTTTGTCTTTGTCTTTGCACGCGTGTGTCGAATCGAATCTGGGCTGTACACGGGTATTAGAGGCAGGGGCAGACAAAAGGGAAAGCGACTGGTCGGGTGGGCCCATTGAGTGCAGATGACTTGTCCCAGTGCACACGTACAGTAGTGGTAGGGGGTTGCCTGCCTTTGGGTCGCTTGCTTTTGCCGTGTGGTCGATGGGTTTGTGTGCGAGTGTAAAAAAAATACTGCGGGATTTCTTTGTGTGGAAAAGTACATTTTGTTAAAGGGGACATTATTTATTGTGTCATTACCATCGTGTATTGTATTATCACGTTTTGTATTGTGTCATTATGTATTGTATCATTACTAGTCTCCACAACAACGCTGAACGGTGTGCTCTTCCGTGTTAGAATAAACTTTTTGCACCGAACTAGCACCAACATTTTGTCGAGAATGGGTCCTTGTTTTTAAGCAGTATTGATCCAAGCGAGCTTGACCCTGCTAATGCGACACTGGAAGGCGAAACCAGTCCAGAGTTTTCTTGCATTGAACCAATGATGTCGATGAGATTCACTCTCAGAAGGCCGTGTGCCCGACGGGATGTCTCCGCATTACTCATCGTCCTTATCTGCAAGAGACAAATAAGGGAAAGAGGCATTATTCATTTTCTGCCCGATGCAACACGCGGGAAATTTATCTCCCAAGCACCGCGGCAAGCAGCTCTTCTGTACTGTGCCACGTTTTTGACATCTTTCAGGGAAAATTGAAATTCCAGTAAAGTGGCTCTTTAGGTCCACGATGTTCACGATTAGAAGTTCATTCGCAGAGTAGTGCTCGTGCGCTTTAGAATTTGAAGTTTAACCTGCAGTTGTTTTGATTGAACGCTCAATTGTATCTAAAAAAATCTGAGTTGTGCCTCTGCTACCAGAGGTACGTATGCTGTATGCATACAGGCGAGTAGGCGTGCGTGAGGACATTATCGAAATCCTTTATCGTGAACTTTGAGACGTGGCCGGTATTTCCCGCAACATCAGGACTGTCTGGAGGCTTTAACATTGCATCGGCATGAGTCATGCGCATAGGGGGTGGAATGAATCCCCACCCCCAACACCCACACACCACACTGCCCTCAGAAGATATCAAGGTCATACATTATGACCTTGATATGTCGTGCATGTAACGATCATTGTAACGGTGCGTATCAATGTCGAAATAAAACCATTGTATGTCACATATACAAATAGAACAGACACAGACTCTTACACACGTGATTCTATGACTGCATTACCTTGAGTATAAGAATCGATGTTGATCGCTGGATTGATACATTGCGCGATGATTCACGTACCGAATGCGTCCCAATAAATAATCGGACAATGTGGCTCTTTTAAAATACTAACAGGCCAAGATCCAGCTCCTCTGGCACGGCGAGAGCAGTAGAATTGTTATATGAGGGGCCACCATGCCAAGGACGTGGACCGCTTAGGAGATTGAACTTTGGGTGGGTCAAAGGTGACATTTTGGTGGCTCAAGGTCACTCCCAGAAGCCCTCTAGCAAGGCCCTGCGCACAACGGTGCTCAGGCGGAGACGATATTTATCCATCGTTGCACGTGACCTGGTCAACGACATGACCGTGTGCTCAATCGCTCTAGGTGCCAACGTCCTGTCTCAAAGACGTCGGCGATCATGACCGGATGCTCCTCAAGACCTTCCCATGAGATAGTCACAGTTACATCAAATTTCCTTATGCAACTTCAATTGCTGTGTTCGCAGATTCTTGTACCTCTGATTTTCCCAGCCAAAAAAAGCATCGCATCAAGTCTCTCGTTTTCTCATTGCATGTCCAAACAAATCTAACTTTCGTGCTCAATAATTCAATTTTAACGTCTAGACACCGTCGTATAGAAATCCCCGCTAGATTTGATTAAGCTGGTTGAGCTCACATCTGGATACTTCATGAGGTCAGGCTGCAGAATAAAACCACGATTGCTTGTTAGCGCTGAGTTTGTGCCCCCTTAAATTAGCCGCCTTGGCCTCAAGTGGGGCATCTCATGTCACCGTTATTTTTGAGAACCCTTGCATACATTGCAAACGGGGAATTATATCTTGCAGACAAAATGCACATTACAATTTCCCCACACAGTGCCATATTTCATCACCAAGATGTAATTACGTCACAATTTTGTTTCTGTGCAATATGTGTTGTCTTATAACTGGAAATAAAGTTCATGAAATTGTGCATGGATCCTTGCTCACGCGCAACCAAATTTGATAATTACATTGTTTATTTTCGCCCCGTTTTCTCCCAATTAAATTAAAATTGTGCTATTGGTTTCATGTCATGAGATTAATACATTTAAATTTGGAACTCCCCACAGCTAGCACCACACCATCTTGTTAGAAAATGGCCTTGGAAGATAACATTGCAGAGCTCATTTTTAAATCAATTTAACCTTCTAATCTTTACCAAGGGTACATATTTCATGTTCCCTGAAAATAGGCATTTGTTGTATAATACCAAAAATGTTACCTGTCAGAGCTGGAATGTGCCAAATAACTGATTTAAAGTAATTGTTTTTAGTGCTATGAAGAAGTGCCATTACCCGACAAGTCTCCTGTTATCTGTTTCCTTTTAATGCCACAGTGTAGTTGGTAATCGCGTTGAGTTTTGTTTTATTATGTCTGCTTGTGCATCACTGCTAGCGCAGCAGAAGCATCTCCAAATATATATATTTTATTTGATGTTTTATTCACAGAGTAATTGGTAACCAAACTGTGACCAGAAATTTCGATTTAAAGCTTTCGTGACTGCAGGGATTCATCTTCTTGGTTCTTTCGGTAAAGTCACGTAGAAGGGAAATAATAAAATAATAAAAATAAAATAAAATAAAATAAAATAATATTTTATTATGTTGTATTTTATTATTTTAATATTAAATAAAAGTATATTTTATTATATTTTGTTTTTATTATTTTATTATTTCCATTCTACGTGACTTTACCGAAAGAACCAAGAAGATGTGACCAGAAACTTTAAAAAACTCGACGAATCCTGTTAAATCATTGGCGGTCGCCTGGATTTGAGCCCAAGATCTCAGCTCTTTCGCTGCAGCCCTGGACGAGCCTGTGCTCCAGCACAATGAAATGTTTTTTTGTTTTGCCAAGTTTTCTGTACAACCTGCGATAATCATCATCCGCGGTGTATTTTATAACAAGGTTAGCCGAGCACGTGTATTTTACACAGTATGCAAATACCATAATGGGTACGGTCTGTGCCGTCACCGATGAAAACTCTTTTAGGGTACGTGTCTAATTTCATTCCCACAAATGCAATTTTGAATTTATGATAAAGCGATTACATCCCTTGCTAAGGTGCCCGGGGTGGAATAATAAAAAAAATTATATAAATCAGCGAATTAGGAATTAGGGAGAGAAAAAAATCAATTATCTGTTGCTGCGGTAACGGTTATATATGTAAGCTAGATCTCGAGCCAATTACATTGTATCTGCGGGAGCCACGGTCCAAAGCATAATTCCATACTAATTGGCGGAAGCGGCCAAGCAGATTCTGCTCTGCCCGGTGCAACGCGGTGACCGTAATGGACCCCACAAAAGAGATCTTCCTATCGCCCCCCGCGCCCCTCTCATACTCGCGCTTGCTAAGTGCCCACCGTGCTCGCACACCGCACCCAACCAGGGCCGAGCCGGGAAGCCCTCATGCTGCTCAGTCTAGTCCCTCCCCTCCACTCGCTCGCCTCGTTCATTAAACGCGCGCAGACAGCGCTCGCTTGACATTTCTGATTATAAGCAGGCTCGAAGGAGCGTTTATAACATTTGAAAGTCAATGCGGTTAATCCGGTTGCCTCGCATTGTGAGGAAGCTGGTTATGTGGTCCTGTAAGGTTTTACGTGGTTCACGTTTTATGCCAGCAAAAGACATTCGTGTGAACACAAGGAAATATTTGTTTCACCATTACAAAAGCCCTATCTTTCGAGAGCATGTCACGTATACACCACACTTTTCAGATAGATGTTGTGCCAGTTGTATGCAGTTCTAGAGTAATCATTAGGATGAAATAACAATGGCTGGGATAATAATACTTTAAGTTAATAATCATTGGATTATTCTACCATACAATGAATTACCACAACACCAAACTTATCACAGTTTGATATCGAAACTCATCATGTGCTTTTGCAAAGTTTTTTGGAAAACACAAATAAATAGTTTGACAAGAAAAGTCTGTTAGCATTAAAACATATATACGTTTCAATCCATAAACAAATGGGACGTCTGGAGTCATGTAACGAGCCCATTGTGGACTGATTTTATTACGCTTTATTTACGAGATTTTATTTTGGCAAAGTGAGAAAATCCATTGGGCAATAAAATGCAAATGTACAATGAGGACCTGGTTGCATCACATAAACTTGGTTACAGAAAAAAAAACCCCACGAACAAAACAAACCAAAAACAACTGTGTACAAGGTCAAAGTACCACCTTTCAAGGTCGTGCATCAACATAGGTACAACTAGCACACAAAATACAAGCACACATCACATACACATCATCACATGGACTGGTTTCGATCTTCTGGGTCTCATCAGCAAAATCAGGTCAATTAAGCTACGGATATAGAGTGTGGCAGAATGTGTATCCAGTCGCATGCATGTAGGGGTACCACTTCTGTGCTACAAAGAAGCGGGACGTGTCATGAAAATAAGAATATCTCGCAATAGTGTAAGAAGGGAGAAATGCAAGTAAATGCATTATCTTGAGTGGCGAGATGTTAACTACCTCGCCTGGTATACAGGAGATCGTGGGTTCAATCCCGATCCTGACGTCTGTATATTTGAACTTTCCTATGTTTTCTCTCCTCGTGGTCACGTGGATTTTTCTCCGGGTCCTCCAGTGTTTCCCTCCACATTTAGAGACATGAGTATGGAGTATTTGGCTGCAATACATTGCCACGTGATAAGCCACTTCGTTGAGCTATCATTTGTTTCCAGGTCGCTTCTGGAAAAGAGCTACATAGCTCAGTGGGCTTTACTTGGTAAAATAAAAAAATAGTTTATTGTTTGATTTTTTAGTATTGTTATGCAACTGCCAAAACCCAAGACTTGTTGTTTTCCAGAAATACTTTCAGATTCCCCACGACAGCTGTTACCTCGAAAAGAGCACGATTCTGGGAAAGCCAGCACAGTTGGCAACCCTACGTTCATGCAGTGCCTTGCAGTGATCCACAAATCTGCCAGGATGCACTATAAATCTGCCATTATTGCTCCTCAAAATGAATAACTAGATTTTTCTATTAAACATGATCCAAAATTCTGACCATGAAGCTGCCTGACTTGCTGCTGACACGGGGAGTGGAGGGAGTTGGCTGGGTGGTCTGCCGGGCAAGTTGCGCTGCGTCGGATCAAGGGCTTAGGCCTCAGGGAGTGTCCCCCATCTGGAGACCTCTCATCTTTGATGGCCTTAGTCCAGGCCTTGATAACTCAAGTTGGTGTCACCACGAGGGTCTGGAGCCAGAGATAGAGGCAGCTGTCAGCCGGTCTCCCAGAGGGCAAACCACAGTGCCAGTTAAAGACGTTTATTGATCAGGCATTGACTAGTTATTTACAAATGACATTCTCCCTCATTTTTCTGGCCCCTATTTCCTCGTCCATCTCTATTGTAATTGTCGCTCCTTCTGTTTCTCCCCCGGTTACCCGATATTCAGAAATGTTGTTGCATCAATCATTATGCACTGCTGTGGGATTAACACGACTGAGGCAGCTTTCACATGGTGTTTAAATCTGGTCAACCCATTATATTGGTGGAGTTTTTATTTATTTCACTTCGTTATTAATCTGAATATGTACACAGCGTTTATGTTATACGGTTGCCCGATACAGCTACTTGAGACTTTTGCAGGATATTTAGGTAAACCCGGTAAACTTGCAACATTGGGCAATGTTGGCATGTGGCTGGGCTAACGTTAGTCTAACGTTGGCCTAACGTTGGTCTAACGTTGGGCCAAAGTACCATATGTACTGGGTACACATAATTAATCACAGTACTACAATATTAGATTTGCCTGATATTCTCAGTTGGAGGACACAATCTGTGGCTGAGAACTTTGTAGATTGAGAAAAAGCTCTTTTATTCTCTCGCTGCAACTTGCTCCAGGTAAAGCACGCAAATAGTTGCAGTTTGTTAAATAAACACCAAATTCAAGTACCCACCTGCACCTATGTGAACCTCTATTAATCAATGAATATTCCGCTAAAACGAACTTGTCAAATCAGCCCAACCGTCATGAACAAAAATATAAATATCTATTATTGTAAATCCACAATGGCATGGGTAAGATTTACTAAGAATTTCTTTCCTCCTTTCACTTACTAAATAATTCTGTTTGAGACTTCAGTAAAATTACGAGCACGAAGACAGATTTTGTGTCAACCATTCCAGGCAAAAGCAAGGGGCATATAATTTGAACAGTTGGCAAAAAGTTGAGATTTGCAAGGTTTTCACCTGCGTTCGCAAGTGCTGCAAGCACCAGCATGACCAAAGAAAATGAGTGCAATAAAAACAAACAATGTTCCAAACATAGATATATATATAATTCTTTATCCGAGAACTGAGGCCCTCTGCCAACAAGCCATATTTCACACGCTGGTTATTATATTTCGCTGCAGCGTCACCCACGGGCGAATGAGCGACACAATATTTTGGCAGTTTTTAATTTAGCATCAAGGGCTGCAATTGGAGTATTGTGGCTGCCAGCCATGCAATGTGCCACCACCTTGTAAAGGGGCTCAATTATTCCAAGGGGCAGCGTTTGCAACCTTGGCACTTGAAGGCGAATATTAACAACAACAACAACAAAAATAATCAATAAAAGCGCTAAACAATATTGGAATGTATTGTTGCTTTAATAAGACATATATTGTGATCGTGCATAAACTTTGTTTAATCACGCTTCACAGTTGCACATGCTTATCTTCAATCTGCTGTATTACAAGACACACTTTTTTCCCACCTTTATTTTAAAGCGAAACTGGGAGGGCGGGGGTGCATCTTTTATAATCCAGTAGGTGTGTGTGTGTGAGAGCGAGCGACAAGATTTGTATAATGCCATTGATACCGGAGATAAGTTTGGGCGGCATCTTGTTTTTCAGTGCCATCCTTATAATCTGAAGATTATAGTGCTAACGTTGAAAACATAATAAAAGTGTTGCTTACTTTGGAAAATACTACATAACAGCGGTCAATAAATGCCGTTCTTTAGTTTATTTTTCGGGTACTATTTGATCAAGAAGAAACGGTGATTGTTTTCACCACTTGGCATCAATCAAAACGAGTCTGCCTGGTGGCTTCGAAGCAAAGCTTGGAAGCCATTTATCGCAGTTAATGGTTAATCACAAATCGTGAGTGAAACCTTGTCTACAGGAAGATCAGATCGAGCCTTTGAAGAAAGGGCTGGACTTCAATTGGTGTTGCCCAGCAGGATGAAGCATGCCCGCAAACCATCATGTTCCTTAAACCGTAGCCACTGAGCACTGTCTCAAAGACCCAGAGTGTCAAGGGGTCAGCAACAAACAGCACACTTGAATGTTGTACTAAATAAGACTTAATACACTTCTTAAATCATATTAGAGGTTTTTTTTTCTGTTAATGATGAGTGTAGTGATTTTTGTACTCAGATTGTAAATGTTGTGGATTTACTCTCCAACACACCCGTATGCTGTACTAGTAACCAATTGGCATGTTCTGTTTATGTGACAAATCTTACTCATTGGCTGTGTCGGGTGGTGGCGGGTTTAACGACACATTTATATTTAAAGTTTCGTGACTGCAGGGATTCATATTCTTGGATCTTTCGGTAAAGTCACCTGAGGATGGCTGCTTGTGTTGTGGCCGAAACCTCGTGAGAATTGTATTATGTTTTATTTTTATTATTTTATTATTTACCTTCTACGTGACTTTACCGAAAGATCCAAGAATATGACTCATTTATATTTACACGATCTAACCCAAATAAACTGTATTATGGATGAGTTTTGTTTATTTATTAGGATGGAGTGAAGTTGTTCCCGGATACGTAGGTTTTGTCTGGGTAATTTTCTCGCCAATGCAAACATACATTTAAATAAGTGACCAAATTTTCCACGAAGCACCCTCCTAATAAAGATTGTTTCGACTCATTGAAGCATTTCTGGTTTCAACAACTGTAAAAAAAACCGTGACGCATATATACTCACAGCCCATTGTTAAACCACGATTGGACAAACGCCTTCCCATTACGTATCAGGCATGGTTTGTTTGGGTATACTTCATCAACTCTGCTAAGAGCTGGTTGGTCGAACGGGGTGGAAGATTAATTCAGCACCACTTCATCAGGAATCAAACTCCCTTTAACTATTTACAACAACTAAAAACAGTAGCCTGTAAAGTAAAAAGTAACTCAATTAATAACCATTAAATGTAATATTTTCTTTCTAAATTGGCATGCGAGTATGCATTATATACGATGTGATGTTTACGTAGAAAGGCTTTATGAATTCAGTAAAAGTTACATTTGATTGAACAATGCGATGTTGACCTGTGCTCAATTTTTTTTATTAAGTACTGCAGTTTTAAATTACCTCACATTTTGTGGAACACTGTACAGTATCCAGTGTACCTTCACTACGTTTGTGAATACTTCGTGAATAAAGCAGAAAAACTTCATGTACATTCCCTCAAGGTTGAACACAGAGCCCCACAAATGTAATAATAACGACATATATTAAATGAAACATTCACCACTTTTAACGAAAATTCCACTTCCGCCAATGCAGTCGTAAAATTCAAAACCGAGTAACTCACCCCTATAATTTTAGAGTTACACATTTTTTTTTCATTTGATGAGAATCGGTCGATATCGTGCACGAACGCTCGCATACTTCCTGGGAGGATTTCTCGTTCACCGGCAATCCTTCGCTCCGGCAACTAACCGCGCAGATGAACGGACGGATCGTGTTGCTGCTCTCGGCGCAAACATTGCACGCGAGGATTATTGTTGTTGTTGCTGCTGCTGCCGAGAACGTCCCCGCCAAATCAGTATTATATTTTTTTTGCCGTGCAGGTCTCACGCAGGAGCGTGCACTTTATAGCGCTTTACGCTACGTTAGCTACGAACAAAACGCAGCTTTATGTTCTTCTCGACATACGAGGTGCGCTCATCGACAACTGGCTCGCGAGAGCAGCATGTGTGGCTTGGCCCGCTACCAAAGTTGTAAAGGCTTTTTTATATATATTTCTTACCAGTGATGCTCGCCGAGCTCACCTGACCGTGACAAGGTTATTTTTGGGGGTTATTAATTAGCCACTCTATGTCGAGAAAGGGTTAAAGGCATTCCAGGGACATAACACAGAAACAAGGGGCCGATTTTTCAGCTAAACACCAAGACAGCCGCCAAGCTTTTAATAAAGAGGGTGAGTCTCTGTGTTGGCAGGGTGCTATTACGGCGTTGTGACTGTCAGTAAGAGTTGCCGCTATCATGCAATGCCAGCCCTCACTTAGAAAGGACGCTTTGTCTACGTCGAGTGTATTTTATGCGTACGTATATAAAATTGGTCTTAAATAGATACCTTGGGCGATATGTAAGGCTCTTTTTTCCGTCAGCGTTTTCACTCAGTAGCGTTTCATTAAGCGACCTGTGCGGTCAAATTATTGGATGCTTTTGAAAAAAAAAACTTGATCATGAAAAGCATTATCGCCACAACGTATTATTCCACGGGGGTCCAAAAGAAGTGAGCTCTCGATCAGCGCAAATTTTTACATTGCCGTGACATTTGCATCAGCGACGTGAACATTGACAATTTGGAAACAAAAGACGAAGGGGACGTGAAGCGATGGAGAGAAATGCTCGCTTTGAAATTACACTAAGGCACAATAAAGTGGATCGGGTAACAAACACCGTTCAGAGGCAAAAGCTTGACTGCGGAGAAAAAGTCGGCATGCTTTGACAAGACACATCACAAGAAAGGATGAGAGCCGATGGACAGGATCGGAATGTGCCCGAGTGGATGGCCACCGTGCAGATGGAGCGATGACGTCAGCTCGTGCACAGGAGTGAGATCAAGATTGTGGCGTCGTAGGACTGTGAGAGATGGCTACGATGTGAATCTTCGTCATTGAAAACTAATTTCTTGACAACTGATTTTAGCGTTGGGTTTGCTGTTCTTCCACCGCACCTCCGATTAGCACGGTTGGTTACGTACGGCGCGAAATAAGCTTAACATGCATAGAAACTAGATTTGAAGCTTTCGTGACCGCAAGGATTCATACTCTTTGTTTTTTTTCGGTAAAGTCACGTAGGTAAAAAATAACATTAAATAAATAAAAACAATTAAATTAATTCACGACGTTTCGGGCGCAACACAAGCGTCCTTCTTCAGGTGGGGAAAACGTAGCGAAATGTCAGCCACCTCTTAGACACACTTAAGCGGTTGTGCTTTCGCTACGTTGTCCCCACCTGAAGAAGGAGGCTTGTGTTGCGCCCGAAACGTCGTGATTTAAGTTAGTTGTTTTCATTTATTTTATTATTTATTTTATTTACGTGACTTTACCGAAAAAAACCCAAAGAGTATGCACAGAAACCTGCATGGACACAAACACCATGCATTTTTCTTCAAACATCAAAACAGTCGCGAGTTTAAACGCCAAGTCCAGCAGTAATCACGACGCATGGTTCACCCTAAGACTGCCTGAGGGATATATTTGTATCAGTTGATCGTGGTTACTTTCCATTAAGAGGAACTAACGGCACGAAAGCACGAGACGTGTTTTGGAAATACTCCAAGCTCCATATGTTCACCATCAAGCCAAGTAAGGTTTCCATAAAGACGCTTTCCTCTAAGTAAAAAAAAAAGAACGGATTTAATTATATTCACACCGACCTTATAGTTGTGGACTCTTTCAGCATGTTTTTCAGCATGCATATATTGCAAGCTCAAATTCCAATACTTTTACACTCACCTCGGAGCTGGTTCCATTGTTATCATATTCTTAGGTTTTTTTCGGTAAAGTCACGTAGGTAAAACATTAAAATTAATAAAAGTAAAATAAAATAAAAAAATAAAAATCACGACGTTTCGGAGGCAACACAAGCTTCTGTCTTCAGGTGGAACCGTCACAGCCACGACAGCTGTATCAAGTAAATGAGAGATTACAAGAGCTGTTGCCTCCGAAACGTCGTGATTTTTATTTTATTTTACTTTTATTAATTTTAATGTTTTACCTACGTGACTTTACCGAAAAACCTAAGAATATGAATCCTTGCAGTCACGAAAGCTTCAAATCTAGAATCAATTGTTAACATCCATCACATGTGCGCCATGTATGTTGGCCATAATGTGAATGGATAGCGTTGACAAACACATAATGGAGGGGGGGGGGGTCACGGTGCATAGTTTATGAATCCTCTTGTTGCTGATGTTGATCACATACACGTTGAGCTGACTTACACACGGTACTGTGCTGTGTTTATCGAACACGTTTTAATCTATTTCGCAATGAGCAAGTTTAAAAAAAAACACACACCGGTGGCGCCTACACCGAGTGTTTATATATTGCTCCATCATTTTCATTGTTGAGCCTTTTAAAACGATACGACAAAGAGGAGGCCGGGTAACTCAGAGGTCAGAGCACTAAGCAAGCACTGCTGAGATGCTGGGGGTGGCTTTTTGTTGTTAAATTTAGGCAGCCATCCATGATTAAACTTACGTTCTTAAGTGTAGTGACTTAGAGGTCGCAGCCTGGTCACCAACGACTGAGCAACTAAAGCATCAATTCAGATCTGAGTTTTTACTCTAATTTGTAAAAAAAAACCCACACAATTCCATCTCTGAAAACGTTTCAATAATACTTTTATATAGTTCGACTGCCACGTGATGAACATATTTTGTAGCAGGGCGCTTTGATAAGTGCAGCCGTGCCTCGTGTGAGGAGAGGGGATCATGACGGGATCTTGGAGATAGTTTTGTTATATCACTTTCTGGATCTTACATGTTCTCGCTCCTCGTGGGGATCACGTGGATCAAAACGAATATCAAACACAAATAATCTGAACACGTATTCTTGGTTCTTTCGGTAAAGTCACGTAGAAGGGAAATAATTAAAAATGTTATTGCTTTATTTTATTATTTCCCTTCTACGTGACTTTACCGAAAGAACCAAGAACATGAATCCCTGCAGTCACGAAAGCTCTGAATCGAAATTTAAGTCTGAACACATGTTCAGATTATTTGGCTGCGACTATAAATCCCCACGTGCGATGAGAAGCCACTTCGATGAGCTATTATGCGTGGCCAAGTCGCCCTTGAAAAGGAGCTAATAGCTCTGTGAGCTTTACTCGATATATAAAATAGTTTGGTTGATTTTTATTTTAGTAATCATTCTCTCACAGGGTGATGCACTGTTTTGTCAGAGTTCTCAACAGTCACTTCATGACAGGACACCAATAGCCCCAATATAATACAATTGTGGGGAAAAACAATACTTGCATTAACAATGAAAGTTATCTTAATTTTTGGCTATATTCTAACAATTGTTTCATTTGAAAATTCATTTTTAACAGCGATTCAAGTTTGTATCAACAACGTAACAAGTATGCTTTTATGTTTTACTGAACCTGCCATTTTAGACCGCTGAAGCAGCAACAATTTAATTCTCTATATGCGTGCGTCTATGCACGTGTGTAATATTCCTTTTGAACACGTACAACAGAGGAGGTGTACATTTCACTCACAGTGTGGTCCTGTTCATGGCATCGCCCCACAGGCTGCTATAGGTCAGACAGATGCAGTTCAATACCGTCGAATTCGCATAAACGTTATTTAATGCTGAGTGCAATTTTACTCGACGTCAGTTGCCATTAAGGTGGGACATATTGTTACACATTTGCCACGGTTAACCGAGTTCCGTTTTTGCTGCATACTTTGGAGTATTTCCCATTATTTTAACAAAATGATCAACATTCCTTCTTGAGTAAATTTCACGTCAGGCCGTAACGAACCTTAGGACACTAGGAGGGAGTTGCGTTTTTATTTTAATTTAAGTTTCGTTGGATTATTGCACTGGGGGCCTGCGTTAGCGGAATACCAAGTACCAGTCACATAAAGCACTGAAAATTTAATGTTTCATTCAGTGGTTGTGTGAGCCCATTGGGGCCCCTTAAGCAGACATAATTTTTGGATGGCCCCCTTTCAATTTAGAAAATCCTCGCGCACATAACAGAAGAGATCGAGACAACATATACAGATGTTGTGACAGAAGAGAGATGTTGACAAAATATAGATGGAGTCTGATAAGCGAGGCGCAGACAAGCTAGAAATGAGAGACATGAATTGACGTTTCATATTAAATAGTTTGCAAAGGTTATTCGAATTTGAGCTGATGTTTGAAGCACTTCTTTTGTAATCATACGTTCACGGGCTAATGAGCTGATTGGGCTCATACGCTTTTGATCTATTTTACTATTTACCGTTTTTATTTTTTCCAGGTAAGGCCCACTGAGCTATGCAGCTCTTTTCAGAAGCGACCTGGCCACAAATTATAGCTCAGCAAAGTGGCTTATCATGTGGAAATGTACAGCAGCCAAATACCCTAAACGCATGCGTCTAAATGTGGAAGGAAAACCCAGAGGACCCGGAGAAAATTCCACGCGACCACGGGGAGAGAGACACGCAAACTCCAAATATACAGCAGCAGGCGTCAGGGTCGTGATCGAACCCACGACCAGGCGAAGTAGTTACAATTCTCACCGCCGTGGCGGTGGTGATCGCCTTGCTTGTGCCTGGGGGCTGCCACTCTCTCTCTCTCTTGCCATCATGCACCACGGCGACCGTCTCGAGGCTGCAACAGCACGGGAAGCCTTCGTGAAAGGACTCTGCCTGCCACACCAGCTGCTCGCACGCGTCGCAGGCTGCTCTCATTCCAACCTGCGTGTTTATTTTCACCCTGCATACGGGCTAGAAAATGGGGTAATGTGACCATCCCAGCCTATCAAAATAAATGCCGCTATCACTGAAACGTGGGTCCGGTTACTAACACAAATCCTAGACGTCATCGTCATCAGAGCGAGCGTTGAGAAGAGTAAGTGGCCTCTCTCTGTCACGACATCCACTGGACATCTGTGAAGAAAGAACTTCATAGCTCATTGGATTCTTCCAGTATAAATAAATATTCTGATTCTGATATCGGCGATAACGGTCGATTGAGAAGATCGGTGAGGGAATGGCAGCGTATGGAGTGAACGCGCTGGAGAGAGGATAACCACTGCACGGGCGGCTCTTCATCCAACAGTAGATAGCCAATTGCTGCTTTTTATTGACAATTTAAAATATACAATTGTGTTAGCATAGCAGCCGACTTTTGATCGCGAAAATATCACATAAATGTGCTTGAAATGTAATGTAAATTATCATTCAGCTTTGGATGCCAATTCCTTTGTCCGCACGAAGTCAAGCAAAGGTAAATAGGTCATCCGTAAGCAAGGCCATTGATGCCACCACATCGCACCGTGCATCATCACTCTCTCCTTTCTGCGAGACCCTGGAGTTGTCGTAGAGTCAACACACGACCTTGAAGATGGCGCCTTACACGATGCCACGTGAGGCTTCAGGTTTTCCCCTCCATTGCCGACTTGTGGGTTCCATCCGCAGTAGCCTGCCCCGCCTTCATCTTGCACTCACGTCCCACCTATCACAATCTCCCTCTCATTGAATCTGCAGCACTTTCTTGTCACGTCCTATCTAAAACTGCAAAATTATTAGCATCATCCTTCCGTGAGAATTCCGTCATCCTCCGCTGTCACCCGTCTTCAAAGGTCAGAAGCGTGTTTTCTCGTGGCTTTGCACGCGCTGTTCTGTCACTGACAGGACACTAAACACGGACATTCCTCCTGCCTGCAGCACCCCTCTCTTCACACCTAAGTTGACCCTGATCTGTACTCTTTCAAGGCTGTGATTGCCATCCATCACTTTCTGGAATTTGCATTTTCTCTTTCCTCGTGGTGGCCACGTGGATATATATATAAAACACGAACAATCTGAGCATGTACCATTGGAACCTCATTTGCCAGTAAAAAATATGATAATTGTTTTTTTAACCTTCTATCTGGCAACAAAAAAAAAACAACAGCAAAAATAAAATGAAAAAAGGTGTCAGTTTTGTTGCCAGATAGAAGGGTAACAAACCAATTATCAATCTGAGCATGTGTTCAGATTATTTCTGATCATGTGTTCACATTATTTGGTTGCGGCTATAAATTATTACGTGTGATGATGAAGCCACTTCGATGAGCTATTATGTGTGGCCAGGTCGCCTCTGAAAAAGAGCTAATAGCTCAGTGGGCAATACTTGATAAATAAAATATCAGTGTCTCGGCTTTCTTATCACAATCACCCATTTGGTTCCTATTCTCCAACACTAATGCTTGAATCAAAATCACCATGAATGAGCAGAATTTGTACCAGATGTCATCCGTTAACCAGAGTTGAGACTGGTAAGTACTCGATGGTACCCTGTTTAGAATAAGTCGATTTCGGGCTACAAGAAGGCCTGGAGACGACAAGGCAGCAATGGTTTCTCAATCTCTCTGTGCAGTGCTTTGTGCGTCATGCTAAATACCCTCTAATATAATTGGCTGAACATCCCAATACCAGGATTCTCCTGAACAAGAGTCTTGAGGCTCAGTGAGGGTTTCCTGGGTAAATAAAGGGTACGAGTGTTGTTACTCGTGATATGGGCACACAGAATAGGCAACCCATAGCAACTACCATCAACATTGTTATGAAAGATTCCTGTTCAAACCCAAGTGTCCAGTATCAATACCTGATACACTACATCCTTATTGCTCAACTCAATTCTTCATGACCTCCCCCATGGTCTAGCTTTTCACGAGTATTAATCTTTTTTGATTCATATGCAAATTGAGATACTCCACACTCGATGCACCTGAAGGATGGCACCGCGGGGGGTCGTGAGGCCTGGAGTTGATCAACACTGCACTGGAGTACCGCCAAAATCTGAAATGCACCAGGAAATAATTTCCATACTCAATGCCTTTTCAGATGCAAATAACCCTTTGTGAATCCTGGGTGTTTTGCTGCCTCTATCCAATCAGGCCAGGTGGCTCAGTGGTAGAGCGAGCAGCCATCAATCAGAAGTGTGTGAGATCAAATCCGGGTTAGGGATAGACTCAACCCATCATCGCCGCCTTATGGGGTTAGTAAAATGAATACCACTTTGTGGGACGTCAACAGGGGCTGTTCTATGATAGACACTCACCCCCCACCCCCCCCCCCCCCCCCATAGGAATATGGAGTTTCCACAACTGGCCTAGGGCTGCAGAGAGGAGATTTGCACCGCCGCAATGCTCATTTGAGTAGAAAATCACTTTGGCTTCTGTGATTTGTGTATCATGCAGTAAAGTATGAGGCACTCGCATAATGAAACACCAATGTATCAGCACCCTTCTCCTTACCTACAACTAAAATAGTCTGCCCAAAGCCTTCAGCCTACCCGGCGTATTCCTCACAGATCCCTAAATGCGAAATCTAAAGCCAATTTTTAATTGGCTTTAGATTTCCGCACATTTTATTTGCGGCAACGTTTAAGACGTGGAGCGATTTCATCATCCAGATATTCTCCTCCTCCACATCGCTCTGTTGTGGCAGCCACTTTGCTCGCGGGGGGGGTTAGGGGTTAACGTGAACGCGTGGCAAAGTGATCGCGCGACCAAATGATTTGTGTTCAAAGTAATACGCGACAGAGTCACCGTCCACTTGAATGGATGTGTCGGGGCAGCTGCAACAAAACACGTAGCGGCGATGCACAGACGAAGCCGCTCAACGCCCCCCGTTTCGATGTTTAGCCCTCGGAGCTTCTTCCTCTGCGCCATCCGAAAAGACAAAATTACTGAGCATCCCCCAGAGGGATGATACGTTTTTTCCCCGTCACTAATTGTACATTTCACTGTCGTCGCAGTGTCAGTGCTGTCTGCAGCAAAACATTAACAATGGCACTAATTTCCCACAATTTGTTCTGTTTCTCAACACTGACATCCCTTAATGCGTCACGCGGAAGCGTTTACTCAGCTGCAGGTTCTACAGATCAATTAGGTCGGGCCATCACCGCCGTAATGTGTGACTCTCCCAGGTTTCCAGGATCTCTGATTAATATTATCCTGTCATGGGTTGTTATTTTTTTTTCTCTGCTGCTTTCAGTCACATTTTGTCGCAGCATCTCTGTGCCGTAGCATTGCCTCGAATGTGCAAGCATGCATCTCTGATTGCAGGTGCACACAGACGTAAAATTAAAGGCAAATATCTCACACATAGATGAATAATTATCGGGGCAAATGCCGTTCGCGAGCACCTGTGAATGTCAGCATAGCGCACAAGGTGGTGGTGTCAGCAACACGACGCCCGGCCGCCTTTGTCTCCCCAGTTCTGATGTTCACGCACAGCCCGCACCAGGCATTGGATTATGGTTGAGGTGACTTAGGGGAGGCCCGGGACTGGTTCAGATATTCAGGTAAGCTAGAATCGAATTCGGGCTCCAGGTTTGTAGCAAGGTGCCACTTACCACAACGCTACAGCTGAGCCAACTATTATAGATGCAAAGACAAAAATCCCCCGTATAGCCTGTAACGGGCTGTTGGGGCAAGTGCTGTTAGCGAGCACCTATGAAGGCCAAAACGGCACACAATGGGGTGGGTGGCCAGCACCACGCCCGGCCACCTTTGTCTCCCCAGTGGCGATGTTTACACACCGCACCAGGTACTCATTTGAGGCTGGGTCGACCTAGGGGAGGCCCAGCACCGGTTTCAGATAATCGTCACTGATTTTGGCCGTGAGCAGGAATCGAACTCGGGTCGCCAGGTTCGTAGCGCAGCACGCTAACCGCTCAACTACCACCAACCACACACACACACCACACACACGCACACCACACGCACACCACACACACACCACATGCACGTGCCGCTGTAAGTACACCGCTGCCTAACCAACTCCAGAATTGCCGACACATGAGCCATGGTCAGAATACATGGCAAGTGAGCCAGTTTTTTTTTTTTTAATCCTACAGTAAAACCGCTCAGCGGAAAGCACAACCGGAGAACGGGAGCAATAAAACACGGCGCGAAGGCCGCGTCTACACCAAGGATCCAAGCACAAGGCCTTGGCGACAGAGGTGACCCGCACAGGTCACACGAGCCCCTCGCAACACGTGCGCGCGCATGGACGGGACGGGCAGCATTGGCAGTAGCATGCTGATACACAATGCCTGACAATACTCATCATATTTCGATTTAAAGCTTTCGTGACTGCAGGGATTCATCTTCTTGGTTCTGTCGGTAAAGTCACGTAGAATGGAAATAATAAAATAAAAAAATAAAACATTATTAAATAATTCTCACGACGTTTCGGCCACAACGCAAGCAGCCGTCCTCAGGTGGAAAACCAGGTCTGTCGAGAAGCCAGAGAAGAATACTCATCATAATGCACAACGTGTCGATACACTGCCGGACGAAGAAAGGCCTCCCCGACGTCGTGTTGGTCACGGGAGTTGTTTGACCACACTTCATCCAATGTGCAAAAAATGGGCAGCTCTTAACCAAGATCCCTTAACGCACGAGTGGAGAATAAAACACCTCTTGTGTGCAACTGCGGCTATGAACACCAAACCACGAACCATGTAACTTCGCACTGCCTCAAATATAAACGTTTGAAGGTGAAGGTGGTGGGTGGTTATGTGGCTGGGGAGCTTGGTGAGTGGGTGGTTGTAGGTTGTTGGGTGAGTGGGTATCGGCAGTTCATCAACTCTCAAACAAAGCAATTGAACGGCTACATCACTTCGAGATCATCACCACGCTGGTCAATTGTGCGTTGGTCAAGTGACGGTGGCGACTGAGGTTCGCCATCGGCGGGAATCAAACTCAAGCCGCCGGGTGCATAACGCGGTGCGCTTCGTGTGCCACTCCGAGACCCGGTAGCATGCTAAGTGGCCGCTGTAATACGGCAACGCTTACCATGAGCAACGGGCGCTGGCTTGTGTATGTGTGTACATAGCCTCATACAACTGCTTGATCATTTACAGCTGTGAGCATCACCTGCACAGCAATATACTTCAAAGGTTAATTTGATCGTTTTGGCCAAAGCATCGTAAAGGATTTAAACAATAACTTTTGGGATCCGACGAGGATATTGCATTCCCGTGGAATCCTAACTGATTCCACGAGAGTCTCTATAAAACCTACTTCAATTTCTTACAGGACTGCGAAAGATAAAAGTGAAATATAGCCCAGGAAGTCCTGTTTGATTGTGTCTTGCTTCAAGGTCTCTGCACATGGCCACACAGCCACACGCGCACAAACACAAAGACCCCCCGTATAGCCTTAACAGACCTTTTGGGGCAAGTTCTGTTCGCGAGTAGAACCTACGAAGGCCCGCACGGCACACGAGGGGCGGGTGGCCAGCACCACGCCCGGCCGCCTTTGTCTCCCTAGTAACGATGTGTACACACCGTGCCAGGTACTCATTTAAGGCTGAGTCGGGGGGTGGTAGAACCGTGTATCCGTGCGCACACACGCATGCGTGCACTCTGGTGACTGTGTGCGTGTGTGCAGCTGAGAGATGACAGAGAAAACCAGTTCGCCTCGCCTCCAACACACGCTTGAACCTCCAGCGGCGTGACGTGTTGTCATCGAGCAGATGCCAGACGAGGGATAAAATCGTGTGTTTTTGACTTCGGGCTCAATAAGCCGCCAGATACGAATCAGAGGAAGGATTTAGAGATGCCCCTATGAAAGAAATATGTAAGCATCCGCTTATGTGTGTGTGTGTGGTTTGTGGGGAGCGCTAGTGGAGTGGTTATCACACCGTGATAAGGAATATCTAAACAAGTCCTGGGCCTCCACGAGGTCAACTCAGCCCTAAATGAGTACATGGTGCGGTGTGTCAACATCAATATCGGGGAGACAAAGGCCACTGGGCACGGTACCGGCCACACCACCCCGTCGTGTTGCTGTGCTGGCCTTCAAAATGTGCTCAGTAGCAGTACTTGCGCAAACAGCTTTAAAAAAAGATGTTAACACCTGAAGGCGACTGCTTGTGTTGCGATCGAAACGTCGTGATACTTTTACTATTTTTCTATCTACGTGGCTTTACCGAAAGACCCATAGAATACTTAAACGGGACTATCGTTTTTAATGGGAAAAGAACGGATAATGCACTGTGACATGATAACAAATGTATGGTAATATCTTCAAAAAGTAAAAGGGTCTCCCACATATTCGCCATCATTGTCAACGCGTGCCTGGATTCTTCTCCAGGTGGTCTCCATGTCTTGTGGCATTGTTGCAAATTCTCAGAAGTGTTAACATTTTTTTGAAGCGCCCTGTATAAAAAATTAAAAAAGATATTTGGTGATACTGCGTCGGCAGGAGTGCACATGCACAAAAAACTCAACACGCACACTCATCAATAACACTTCCATAATAAAAAAGTCCATACTAAACCACGTTATGGGAAATGTCCCTTCTTCATAGTGCCATGCGAGGCCAGAGAGGTCTGGTCAAGTATGAAAAGGCGAGCTGGGATCGTTGTCTATGCATGCGTGTTGTGTGTGGCAGCAGCACTCAAGCGGTGAACGCACTGCACAACGAACCTGAGTTCGATTCCCGCTCACGGCCAACACCAGTGACGATTATTTGAACCGATCCTGGGCCTCCCCTCCGTCGACTCAGCCTCAAATGAGTATCCTGGTGCGGTGCGTCAACATAGCTACGAGGGAGACAAAGGCGGCCGGGCGTGGCGATGGCCAGCCATCCCCTGTACCATCCCGGCCTTCACAATTGTTCGTTCACAGCACTTGTCCCAATAAGTCTGTTGACTTGTCTTTACACAAGGGCCCAAGCACATGCAAAGCACTCACCCATAAAACCAGCTCTCGTGTTATAATAATAATAACACACGTCCCATGGACCTGTACAACACAATGCACGCACTCATGTGAGGATTTTGTGTCCAGACCAACCCTGTGGCAAGACCTCGTTTGGAAGCGAGCGAGGTGGGGGCTGGGGCGACACAGCACTGCATTTGAAACAAAGCTAAAACGAATGTTGAACACTAAACGAAACGAGGAGCGATACGATCTGCGTCAGTCTGTCAAGCATTCTTATCTAGCTCTCACCCCCTATGTATATATTGTACCAACATTTTTTGACTTGACTCTAAGAATGTAAAAGGGGGGGGGGAGCTTAGAGGCCTTCAGCAGGGGGTGGGAGGAAGGGGGGCTCAGCCCCCTGTAGCCCCCCCCCCCACCACCATCCTGATGCTATGGGGTTGGAACGCACTCTTGTTCGATACACGCGTGTACAGACACACGCAGAAAGTCACTCACGCACAAACACAAAGATTCCCCATATACGCGGACAGACTTTTTGGGCAAGTGAGCACAGATGAAGGCTGACACCACGCCCAGCCACCTTTGTCTCCCCAGTGCTGATGTTTAGACAGAGCAGTTAACTTATTTAAGGCTGAGTCAAGCTAGGGGAGACCCAACACCGGTTCAAGCATTCTCTGCTGTTATTGATCGTGAACGGGAATCGAACTCTGGTTGCCGGGTTCACAGCGAACTGCGATAACTACTTCACTACTACTTCCTACACACGCACACACACACACCTACACACGCGCGCACACACACACGCACACACACCTACACACGCGCGCACACCTACACACGCGCGCACACCTACACACGCGCGCACACACACCTACACACACACACACCTACACACGCACACACACCTACACACGCTAAGCGGCCGTTTCTAATGCTTCAGCACGCAGCAGGAATCTGACTTCTTTCAATGCCAGTTACACCCCAAGTCACACAGGGCACACACGGAACTTCAGTGAACAAACTTACAAACTGCTAAAATACTTACAAACTACCAGAATGCTTTGTCAAGGTAAAGACGTGCAATGTGCACAGTGCCCTTGTCAACAAAGAAGGCAAGGCCCACGCCAATATTGACCCTGTCATATTTCCCCAGTTGCCTTTATTTAACAGTACAAGGGTCATATTAGGACTCGTGTGTGTTTTTGTTGTTGTTGTTGTTATTCTTGGTTCTTTCGGTAAAGTCACGTAGAAGGGAAATAATAAAATAATATAAATATAAAACAATAAAAATTCTCACGACGTTTCGACTGCAACACAAGCAACCATCATCAGGTGTGAAATCCACAGCAATAATTTTGTTTAATTGTTTTATATTTCTATTATTTTATTATTTCCCTTCTACGTAACTTTACCGAAAGAACAAAGAATATGAATCCCTGCAGTCACGAAAGCTTTAAATCAAAATGTTGTTATAGTCAAATTCACCACGGCTATATTGGAATAACACTAAGACGCAGGCAGTGGGACATAATGCATTGGCGAACACACACTGACCGATCAGAAGAGAACGCGGGCTTGGGCAGAACACGCGGTGAGCGCGGTTGGCTACGTACGGCACGAAATAAGTTCGGCGTGCGTACGAGAAGTGACGCTGTCCGATGGTTGAAACCTTACAGCGGAGTCAACCAATGCAATGCGTCTTTTTGTAAATTAATCATTGTAGTTTTGGAGAGAAAAAAAAAGATTCACCCCCATCTCTCAGACATCGTTTTGTGCTGGCTTGTGTTGAGATGCCGTAGCATGTCAATGATGGGAGAATGCCCTCATCCAGACTAATCTCCTAAGCGAGGATCCCATCAGGAGCATCTCTTTGCTGCACAAGCAGCGGCGCTGCTTTGCATCGCATCCCAAACTGGCCACGCGCAGGTGCAGTCGCCTTCTCCGCAAATAAAAAACAAAGGGTCGCCTGAATGTAACTGTGGCACCACACGGCAAACAGGGGAACGCATCGTGGACTCGTGCCCATTGTCAGTCTATGGGTGTATGGTTCTCTGTGTGAGTGTATGGGTCTCTGTGTGAGTGTGTGGGTCTCTGTGTGAGTGTATGGATCTCTGTGTGTGTATTGGTCTCTGTGTGTTTATGGGTCTCTGTGTGTTTATGGGTCTCTGTGTGAGTGTATGTCTCCTTGTATGAGTGTATGGGGCTCTGTCTGAGTTTGTGGGTCTCTGTGTGAGATCATATCCACTGCGAGCGTTCTCTCACGGCAAGAGTGGTCATCACTCTCTGACCAATGAAGCCAGCAGTTGGATTCACAGCTTTAGACATCGACTTACAGTAGCGACTCAATCCATATAGATACGGGAGAGTTAATATTTATACTTTCTGGGGACAATCTGTGTTCTGTGTTGGAGAGAAAGTTCCGTAAAGTAGTCATGTTTTGCCCCTGAGGTTATGAAACAACTTCCAGCTCTGTTTAAGTTCTCAGCACAGTAAAGCCTATGAAAGCTGGAGGGAGAACAATTCTGGTAATGGGAGATGTCCGTCACACCTGAAAATTATTTCGTAATTGAAGCATGACTACATCTACAAGTAATTAAAAACAAACATTTACAATCAATGGACACTTGATAACTTAATACACAAGTCAATGTTGACATTTTTCATATTTACAAAATCACCGAATAATCCCGGTTACCATCACCATGAAAGCAGCGTGTGTCAATAAACAACTAAGCCAACGAGGCCCACGCCAGGAGAGGCCCTTTCTCATCACCATGGACGAGAGAGCCTCGGACGAAACTTGACTTTGGGCCGTCTGCGTTCTCACCACAACCGTTGCTCAAACTAATTCCCATACGTTGGGGCTTTATGACTGTATAATAGAAGCGGCATTAGCACGGGCAAAAGCGCACAGCTACGCTGTTGTGGAACGTATTTTGTTGGTAATTTGCGGACAGTCGACGATTGAAAGCATTTGGTTCGCATTGTCATGTGGTTATATGACTATGTCCTCTGGTGTAAGACCGCAGTCAAACCTGTTATCACGTAACTGCAAAACCCTGTACAGTAGTTTAATATCCCAGGCACTCATGCGGCGGTTAATGTATTACGGAAGAGTAAAGTGGAGCTGCGGTAACTTGGTTACCTCACTGCGCGATGAACACAGCGACCTGAATTTGATTCATGATTCACGGCTCACATCATCGCTGGCAAAATTACATCAGGACAAGCCATGGGCCCTCGCTAGTCACTTAAACCCGCACCGTCCAGCACGATGATGTTTGGTCGAACAACTCCTCATGACTTATATGGCGTGGAGCGGGCTCTAATCCAGCAGTTGGATTATCAAGGAATTACGAAACGTTATTGTGATGAACTTCATGCGATTTTCTTTTTTATGCTGATTTTTACACAAAAAGCTCTCGGCAGAATCGACGACACCAGATGATGCTGATGCATTGGTTTAACAGGAAAGGATGTCAGCGGGCTGCCTTTGTTAGGTAAATTAAAATAAAAAAAAACACTTTTTTTCTTGAATGGCATTCAGCCGGGGCAACTGAAGCCTTTCATGCGGGCATAACTCTGACCCAAGCCCGGTGTTGGTAATGTATTTGTCTCATAAGTACACAAATGTTCACCCCCCTACAAAAGGGCACGTCATCACAATTTATTAGTGTCCAATATTTTATCCGGATTTTTTATTACATTTATTTTTTTCTTTTCCCTTCTCACGGGGGAGGCACTGAGATGTCGACCAGCGCGGAGTGAGTCTGAACTTTGCTTGAACTTTCCCAGGCGATTGCATACCGCACGACCAGACTGAGCTCACTCACTCGCACACTCACTCCCACAACATAATTACACGCTGCACGTTATGATTTACCGACGCTTAATTGCTAATGCTGTAAAGGATTAAGCATGCGAATGCAATATTCGTGATTTGTAAAAGTTCAAAATTGTCTCACCCTCCACATAATTGCCTTTTTTTCCAAATCAAAACAGTACCTAATTTGAAAATAATGAGCATATTTGTATACAGAGTATGCTATCCTTTCCCCCATAGAGCCATATGATGCGTTTGTAATAATCTACAGTGATATATATGTAATTATCTTTCTCAAGAGGTCAATTGTCGGAGTGTAATGTCCCCCCCCCTACATTGTAATTCAATAAGTTGTCACAATTCAAGGTCACAGATTGATTCAATAATCAAGCGGGGCTTTTAAAATATATATACACAACATTGTGAACGCATTAGGTGCAACATTAACGAATCTAAACGTGTAGATGCTTACACACGCCACTCGAGGCGTGTGTCGTCAGCTTCAGAGGTAAAGGGTGCAGCCCTGAAACGTCGTTCTCATATCACTGTTGGTGGAATGGCCTCCAACTACGGGGAGCTCGAGAGGTCTCCACTAGTCGGCGTTCAGGTCTACTCTTACATGTGCCAAGAATCCACGCGAAACCATAAGTTGATGCATCAAAGCACCCGAGTAATGGCCTAATTGCAAAGTTTGCCTTTGTGATACGCTCGAGGTATGATATTGTTCAACAATTTCTAATCAACCAGTCACACAAGAAGAAACCAGTTATTCACATATTCTGGAAAGTGCTCATGGTGATAACACGAATCATCCACTTGATGTAAACGCAAGTTAAAACATTAATGTTAAAACATTCATGTTAACATATTAATGTTAACATATAGACATTATATTGCACGTGTGCAGCCCTTTGTCGATCCACTGCTGGATGAGGGCCTCCACGTGCCATTGGGCTATTTGACCGTACCTGATCATGCTGGTCAGTGCAGGTATAGAGACGTTCTGCAAAATTATAGATTTTTTCTCAACTGCCGTCTGCTGCCAAAATCATAGCCCTGCGACCTATTGTGCATGACAATCACCCATCCGAGCACGATCCAGGCTCGACTCCTCCTTAGCTTCCGAAATATGACGAGAATGGGCGCACTGTGGGTGATGAATCGGTTATTGACCAATTATCTCCGATGTCTTTTCTGGCCGGACAGCCAAAGCAGCACAACCGCGAAAGCGATGCAGCAGTATTCACAAACTGTAAGTAGGGTTTCCTCTTAAATACCATTAGCTGCACCACAAAGCGCAAGACCACGTTAACATCGCACGCATTGAAGCAGGCATGGCTTGTTGAAAAGAGGATGTCACTGCTCCCTCAGCAATAACTAGGACACAAAGCGATACTGAGACACTCCAGGAGACCGGCAGGAATGTTGGGCACATCCCCCGCCAAGAGTCAGATGGGGGCATTGTGTCAGGTAGACGCTGATGGCAGAGTGCCCATGTCTCTCGAGTGGGGGCCCACAGTGGCACAGCGGGGGCCCTCTCTGACTGCTCGGCCTTTATGAATCCCAGGTTCATACCAAGGCACCAGTGAGCCATGTCCATCAGGTGCCACTCAAGAACCAGCCAGAGTCCGTGCGGAGACGTCTACGTGTGGAGATGCAAGATGAAGTTGGTGGCATCTGATGGCCTTGCATGGCATCAGTGCAAAACCTGGATCGTGATATTTTATCAATTGCTGTTGATTATTTTGCTCACGATACATACGTTGAGCAGTGTATTCAAGAGTGGTTAATTTTGCATTGGAATTATAGGCAAATTGTTACATTTAGGCTCACTTTCTTAAATGAGCCGACACAAATGGTACAGTTCAGAACGATACCAATGAGTCAGTAAAGTTCGATAAATATGAGACTTGAATCAAATTACAACCCTGAATTGTGACAATTAAATCATGATAAGAATTCCATGCATTTTCCAAGGAAAGCCTGAGTCTCAAGACTCCTTTTCACCAGAGGTATGAATTCGGCCTCAGCAGAGGCATGAATTTGGATGTTTGGCCAAGTTTTGTTAATTGAATGCTTGTCATGTGGGAGGAAACAGGAGAAACAAGAGGAGAATATCTCCACACGCAGTGGGATACTACTCAAAGCTCCGCACGGCTAGGTTGAAGACTCAATTTGCCGTAGCCCTGGCCATGAAGCCCAGTAGGTGTGGGAGTTTCACAAATCTGCGATCAACAAACCCTTACCTCCAAAGTGCTGGATTATGGGCGTGCACCGCCAATGAATCATTACATGCCTCTCGAAAACCCAAAATATTTGATCTGCTTTCTGGTTGGAAATACCATTCGTCAAAGCCTATCCAGACAGTAGGGTAACCGACAAATAATTAATTATACATTAGAAGGCCCTCACTGCGGTGTGGTATTTACGCATTGGCCCGTGTTCTTTGTTTGCCCCCCATCCCACTCACAGCCAACCGCAGACAGGCCACCCTGATTCAGAAACACGCTTGGTATATACAGTCCGAGTCTCTGGGAACTGTACATGACAACATAATTTGGATGTATGTGGCGTCTAAATTCGACCGGATGTCACGGGGCGCGTACAGATATGCCACAGCTTACGCTGTGGCTCTATGTGTAGCGTGATGTGCACCCGTGCTGGTGTTTGTTTATCACCTGTACGAGCAGTGGAGTCTGGCCAACACAAGCGCCCATTCCGTTGATCATGGACGCTGCGTGGTCTGCAGACTGACATGCTAACCACAACAAACGCAATGCGAATGTGGATATATACAACCGTTTTGTTAGTACACTGCTGCATGAGGGCCTCCCCATGCAGTGTTGGTCATGGAAGATATTTGACCATACTTCACCATTTTGGTCAATACGAGTTGGTGAAGGCAGCGTGCATTAACCACAGCATAATCACCATTGCTGGTCTGTTTTTCCTTACAACGAGGCACTTGACTTGAATGGATGCTGATGACAGACACGTTTGACTGTTAAGACTGTGCCCTTTCTCACAACCCAATGTTGTCTCAGTTACATCATTGATCCCTCTTCCCATGTTGAGGACTCAGCCTATCAGAATCACTGCATTATCTCATCTGTACTGTGCTGAACCACTACACTGCAGGTCAAAACACGTCTCTTTCTGCTTCTTCCCATGCACTGCTCGACTTTTGGAATTCCCTTCCATCATTTCCACTGGACATCCGTGAAACTACTGGACATCTGTGAAAAATAGCTTCATAGCTCATCGGATTCCTCCTGCAGTATAAATAAATGTTAATAATTCTTATTTGTTTCCAACAGTTTTTTTACGACCGTGCTCAACATATTCGCTCTCATCCACGACACCTTCCACTTGACGTTTTTGCACCTCGGGAATGATCCCTTGAATCGTGTCTGGCGGTGTTGGTTTTTAGTGCTATCAACTTATTCTTAGGTTTTCTCGGTAAAGTCACGTACGTGACGTATGTGACTTTACCGTGACTTTACCGAAAAAACCTAAGAATATGAATCCTTGCAGTCACGAAAGCCTCAAATCTACAATTGCTATCAACTTGTTGACATCTGGGCATGAACAGGGATCCAATGGTATCTCAGCAACAAGCATATCTCTATTTGCCTTCTCTAGTTATTTTACCTCCAGGAGAAAGTAAACTAATCAATCACATGTTGATGTGCTCACGTGCATTAGTGTCCATTTGTATGTGTGCGCATGCGCGTTGTGTGGTGTAGAGGTTAGTGCGCTGCACTATGAACCCATCGGGTTCGATTCCCGCTCGCGGCTAACACCAGTGACGATTATCTGAACCGGTCCTGGGCCTCCCCTAGGTCGACTCAGCCTCAAATGAGTACCTGGTGCGGTGTGTAAACATCGCCACTGGGAGACAAAGGCGGTCGGGCGTGGTGCTAGTCACCCACCCCCTCGTGTACCGTTCCGGCCTTCATAGGTGCTCGCTAACAGCACTTGCCCCTACAGTCTGTTAGGGCTATACGGGGGATCGTTGTCTTTGTTGTGTGCACACACAGAGCTCGGGGGTCCGTGCGCTGGGGTTGCGACCCCAGCAATCCGAGTTCAATGCCTGCCCATGCCGAAAATCAGTTGACAAGTGACTCCAACCTGGGTCTCTTCTTCAGTTTACTCAGCCTTAGGTGAATATGTGGTAAAGTGGGATGAGGATCAGTACCTGGGAGAGAGAGGTAAGACTGTCGCCTCGTGTTTCGTGCCAGCATTAATAGACGCGTTTAAACAACACTCACACTCACGGTCTCTCTCTCTCTCAGAGGTCTCCCTTGCACGGAGATGAATAAGCGCAAAGTGAGTGGTGCCATACGTGCATCAGAGTGTACATCGTTCCAGGCACACACAAAAACCAAATGGTGTAAATGGTACCTCAATTTGTTGGGGTATTTTGTGCGAATGGATATTGCTGAGCAGAGCGAGAGAGACGTTTGACTTTTAAACAACTTTTATTGCCGCCAGCAGCAACAGCACTGGAGCCGATTCCGATATGAAAAACACAAAGTCACCAGCAACACAAATACTCGCTATAAATCCACGCGTTGTGGCGCTAAATGCGCCGTGCACAACACGAAATAAAAGCCACGTGGTGGTGGTGTTCATCGCGCACGCCACGGTGACGAGCGAGCGCTTCAGAAGATGAACACGAGGGTGCCGTCCATGCTGGTACATAGGGCTTTCCGGCTCCCCAGCGTTCGAAGAAGACGCGCACATCACCGACACGTGTGTGGTACGTGTGCTCCAGCCGGAGAGCGAGAGAGAGAGAGAAAGAGAAGCCTCAGCTGGCGGCGGTGGTTGCTCGTGCACGCGCTTTGGAACGTGGTCCCGGGCTCATTGTGCGACGCAAGGCAATTCAATGCGGAGCCTCGTTGCAACCGCACAGAACGGACCTTTTTGTTTGTGTTGGTTTTTTTGTGCGTGTTGTGTGTGTTCTTGTCGTTGGCCGTTGGCGAGAGGGAGCAGGCGCGCCTTGTTAATAAACCCGGACGAGGGCGGCAAGCGCAGTTTTTTGGGGACAGGAGGCAAACAATGGCACATTAATCACGGGCCTTTTGACACGCCGTTCGCGCGTGCGTGTGTGTATGTACAAGGCTGGCATGTTTGTTTAAGCCCATGTGCATTTATAATGCGATGTTACTGTGTTGGGAGGCTGGCTGTGTTGGCGGTGGTGTGTGGGTGTTTGTGCTGACCCACACGATCAGTTGACTGCTTTTGACTCGGCTTCTCTCAAAGTCACTCAAAGCAGTTGATTTAAGCCCTCTTATCATGTACCACGCCATGTCCTAATCCGAAAATGTGATAAATGCGTGCAGGGTTAAAACTGGGCACATGTAAGAATATAGTCAGACACTGTTGGTTTAATCGCCTTTTACAACCGTCCAGTGCTAAGCAGCACATTTCAATAGAAGGGTTGGATGTTTTAAAAACCATACAGAAGTGTACTTAGTAATTGTTTAGATTTAGCGGAAACCCCATTTAAACACCAATAGTGAGTTTTCATCACAGAGCAGAGAATGGGAGAACGTCAGACACATATATATACAGCCGTGCACGCAAGGCCACGTAAACCTTTGAATTAGCAAGGCTTTGGGAGGAGTGGAGGATGAGATGGGAAGATGTGGTGGAACAAGATAATGAGGACAATGGATGTGATTAGAGAAACTAAACTATATTTGTTTTTCATCACCAGGTAAGGCCCATTGAGCTATATGGCTCTTTTTAAGAAGCGGCCTGGCCAAAAATGATAGCCCAATTAAGTGGCTTTTAAATGTTGACGTAAACACATGTTTATAAACGTGGAGGGGGAAACCCGGAGGACCCGGAGAAAAGCCCACGCGACCACGGGGAAAACATACAAACTCCAAATATACAGCAACAGGCGTCAGGGTCGGGATCGGGATCGAACCCACGACCTCCTGTATACCCGGCGAGGGAGTTAACATCTCCTCGCCACTGCGGTGCCGGGAAGAGACGCAGAATTGAAGTGCACGGAGAAACAAAATCCGAGCAGCCCACCCCATGCGCATAATTGTACTTCTGACTTAGAAGAAGAAGATGAAGATATAATCCCACGTAAAGCCCCCATACAATCCACTTCAAACGATTGCAATTGTGAGCAAAAGGTACGTGCGAGAGCCTTTACTCTGCGGCACTGAATGCCCCTTTTTATGGTACGGCAAAGCGATTTGTAAAACGACGAACTTGCCCAGGAGAGGAAGGAAGGGAAAAAGCCACCCCCTTGCCACCCGTGCCCCCACGTGGCAGCCGACGTTTCACGCAGCACCTGCTGCCGGCCGTGCTTGGTGCCACGTGGGAAGCTTCGGTGCCACGGCAACGCGCTCACGGCGAGTGCTCCGCGAGCGCTCCGGTGGCACGCCCGCGAGCGCGTTGAACTGACGGCGCTTGTGTCGCTATCGGCTTGCGCGGACTTCCTGCGAAGCGAACGGTAGGTGTAGGGGTGAAATGGGATATTGGGGTTGTTATCGTTAGCAGAGTGTAGAGGGACACAGGCAGGTTCATGCCTCGAGTCAATGATGTCTGCACCAACTGCGCCCCCCCCACCCCCGGACATCCCACGTCCACGAGATATAAATAGTTAATTCTTACGAGGCCTACTGTTGAATTATGGAGACACACCACTCATCGTACGTTGAGGTCACTCTGAACTCCAGTAAATGCGTGTGATATCATAAAGATAATCCACTCCACGTGTAGCATTTGCCATGTGAGTTGACCCTCTGCAAGTCAATGGCAATGTATGTCCACGAATATTTTTTTGCTAACGCTTTCTTGCTTAGCGGCGGCGGTGATGGTGGGAATAGAAAACAAATGGGATGACCTCTTGACATTTTACACAAACAGGATGACCATGTTGGTTATTTCCTTTCAATACTTTTGCAACGTGACAGAGGGAATAAACAAAAATAGCCAATAGAACTGGACCTCAGGAAAATAAAAAGAGAGCCAGAGGAAAATAACACTGCTCAAGTGGTGCTCTTCGCTAATTACTCAACAAACGGGCGCCTTTCTCTTTTTTTAAGAGCGTCAAATGCTTTAGCATCAAATTAACCAACAGGGCAGGGTGGCACGGGGGGCCGTGCCATCGCGGCTTAGCGCAAGCGCTGAGTGCATGGCTCTTTGTCCAGCTCTGGCCCAAGTTAACCTCTGGAGAGGCTCCCAGGAGGCCAGGCCACCAGCGAGAAGTCACGCGACGACTCCCGCCACAGCGCCATGACCTGCCAGTAGAGAGCCCTACGGGCAGTGGCTCCAGAAATACTTTCGTGGGGTGGGACAACCAGGCCCACCCACCCACTCACCCACCCACCCACTCACCCACCCACTCACCCACTCAAACACCCACCCACCCACTCACCCACCCACTCACTCACTCACCCACCCACCCACTCAAACACCCACCCACCCACTCACCCACCCACCCACCCACTCACCCACCCACTCACCCACTCAAACACCCACCCACCCACTCACCCACCCACTCATTCACTCACCCACCCACCCACTCACCCACCCACCCACTCAAACACCCACCCACCCACTCACCCACCCACTCACTCACTCACCCACCCACTCACCCACTCACTCACTCACTCACCCACCCACCCACTCACCCACTCACCCACCCACTCACTCACTCACCCACCCACTCACCCACTCACTCACTCACTCACCCACCCACCCACTCACTCACTCACTCACCCACCCACCCACCAACCCACCACCACCCACCCACCCGGCCGGCCAGGATCAAACAAGGGAATGGTGCAGGATCGTCGGGAAGTTTTGGGGGCAACATTGGCGCAGCCACGGGGACTTATTTTCCACTCTGCGTGCATTTATGGCACAGATAAATACAATCGTTCTCACAGGCCATTAGACTAGAGGTTGAAAGTTAGAAATCTGCCTTTTTATTTTCCATATTTGATAACTGCAATCAGGGTGACATGGAAAACAAAATATATATTTTAGTAGAAAACGGCACAACATGTTTCATTGTATAAATACTTTGGCTGTTAAAAAGTTTTGTTTTGCACTTCAAAAGATATTCACACATATTAATTGGCAATTTCATGACAATACGGTCGTTAGATTGCACAGAACATACTTAACACTTGAGAAACAAAAATGATGTCTGTTTTATTTTTAATGATGTATCTGATATAGTTCACTTTTTTAAATGATTAAATTTGCCCCAAAGAGCATTCCATATGGCTGACAACCAGCACTGAACTTTAACCAATTATCTTGTCTACAAAGCACAGCTTATCATGGTTAAAAAGTGGAGGGGGGGAAAACCGCATGGAACAATGCGATGCTTGTACGTTGTGTGAGATTGGCAGGCCCTCCCACATACAAAAATACACGCACTGACACGCGCACGAACGCACGCACACACATGCGAGCGCACCAACACGCACTCACAAGTGCACTGCGCGCGCTTACACATGCATGAGGGCACAAGGCAAAGACAAAGATCCCCCGTACAGCCTTGACAGACTCTTGGGGCCAGTGCTGTTAGCGAGCACCTATGAAGGATGGCACGTCACACGAGGCAGTGGGTGGCCAGTACCACGCCCGGACGCCTTTGTGGCAATGTTTATAGACTGTACCAGGGACTCATCTGAGGCTGAGTCGACCTAGAGGAGGCTCAGTACTGGTTCAGGTAATCGATTGGCGCGGTTGGCTAAGTACGGTGTGAAAGAAGTTCAATGTACATGCGTACGGCCGTGGGTAGGAATCAAACTCAGTTGACCAGGTTCGTAGCACATCGCGCTAACCAGTGCGGTAGCGCTGGCCACACACAAACACAAGCTCACTCGATCTCACAAAGACAAAGATCCCCCGTATAGACTGAACATACTGTTGGGGACAAGTGCTGTTAGCGAGCACCCATGAAGGCCGGTACAACACACGAGGGAGTAGGTAGCCAGCACCACACGCGGCCGCCTTTGTCTTCCCAGTGGTGATGTTTTTGTTACACACCGCACCAGGTACTCATTTGAGGCTGAGTCGACTTAGGGGAGGAGGCCCAGGACCCGTTCAGATAATCGTCATTGCTATTGTCTCTGAGCGGGAATCAAACTCGGGTCGCCAGGTTCGTAGCGCAGTGCGCTGACCACGAAACTACCGCTCCACATCGCACACACACACGCAATGACGCGCAATGATGCGGCGCAAGCACATGCATATGCAGACACTCGCTAGCATTCCGCGAATAAGGTGCCCGTCTATAGCGCAGTTCCGCTCCATTCTCCTGGTGCAAGATCCTGAAACGGCGCACCTTGCCGATGCGATGCACGCCCTGAAATGTTACACCGAGTGTCAGGTCGAGTGACTTTGCGTGCAGGCTAGCTTACCACTTTAAAGGGTTCAAAACGCCTCTTGTCAACTGGTGCAAATAAAGTCAAGGACATAAACCAAATGGTCATAATTTTGATGACTATAATCATCATAATCATTGCTGTGATTAAAACCAGCGTAGTATTTGGAGTTGTTCTATAACATATTTTTTTAAATGGTATTTCATTTTATTTATCATCAGCAGCAGCAATGATCAATCCACTGCTGGATGAAGCCCCCGCCCCCCCGCCCAAGCTGTTACCATCTCCCACAATCCTGTGAGGTAATATTATCTTTTACAGTTATTTAAAGTATAAACAATTTATGCAATTTTCAGCTTTTGACCGTGAAATTTGAAGCTAGGCCCCACGAAATGAGCCAAGCGAGGGGTGCGTACCTTCCGAAACATTTGCAGTCAATCTGCTTACATTGGCACATGTCCACTCACCATTTACCTCCACTGGCCGCATCCCACGTGGATAAGCTGAATATTTCATAGCCCACCGCAGTATAACATAACTCTGCAGTCTAAGCTACCATGAGCCACATGTGCACACACACACTCACACATCATACACGTGCACACACACACACTCACACATCATACACGTGCACACACACACACATGCATACATATCAACATGCGGTCTTCACTCAGCAAAATTAGTCCCAAGCCCATTGGAAGTGAGCCAGTGTTCATGGTAAACCGAGACCAGCCGTTCATTAACCTAATTTCCATCCTTGCTTGGAAGCGGCAGCGTGTTTTTTTTTTAAACAAGGGCCTTCTCTCGGCGCTCAGCCTCCTCTCTGTGCTCCCCACACCAATCCCTAGGGGAGTTGAGCGGGGGGGGGGGGGGTAAGAGGGGGGTTCTTACCCCCCCCCCGCTCAATTCCCCACCAAAAAAACCCCCAAAAAGCTCCCCGCGTGCATCCCTCCATCCCGTGCCCGCATGCCACGAGACGGAAATTATTACCGCTTCTTGCAAAGCGACAGGTCACTATCAGCAGTCATTTTAATAATCGCCTTTGGACAGGCTGGAAGGGTGCGATTAGAAGGGTTCGTAGGTAGCAAGTAACGAGACATTTTTTTGTCCTACACCCACCCCGAGTAATTTGCTGCGTGGGGCAATTACGAACATTGTTTCTGCGCGTTTTCGCCTGCCACTGTGCAAGCTGTGTGTGAATCTCAGGTAGCTCTTTGGTACGTTTCCCTTTGCAAAAAAACCCGCTTTTAAAATGAGGGTTACGTGAGTGCCCACGCTCAAATTCTTAAACCGTGAAAATTGCTGTGCTTTTGAAATATGTTGCTTATTTGTGGTATATTTTTTAATTCAAGTCTAGCTGTGTGTGTGAGAGGCTATTGTCTCTTGGGTCCAATTATTATAATTGTTGTTATTGCAACTCCTAAACAGGCAAAATAGAGAATTTTACAATTTGATTTTAAAAGCATAAAGTTCCAAGATATGTTATTGCAAAAGTTCAACTGAAACATTAGAGTATAACTTTTGAGTTTTATAAAGATATTTTGACAATCGCAGTATTCTAAAAGTTATCCTTTTCATTAGAATGCATTTGGCGGCAGCTTTAATCCGTATTGATTCATTAGAACACATGACGATATAACGCTTAACAATACAACTGCGTGGACATATGAGAAGGCCCTTTTTGAAAACAGTGAAATGTCCATCATTCTTGAATAGTGGCCGGTTCTTATGTGCACCCCGTTGGCACACAGTGGCCTGCTCCTGTGCAATAAAGAACGTCGCTGGATCTGGGCATCACAGCCATGTCACACCGGCCGTCAACATCCCGCCTGAGAGCCTGCGCGCTTTGGTCAGAAGACACCATCACCACCACCACCGCCGCCATCACTAAAAAGACAACGACAAAGATCCTCCTATATATCCTTTAACAGACTGTTTGGGGCAAGTTGCTGTGAGCGAGCAGCTACGAAGGCCGGCACAACACACCTACGAAGGCCCAGGACGAGGTCAGATTATAATCGTCACTGGTGGTGGCCGTGATCGGGAATGGAACTCGGGTCGCCGGGTTCATAACACATCCGCTCCACTCCAGTGAGAAGACACCACAACGCCACCACCACCACGCGACAAAGATGCCTAGTTTGAGTTTCAGACCACATCATGAGGGATGTAACTATTCGTCCCCTTGGCGATATGATCATTCTACTTCTAACGTATGCGTACTTGACTGTGCCAGGCAAAAACGTCATCGTCTGCAGTGTTCGGTGCCCTCTCACTCCCTCAATCCAGTCTGCTCAGAACTCAAACCTCTTCCTCCACATCCTCCACCTCCTCCTCAATATGCGTCATAGTCTGTCCGTCTCCATGTACACTTTGGGCTGTCCCTGAGGCTGCATCTGGCCTCGTTGATCACACATTGACCTTGTCCAGGGCAGTAACGGTTCAACAGAGCCCATGGACAATGAGGTTGCAGGTCAAAACGTGGTTGACAGGCGGTGGTGGGGGTTCATTGACGAGAAAATGGTTCGTCGCGTTTGGCGAGGGCCAAGTTTAACCCGCGGCCGAGATACTGGTTGAGGAGTTGAGTGGCGGAAGGTTCGGATCGCAGTGGGCGTGGTGATGGCGGTGCGAGTCGAGCACGTGGCATGTTGAAAAGATCAGAATCCAGCGGGTGGTTCGTCGATTTTATGAATTGTTACGATTTGGAGCTGGGATTCTATGCATGATGAATCAAACGTTTTATTATGTGGAAATATTTTTGCAATTACCGCCTCTCGGGACTGGAGGTGTCAAGTAAAACCATTGCACGAAGTATATATACGATTGGAAAATAATTCATGTTCACCCTCTCGATTCAATGCACACATCGTAAGCGTAAGAGCCAATTTCAACCAATGAATCGATGCATTGTTACAGCCACACGAATCACCCTGGGCCCAAAGCCTGCATCCCGGGCCCCAGTATTTATGAAATGAAGCTTAATCTCAGCACTTTCAAACCTCAAAGAGTGAAAATGCCTTTTGTGGTGAGCTAATGTATATGATTACCCAAGATACGGCATCTTGATTTAATCATCACCAACAAAAAATTACTCAAGATGTAAGCTTACAATTCTTGACCGTGGGCTGAAAATGATACGCGCACTCCGTTTTTTTCCAACTTCCAAAATATCAGCTCATAAAGCGAATCGCTGGCTCGTTTCAAAGGACCACTTTTGGGCGATCTTGCCCATTTTATATTTACAAGAGATGACGTGATGCTAGTGCTGCTTTCCCGTGCTCCCTCGCCATGGCCTGAAGGGGTGCAGAGTGGGAGCAAGGAATGTTGAAATGGAACCGCAGGGTGTGTGAACACAAAGCAGGGACTAAGTGGGGTTGGCCAGGCAGGCCTGGGAAGGACAGTTGTTACCGTGAGATCTCCTGCCGACAAAATGTCTCCTCTCAGATAAACGTTCACCAAAACCACTGCATACCATTTCACCCTTTAATGATCTCATCTTGTTTTTTGTTGTTGTTGTTGTTGTTCTCGTCGTGTTGCACATTCAGCTTCGGTGCCCTCGAGCCTACCGACGAGAGCCACAAGATAGGCGCTCACACGACGACGTCGACTCACGACTCGCGGGTCGCGGCGTCGTTCGCTCGCGGGAGCGGTGTGCGCATCGCCCTTTCGCTCGAGCCCCCGTCCCTGTAATTTGGTGAGAGGCCGTTCCCTATTATCGGTTTACAACTACGCGTGTCACTGGCCGATGCCAACCTTTGCCTCCGCGACAAAGTGGATTTTTGCTCGGATTTTCTGCCCCCTTTTTGTTTCGCCTTTTTGAGCTTCTTTCTTCGCTTTCAAATTTAACTGCGGTGGCGGCGGCGGGGTTGTTGGCGGCATAAGCCCCCTTTCACAAACTCCTCGCTTTCTTTGGCCCAAAGCCTTCAATGGAGCGTTCCTTTGGCTGCAACGGGCAGGCGGCCCTCTCCCTCGACCGTGTATTGACAGATGTCACACAGTTCAGTGAAAACTGCACAACAAGGAGGCTTATCCGAGTCGCCCGCGCGACGCGCATGCGAGCATTTGCGTGTGTGGATATGCGCGCTTGTGTCTGTGTGTGTGTGCGCGCAAGTGCATTTGAGTGCGTGGTGCATGCATGTACAAAGAAAAAGATCCACCCCCCCCCCCCGTGTATCGTCTTCAACAGACTCTTTGGGGCAAGTGCTGCGAGCGAGGAGAGCCTACGAAGGTCGGCACGGTCCACGAGGCGGGCGGTGTGACCAGCACCACGCCTGCCCACCTTTGTCTCCCCAGTGCAGATGCCTACACGCCGCTCATTTAAGGTACACCAATGCACACGCACGAATGTGCATAAGCCCAAGAGGATGGTTCTGTGTAAATACTTACGCGTGTGCGCGCGTGTGGGCATGTGTGTATGTGTGTGGGGAGCCGTGGTGTAGCGGTTAGCGCACTGCGCTACGAACCCGGTGACCCGAATTCACTTCCCGCTCATGGCCAACATCCGTGACGATTATTTGAAGCGGTCCCGGACCTCCCCTAGGTCCACTTGTGCGGTGTGTAAACATTGCCGCTATGTAGACAAAGGCGGCCTGGCAGGGTGCTGGCCACCCACCCCCTCGTGTGCTGTGCCGGCCTTCATAGGTAATACTCGCTAACAGCGCTTGCCCCAAAATTCTGTCAAGGCTATATGGGGGATCTTTGTCTATCATTGTTGTGTGTGCATGCACCTGCCTGCATTGTTTGTGTGCAAGTGCACATTTGCCAGAGTGCATAGGGCTCACACGCGCGTATGAATGTGCGCATTAAGAGAAAATAATAATAACTCATGGTAATGACTACACAAACAGGAGAAATGATGTCATATTCCAACATGAGTATGAGCCCTGATTTATGCGCAAGATCTGAGCAGTTATTCTGATGCGGCGCACGCAAAGCCACCAAGATCTCATTCTAGACAATAAAATGCACATGTACAGCTCTTTAGTCAATGCACTGCTGTATGAGGGCCTTCCAATGAAGTGCGGATCATGGAGGTTATATGACCATACTTCACCACGCTGGTCAGTGTGAGTTGATGAAGGCTGTAAGGATAGACCTGGCAGCATAGAAGTAAAGTCCAAAATTTGTATTTTTCTACAATCTATCTGTTGCTCAGCATGTAGCCAGTCCCCAGCCTATAAGACCTGTTATGCATTGTGGTCACCAATCCAAGCCCTATCTATGCTCAAACCCTGCTTAGCTTCCGAGCTCTGACGTCAACAGGCGCACAGAATCTGATGCTAAACACTCCTTGTTTGTAATGTCTATCATTTTTATCAATATTATTCAGTAGTGGGTCTTTGAAAAGACTGGCTCCCAGCATAGGAATGTGGAATTTCCACCACTGGCTCACGGCTCACGGCCATTATTAATTTGATTGGAGAGACAAAAGTGACAGACAACTTTGACAGCAGCATCATCATCATTATTATTCTTCACGTCGACACATTACAACCACGTGCTGACATAAAAAAAATACTTTAATGGCCCTTACAGAGAAGACGGATCTCAAGCAAAACATGTGAAGAATGCACGACCACTTTCTCTATCATCCCAACATGAAGGTATAATAATGCCACAGACCCCCCCCCCCCCCCCTCCAGTCGCTGAGAGACAAATCTGCAAGTACGCTCCCACGTAACCTTGGTCACTTATGTCTGGTGTGTAAACACAGGGTGCACTGGCAAGGCGAACGTGGAACACAAAGGTGACGAGGAGATATTTACCTGGGGCGTTTCGCTCCGTGTAGGCATATTGTCCTGTTTGAAAGGAATCCGGGATTAGATATATTTCCTAATTCACTGACTTTACTTATTACTTATCTACGCAAGGAAAGTCACATTGAGATACTCATACTCTTGGGTTTTTTCGGTAAAGTCACGTAGGTAAAAATAAATAATAATAATAATAAATAATAAAAGTTATAGAAATATTAATAGAAACAAAATAATAAATCACGACTTCAGCAATTGTTTCTTGCTGTGGTTGTCCCACCTGATGACGGATGCTTGTGTTGTGCCCGAAACGTCGTGAATTAATTTATTTTGTTTCTATTATTATTTCTATTATTTTTATTATTTATTATTTATTATTTTTATTTATTTTTTCCTACGTGACTTTACCGAAAAAACCTAAGAGTATGAATCCTTGCAGTCACGAAAGCTTCAAATCTAGAATCACATTGAGATCCCACAGAATGTTGATCTGGAGGGTTCTGCATTATGGAAGTTTGGCTAACAGCAATGCCACTGTATGTGTTTAGCTTTGGCAGGCAACCCAGAGACCCTGGAGGGAACCCGTGACCGAGAGGAGGAGGAGATGCAAACTCTAGGAACAGAGTCACCCGGGTCAGGAATCAAACCCAGGTGTGGTAACTTATTTCTGTAACACACAACTGTCACCACTCCGCTGCCCTGCCTCACACAGAGAGTTCAAGCTGCACAACAACACAATGTGATTGATCATTGCACTCTCTGGAATTAGTTGCTTTCTTATGTTGAAATTGTCAAAGTTATTAACAATGCCTCAACGCACTGATGCTGTGCTCATATCCTATCTAGAGCTGTGAGCCAGTGGTGGACATTCCACATTACTATGGTCGGGGCGAGTCTCTCCATAGGACAACCACTGTTGACTTCCCCACAAAAGCGGTACGAATTTTGTCGATCCGGGAGTGAGAGATGATTGGTTGAGTTATCTCCCAACCAGGATTGGAGCTCACCATCTTCCTTTAGCGAGCCGCCCACAAAACCAAAGAGTCGATTGACTGGATGTTTATAAAAATACATGCAAATCTAAAATGTACAATTGATTGAATTTTATAAAAAAAAATGGGAATTTAAAACTCCAATGCGTGAAATCCCATGCACTGACATCTTCCGTCACGATGAGCCAACGCAGCAACAAAACAATAAAAAGAAACCCGACCGGGACAACATCAACACCGAGCGGAGAAGATTCTTGAAAAGGGGCCTCACCTTGGGCAGATGACCTCGGGAATTAACCACGAGGCCCTTAAGGACCTCCTTGAGTGTCAAAACACATTCCGTTTAAAAAAAAAAACACCCCCCAAACCCGACCCCGTTTCCACCCCCGTCCCACCCTCCCCGTGCCGCACCCCTTTGGCCACTTCATCCCAACCCAGCCCTACCCATGCATGGCTACGGTCTTTTTTCTACTTTTCTTAGTTTCGTGCTGACTCGCCGCCCCCCCCCATCTCTCCGTCCCCTTTCCTTTAGAATCCCCCGCGGGGCCCCCCACCCCACCACCACCACCACCACTCCTGCTACCCCCCTCCCCAACCATGGCTCTCCAAGTGGGCTTTGTGAGCTGGCGTGTAACCAGTTCAGCAGGGCTGCAACCACGAAGCAGCAGCAGCAGCAACAACAACTAAAAAGGCTCTTTCCCTTTCGCTGCACGTTTTTTTTGTTGCGCGCGGGTCGCTTTGCTTGACCGGTGACAAAAGGAGGTGCAGACAGCTGCAGTGATGGTGGTTGGTGGTGGTGGTCGTGGTGGTAGTAGTAAGGCCTCTTGCTTTAATAAAGTGCGGCCTTCTGAAGGGGGTGGTGGCGGCGGGGGGTGCATGGATCGCTCCCTTTCCTTTCACGTATGGAATTATAGATAAAGAAAATAAAATAAAGACGGCCTAAGCAAAAGACTGAACGTTTTCCCAACTGTACTAAAGTTCGGTGGAAGAATTCCTAGAGAATTAATGAGAATCCCGCGGTCACCCAACATCATTATTTTACAGGACCCCCATGCAAAGCAGGCAGTGTTGTAAAAAGTGCCGATGCGACGGCTTGCACGCTCACTCGAATCACCCCCCCCCCCTCTCCTAGTGTTCACTTGCCAAGAGTGCAGCGCTTGCACTTTGTGACTTTGGATACGAATATTTCCTTCAAACTGCGATACCAGCCTTCCGAAGGTCTGCAAGCAATTGTCCTCTAACATTCCTGTGGGCCTGTAACCTTATATTAGATAGTTGTTGCTGTTATTCTTAATTGTGCTTTTATGTTTCCATCCTTGAATGGACACATTTTTTAAACCAATATTTTCCAATACATCCACAAAGAGGATTTCCTATTGTTCAATTTAATCCGACAATTAATTTGTATTGGCTGTTGTAATGACTATGTCATCAGCATATCTGAGATGGTTTATACTTTTTTTCCATTTGTGTTCATGTCATTACTTTTGCAATCAAATTTCAGAAGATATGTTCGAATTTCACTGAGCCTGTTCCATCTCAATAAATGTTTTTCATAATTTGTATGTTTTAATCAAAGCCGTGGTTGTAGGAGCATAGAGTAACTGTATCAGTGTTCACTGAATCAAAATGTCTTTCATAGTCGACGAAAGCCTGGCACAAAGGTGTTTCTTATTCACTTGTCTGTTCATGAATCTGATTGATAGCATGTATCGTCACCAATGGAAAACACGGCATAATATGCTTCAAGTTTCACACTTTGTGTTTAACCAGCCACTGAGAACTCAGGAGACCAGGATGGGTGTCCTTTGCCAGAGTGATCCGGGTCATGAAAATGACAAAAGGAAAAGTTACAAATATAACCTTAGGGCAGTTATTGAATAGGTTATTGAGAGTGGTTTGGAGTAAGAAGAGATATTGTCATAGCTGCATATGGATCAGAACCATGGATACCGACTAGGAAAATGCAATAAATGTTTGGCATTGCATCACAAGACAGAGGACAACATGGATTAGAGATTGCATGTAGAAGTTAAGTCAATCATATTGAGCGAGCGAGAAGGGATGATGATCGCTGGATGGATGGGAATCGTGATGGAGTGGCAGCGAAAGAGAAGAGCTCGGCCACCACGGAGACGGAGTGAATGGATCAGCTCGTTCAGGCGTGATATGAATTGTGGCATCGCGAGACCTCGAATGATGGTGACGCCGTGGGGAGGCCTTCATCCAGCATTGGACAGAACATGGCTTATGACGATGACGATGATGAACTAGTGATAACAGAACCACCGGAAGGTTCACAGCATTACACAGGTTATAGTGACGATGGGTGTTTGGTACATGAAGTAAGCATATACTCTTCTTGGTTCTTTCGGTAAAGTCACGTACAAGAGACATAATAAAGTAAAACTTTATATTTTATAATGTTTTATTATTATTTGATTATTTCCCTTGTGCGTGACTTTACCGATAGAACCAAGAAGATGAATCCCTGCAGTCATGAAAGCTTTAAATCGAAATTTAAGCGTATACTCTTTTGTTTAATCAACATTTAGTTGAAGCAGTAACGCAAGTTACTTAAATCCCCTCCCGCCTCTGTCCACCTGGCAGTATACATTTGTATGCAGCCACGGTGAGTCGATTGGCAGGTCGCGTGGGGTGAGGCTAAAGTATGCGTGCTCACACCTCTTCCAAGTCGTTAGTATGTCTGCTGAAATAATTTCGCATCGTACGTAGCCAACCGTGATAATCGGAGACGTGCAGGAAGGATAATAAACTAAACACCAAAAATTGGTTCTTAATAAATGAGTTTTCAATCTTGATTATTTAACAGTTGCGTAGCTCCAGTGGCTTTCTAATATCGGAAGGAAGAGCGTTCCAGACGGCTGCTGAAGCGCAACTGATGCGTTGACGATTTGTGTTCGATGGTCAGCCAAAACATGTCTGACCAGCATGGACACATCGGTGAAAGTACTCTGGAAAGGGGTGGGGGTGCTCTAGAGCCCCCCATAGTGGAGACCCCACGGCCACATTGGTGGCAGGAGCAAGGACATGCGGGGCTGCACCTTTACCGGTGTTTTTTTTTAGTTAACTCAAGGTTATTATTTTCTTAACCAAAGAGAAAGCAGTTGAGAGTTTCCTGGAAATAACAAAGGTTGGTCTGTGGATTATTTCCCCGAGCAAAAACACGAGCAACGCTTTGAGCAACACATTGTAATTAACTTCACAATTATTTTTCCCACTTGGCATTACGAAAACATTCATTTTGGAAAGTAATAAGGCCCCCTTCAGTAAACGGGCAATGCTTTCCGCAAATCTGCCGCCGACTGTCAATTTATGAAATTTCAAAGCATTTTTAAATTACATTTCGAAAACTGCCAGTAGGGGTACCCCTGCTGTTCCAATATGCGACTGACAAATGATGCATGGTTACATTATTAACGTGGTTATTTGACTTAATACGGCGTTTATTTTAGCATTTAATAAGCATGTACAAACCACGCCTGAGGGGTGGCAATGGGGAAAAAAAAACCCCATCGAGAAATGAATAAATCAGGGCTCCAAGCCAAAAACATTTATGAATACCAAACTGAGGTCATGACCTTGGGATAATTTACCAGGAAAGTATTAAAATAAATAACTACTCCAGCCGTTGTGCTGTGCCTCTTTCAGTTACATTTATTTTTGCGCGTACACTTTTGGAAAGTTGTTAACCATTCCACAGCTCTCTGCTGCGTGTGTTCACGGTTGGTCGCGCACGCGTGTGCTGTTCGGCACGGTGTCCGACGTTCCGCTCCACGTGCTGGGAGCTTCTTCAGTTCGCTTTGAGAAGACGCTGCCGGAGCACGTGGAACAAAGCGTCGGACATCGTGCCGAACAACAAGTGGCCACAACCCAAACACTCATCGTCTGGAGCCGCACAGCGGCGCATCCGCGACAACCTACGAACTTTGAAAATATCCTGTCGTTTTGTCGTCTTAGGGCACATGCTGCTGCGTGGTGGCTTACGGTAAGTGGCATGGTTTAGATGCAGGGTCTTGCATCCTAAGAGCAGCCCCTGCGTCTGAGCCGGAGGAAGAATAAAACAAACAACACGCACGGAGCCTTGCCCGGTTGAGCGACTGCAATCCCACTCGACAAGGCAAAAGATCGTGAGCACCCCCCCCCCCCCCATCTTCTCTCCTGTTCCCCTCTCCTCCTCCTTCTCACCCTTCCCAATTCCCTCTGAACTCCAGCCTCTATTTTCCCCCCCACGCCTCCCTCCCCCTTGGTAATGTTAGGACAAGGCAAATGCAAAGAGAGTCCCAGGGTAAACAGATGTAAGTGATTATAGGTGCGTGCTCTTTGCAGGCGTGCACCCAAGATCCGTGCGCTCGCACAAAGCACCTCCTCTTCTGTCTCAGCCGCAGCGTTTTGGCTCGAGAGCCTCTCACGGATGTACATTCTTTGAGAGATTTCGGAGGGAAAAAATCCATTTAACCCTCGCTTCGCCTACTTCGCGTCGTGGAGACGAGCGCATCCGATTTCACCGGACCTGCAACGTTTAAGTTTCGCCCCGAAGTTTTGTTTCGTGATATTTACAAAATTAATCCGAGCAAGGTGAGCTGTGCGTGGAATCTCGGATTCCATGCGAAGGCTGAATCTGGATATACAAGTGACATCCCGTAGAATTTTTTTGCCAATTCTCAACGAAGAGATTTCACCACGCTGCGGTGGTGATTTTTTTTGGCACGATGTTTGATGTCTTGCTCCGCGTTCGGGGAGCTTTAGGAACACGTGAAATATCGGACATCCTGCCGATCGGCACGCGGTACGACCCAACACACGTCGGAAGGCTACACAGCAGCACGACCGTGAACATCTACACACACCGATTTTACGACAGGCACGTAAAATGTTGCTGAACATAAATAATGATGTCTGTGGATGATGATCGATAGAGATATGTTTTTAGGATGTACCCTGGGTGTGATCGTGGCTCCTTAATGCCGACGAACCGAATCTCAAAAATGTTTTTAGGCCACAATAAATTAAAGGAGATATTTCACTTTTCACGTGAGAAAGCATATTGCAAAAATATTTAAATATCTAACAAGTAGGCTTTCGCGACCCATATTACTCATGACAACGTTTTTCGGGTTAGATCGCGTAAATTTAAACTTGTCATTCACCCACTTCCAATCGACCAGATGTGAGCTTACAGAATCTATGAGCGAGCACTGATGGAGTCGCCATGGACTGTTTGTGCTGCTCGTGTTGATGATTGTGACAATGATGGAGTGAGATTAAAGTGATCATCACATCGTCCAAATGCAATTACATTTGCGACAAGCAGCCTCGATCCCTTGATTAGAGTTGCTTTTGTTTTTACAGCGAGGGCAGAATGCCCAAAAGACTCCACACGAATGACTCGGACCGAATTTTGCCTCTGAGAAACCATATTGGCTTTGGCAGTCGTCCCTCTTCACAAAGTACTTGCGTATACAGTGCTGGCCGCTTAGCCTGGTTTATTTCGTCAAGATGCACAGGGCTATTTGCATTGCGGTTAAGCGATCACGTGGTACAACGTGTAGCCATGGCCGTAAGCCGTGATCAAACTAAGCCCTTACAAAACTTCTCTTGCCCTCATTTTCACATGCAATTACACATGTACACGCACTCGGAGAGAAGTCTGCAGACTCACAAAAAATATCTGGTTGCATTACAGGCTTAGGTTTGGCACCAGTACTGCTGAAAGCATTGCATGCCCTGCCACCTTTGACATACAAGAAAAAACAACTTTTTTGTTGTTGCTATAATGGCATCAATTAAAATTACCTCCTACATGTGAAGTCATCGTGAGCAGTCAAACATTCAGAGTTGAAATGTAAAAGTAAATAAATAATAATTTCGTCCCACTTATTTGTATTTTTTGTCACAGCCCATCTCTTTTTTTGTTGGATGCAATACACGATTAGCATTTTTGTAAAAGTTGCCAGATTCAGATTTTTCCGTGAAAAACTCCGCTGCCAAGAAGTGAGAAGAAGAGTGTGAAAGACGGGGAGAGTGAGAGGCAGACGGAGAGGGTTTGGGAGAGGCGGTGATGTTGGCGCTGCGTGTCGCAGGTGGAAGTTATCGATAGGGCTTAATGCTGAACAAAGCTAGCGGTTAGATAATGGTGTATGATCTTTCATGAACCACAGGTGTTTGCTGCAGGTATGCACGGAAGAGGAAGCACTGCCAAGACAGCGAACGAAGCTACAAAGGCAGCTTTGATGGGGGGGGGGGGGAGGAATCCAAAGTATGCATTTCAAAGTTTGTTTTAGAATGTACAGGCGGTCAGTTTGAATTTAATTGAATCGCCCAAAAAGTAAATGCCAACATGACGAGTCAGTGTTTGAAATGATGGAGAGAAGTGGTGGTTAAAGGATACATTTTTAAGAGCTGCAATTATTGGCTTACATCCCAGATCTGGATCGAGTCACCCTATCTCTGGTACTATTTTAAACGCCGCGGCTTAATATTAATTGGTGTCAGAATAATTTAAAAATATAATGTTATTGTAGGTCAATGTTTGCAATCTGCAATTAGTGGAAAATGCACTCACCCCGAGCTGTATTTTTAAATATATATTCATGCGCGCATAAACCCACATTCACGAATAATCACGGGTGGAACAAAATGACACCGTTTAATTACAAAAAAACATGCTTTGCCAATTCTAATCGACATTTTCAATCATTGAACATTTTAAAATAATTGAGAAATATTTTTTAAATGTGAATTTGTTCGCATAGGCCTTGCGAGCCCATGGATTGAGAGATATTTCCCCGCGCCCACCTCGACCACACCCGGGCCCCAACTTGTGAAGGACAATTGCTCAAAGCCAGATTGAATCCCTTGGCAACGGCTCTCACGTACGCAAGGCGGTCTTGCTCGCCGCTTGACGTTTACCTGCCGTGGCTTATTTCACCGCTCGCTTTCGCCTCTCGTGTCAAGTGGGCTGCTTGTTCAGTGTCGACGCGCCGTGGCCCCGCGATTGCCAACATCAACAAGGGGAGAGCCCTTGGAGCTGCTCTTCCGTCATCGCTTCTCGATCATCACCTCTCTCGTCGTTTCTGCTCGGGGTTTTTGTCTTTGCTGCTCAGCGCCCGGGTCTCTTCTCTTCCTATTTGATGTTTCCTATTTGATGTGTTTTTTTTTTAATCGGTTTTGCGGTGGTATTTCATTTTAATTCCGGGTTTGGCGAAGGGAGCGTTTTGCAATTCAGACGGGTGAAAGTCCTCCACACCCACGCAGCCTATCCCCCCCGCACACACCCCCTATTGCACTTGATTTGAACGCAAGTGAAGTCAAGTTTATTTGTTTTAACCAGGTGAGAACTCACGGGACCAGGATGAGTCTAATTTGCGATTGTGATCTCGGTCACCAACGTGGGAAAAAAAGCTTCAATCAAAATAAAAGGTAGAGCAACGAGGCGAAGAGAAATCCGCGCAAAAACAACCAACTGTGTCAAGCGAGGCATCAGGCACGTGACACGATCATCTCTGGCGCGAGATCGCATCTCCGTGTCCGCTCAAGCCCACACCCACCACCCCACACCCACCACCCCACACCCACCACCCCACACCCACCACCCCACACCCCACACCCCTTCCCCCTGCACCCACTCCTTGCCGTCGGGGGAAATCTGTGGCCTAATCATCATCCCTTGGGAACTAGGGCTGGGATTGGCCAACATGTGGTCGTGAGGCTTGGGAACCAAGGGGAAGAAATAATATGTTGATCTAGTCAAATATAAAGTCTGCTCTAATTACAAGCAGTGCCAACGCTTAATCTATGCATACTTTGCGGAGTAAGCTGAAAAGAGTGACATTTCTTTGAGGATTGTTCTTGTTAAAACATTTCAATGTCTTGACATCTAAAACAACATGTTTCTTTTGATACCTTTATTTTTGACGAATGCTCATTCTGTAAGAACCCTTTATAACCATGAAATATTCCATTATAAAATCTGTCCAGGATCACAACACACGATAGACTAGAGACAGAGGACACAAATAAGACAATGGATATTTGAATTTCGATTTAAAGCTTTCGTGACTGCAGGGATTCATCTTCCTGGTTCTTTCGGTAAAGTCACGTAGAAGAGAAGTAATAAAATAATAAAAATAAAACAAATAAAATAATTCTCACGACGTTTCGGCCACAACACAAGCAGCCGTCCTCAGGTGAAGACCAGGTCTGTCGAGGCGACGCTGTCGCCGAAACGTCGTGAGAATTATTTTATTATGTTTTATTATTAATATTTTATTTCTTCCCTTCTACGTGACTTTACCGAAAGAACCAGGAAAATTGATATTTGGGCACGCAAATAGACAGCCAATAGAGTTTGCAACTGGACAATTGTTTGTCATAGCGAATAATTGTCACTATTTGCTAAATTTACGTGAAGGGAAGGATGCCTTATGGATTTGTATTGACAGATCGCCGTGTGTAAAATCTCACTCCCTGCGTAACTTCACCAAACGGGCATTGTGGAGGCAATGGATAGTTTATAGCCATGAGCACAGACCGTCAGGGGCACTGGAATAATCTACAGCAACGATGGTTACACAGTGTAAAGGTACAGGTGAAGCCCTCCAACTGTTTCCTCATACCACTGTTGGCCTACTCTTCCACGAAGGCCAGAGACCTTGGAATGGATTTGGAGTTCCCACACTTGACCACACACATGTGACACGCTGATCGACTGGTGTATGAAGTGTAACACATATGGAGTGGCGTGATGACAAGAATAATACTATGTTCTGGTCACCAATAAGCTTTCTTGCTTTCATTAACCACATCGAACAGATGCTACATTTATAATTCGTCAGCTGTGTAAACTAAATAATGCAACCATGTCCAAGACCGTGATGTAAGGTTATTTTTGTTCACCTTTCAAAGCTCTGCAATTTTAGTAAACGCTGCCGTGGTTTCATGGTCAGCGCAATGCGACTGCGACCCAGAGGTCACCGGTTCCATCTCCTGGCGTGGCAGTTGACACAATGGGCAGGTTTCTTAAATCGCCAACCCCCAACACCCACGTCCACCCAACAGCACACCGCACTTGTTTGATCAGCCTGTTGTGTGCGACGGGGTAAAGTGTGTTGGTACTCCCATCTCTTCCAAAAAATCTGTACGGTATGAAAGAATAGGCCAAATACCCTCCAAATGGGCTCGATAAACTTCCTTAGAGTGGAGACTCTTCTGTCAGCAGTGCCATGAGCAGGCAATTGCGGGGCTGCACCTTTAACTGTAAGATCAAAATGTAAGCATGGTTAATGTAATCGTATGACTAATGCTCACAGACAGTGAAATACTACCAGAGGCACAGCAATCAGTGTCTGTGGAATTCCTGTTCAGCTTTCGATGTGATTGCCAACGAAAATGACCGGTGAAATTTTTCTTTCACATTTTTTATTTCCTTCAATCAATTCCCTGAGACCGGTGCCGTTCCAGTTCCAGGTCCAGACAAGACCAGCTGTTAGAAGCCTTCGTAGTAAAAGGGGAAAACACAAAAATAACTAAAATAGTGATTGAAACGATAAATATTAATCTTCTTCTTCACCTGCCAATGCGCATTTTTGGTTTAACGTTTTCAGCTCTTTGCTTTGCATTGCCACGCGGTAATTAGAATCCGGTCTGTACTTCAGTGATTGCGTCTCTGTTAATAAATCATGTCTACAGTGCGCAGTTGGGATTACACATGGGGCCAGGTATGATACAGCACATGGTGTATTTCAATTTTACAGCTGCGGCTTTTCGTATTGTGTTTCTGTTTTGGTTATGATGTTATTTATTATTTTTATTTTTTCCCCAGCTCAAAGCTTAATGTGCCTTTAGTATACGCAATTCCATTACCGCAACCTATCCGTGCCAAACGTGTGCAATATGACACTCTGAATTAAGTGTAAAATATCACCCAGAACGCATGGCACCCAAACTGCTATTGCTGTTAACGACTGGCAGAGCTCGGCTACTGAATATAGCGGTCATTGAATTAACCTCCTGGCATAATCACATTAACACGTTATTGCAGCGCAGTGAAATCATCAGTAATGTAATGTGAATTATGCATAATTAATAATTAAGGATTCCTTCTTCGGGAGAAGCCATTCTACAGCATAATAATCATTCGTCATTTGCATGTAAGGGACTCTGGTCAACTCTTGGGATCTGAGATGGTAATTGCTCAGTGTAAAGTATTTAAGGGATCTTCCAACAGGACGCACTGGCTCAGGGCAACTTTTATGAATCCTATAGAGTTTAATAATAACAATTAAGACGCATAAAATAGGCTAATGCATTATTAAGAAAGGAAATGTGGCTAAGCCACTTTTTTTCCTGCCAAAGCCATTTAGGACATCACTGGGGTAACATAATATTTCAGTCCTTTTCATTTAAGCGTCTTTTTTCCCCGAGTTTAATTTCGAAGCTCCGTAGAATTGTAATGCCATTGCACATTGATATAAGAGTTCCACCAGAAGGGTAAGATACACGACTGCGTAATGTTAATGGGGGCAGTGGTTGCCTGATCACTTACGATAATACACTGGCCGAAGCTTTCGGTATCTGTATGTCATCAGACACCAATGGGCGTTTTTGTTGTTGTTGCAAGAAAGGGTTCTTTTATATATATGTGTAAAACCCCACAACTGACTGTGGCGACCAGGGTTAGCATGTTTGTAATTAGGGAGCGTGATAATTCACCCACGCCACGGCACGCAGCCCGACTGGCTTACATTTACGAGCCATTTCTTAAAGAAAATAAACGCCATCAATTGGACGTTTGGCTCTTAGATTTAATCAAGCAATCTCCATTTCCATAATCGGTTGTGCTATTTATTATTTGTATAAGCTAACTCTTTATATCTGCCTTCAGCAATTTGTGGCAACGCCGTTCAATGCAACGTTACAATATGGATGTGAATACCGTCCAATGGTGGCAGGTGGTGGGGTGTAAGAACTGCTAATCTCATGCCTTCCGAGACATCTTAGCTGCCGTGGAGATGTAGACCAAATAGCCTTCAGAGGCACTCTCTAGACTTCGCTCGAGGGCAGGCCCTTCCGCCAGCAGTGGGGTGAGCGAGCACTTGCAGGGCTGCGCCTTCGCCCTCGTTTGCCCTGCAGCAATAGAATGCTTTGGAACTGGCCATGCGGAGCAGGGCAGTGCTGCTCACCAAGTGTAAAGTTCGCTGGCTCTTGTCCCCCATCGAAGCACCTCGCTTTATATTTTATTGGCAAGTCCGAAGAAGGGAGACGTGCCCTCATGTTTACGTGTGCAGTCCTTTGGCAATCCGTCACCGCTGGATGAGAGCCTCTGCGCGCCATGCAGATTGTGGTGGTAACCTGACTGCATTTCACCATGCTGGTCAATGCGGCAGGTTGGTGGAGGCGGAGAGCGTAGAAGCACAGCACAACAATGGATTTTGCTGCATTGTGCGGCATCAGGGTGGAGCAGTGGCACAGTGCTTAGCGGACCGCACTATGAACCCAGCCACGTGAGCGATATTCCCAGCCACGGCTGACATCAGTGGCGAGTGACATCTGAACCCGTCCTAGGACTCCCACCTCCGTCGCAAAACCGCACTGACAATTGTGGTGAAGTATGGTCCATCAACGCATGCGACTGAAATGGTGAGTGGATGCCTCTATGGATCGACAAAGGGCTGTCAATTCTGTACCATCATTCATATAATTATCCAGGCTCAACCCCTCTGATGAGCACGGTTGGCTACAGCTGCGTACGGTGCGAAAGAAGTTCAACATACACACATTCCAGGTGATTGTGTCAAATGAGCCCTCCTTGCATCAGATCCCAAATCACAATGTGCAAGAGCAGCCACGGACCGATGTTGAAAACGTCACAGGTAGATAATCATTGCCTTTAAATATATATATTCTCATTTGATAACCCAATTAGCCAAGACACGAGCGCCATTATAGGAGGCTTTAAAGCCACCGCGCAATCAGTTTCAACTGAATGCTCGCATTGCCCATGCTGTGATTTACCCTGAAGTCAGTGACTGAGAAGAGACCGCTGTCATCACTAAACACACGAATATACATTTTCTTCCCAAACCTGTAACGATTCCAAACTCGTAGTAAAACCAGACTCTCCAATTAAAAGGGGGCGATCACCTCCGTGCATGAGCAGCTCGGGATCATTAGACGACATGAAGGGCATCAATACACTGGAATAGGATGAAGAAAAACAAAGTCAAATATAATTCAGAGCCATAACAAAAATACAATAAAACAACAAAATAATTATATTTCTCGGTGGGGAGCGACGGTGTCAGCGGTTCTCACACTGCGCTATGAACCCGGCGACCTGAGTTCAATTCCCGGCCACGGCTAACATCAGGGGTGATTGATATATGAAACGAATCCTGGATGCCCTCCCCCAACCCATTCACCAACCGGCACTGACCGTTGTGATGAAGTATGGTCGAACAACTCCTGTGTGAGTGGCCACGGCATGGGGAGAGGCTTTCATCCAGCAGTAGATTGACAAAGGGCTGTAAATTATTATGAGTGTTGTTAATCATATTCATTAGCTTAAGGCGAACAAATGTGAGGCGAGCAACGCGATAGTAGCAACTGCACTGGTAAGGAGGAGTCTGCAATTAAACAATGCAGCGTGCCTAATTCTCGACATGTGTGATTTATAAAGGGTTAATGAAAAGATCGCTCGCTTAGATGCAGGAGGTGAGTTGGAGGTTGGGTCAACCCCGAGGGGTCCCTGCTCCCGGCTTCCGCTACTGGCCAGACGGGTTATCACTTATCAGATCATAAATTACAAAAGAATGTGAAATATTCTGCGGGCCAGGTTTACTTTGCAAAACTTAAGATTCGGTGGCACAGGCCAGGAATTCTAATAGCAGCTGCTTAATTGAAAGCAAACAGATGGAGTTCGAGGCGTATACATCGTGTGTTGAGACACTTTTTCGTCTTCTAATTACTTGACATTTTCTTCTTTACTTCATCTCTGCGGTAGTTACTCCGCTACGCGTTATGGCAACTTCTGTTTCCCACCCCCCTCCCTTTGTCTTTAAACTCTCATTAGTAGCCCTAAGTCACCCTCTGAAAAACATTAAAAGCCGACCTCAATGGAAACAACTTCTCACAAGAGGATTCACCCTTTTCAATGCCAGTGTGACCTTCCACCCATTAAGCAATGTGAAGCATGCCCCTGCTGCCCTTTCGAGGCTGACTGCCCCTCCTACCGAACTAAAAAAGAGATTCTGTTTCTCTCTCTCTCTCTCTCTTGAGTCCGATGGTTCTTTTTGTGGGTCATCTTTTTCTTGTTGTTTTTTTTTTGTAATGGGTCGAGTGTCCCTCCGCACATCGTTACAGCAATTAATGCGCTCCAGAAACACACACAGGAGGTGTTGCCTGTCTGGGAAGACGCGCGTCAACTTGTAGAGTCCCGGGCTCTTTCATGTGAATTGTTGTTGTTCTCCGTCTGGATCTTTCTCTTTCTAACTCGAGTTGCATCCTCGGCGTGGCTCGAGTGAGTGGTGAGTGCGTGCCAGAGATAGAAACAGAGCCCTCTGAGTCTCCTTGGCAAGTGCCACCCAAGGTTGAAACACACCAGTGTTGCCGTGATATAGTTTTTCACGATGCAATGCAATACGATATCATGTAATTGCATTTCACAATGTTATTGTACAGTGTTTGCGCTTTCGCTGCGCTAACCAGTGTGAATAGATATGGCTCAATAGAGTTCACTCAACATAAGCCTGCAAAATGTATTCTAATTGTTGAAACTTTATACTCTATAACAGTCAGTCGCACACACAGCATTCTTAAATAATTTTACGCACGACCAAACTTAGAATGTCAAAGAACCACCCGTGCCATCAGTGACTCCAGAAACATTTTGTGGAGCACCAATTTGATCGGTACTAACTGTTCGTTTACAACCATAAGTATTGTGCTTTCGTTACTCCATGAACATCAGAAAAGAACGAAGCATAAAACTCACGATATACAACGATATAATTATTGTGGATCTTATATTGTGCTCTATATCACGGGATCGCCACATCACGGCAACCCTATTAGGCCCAAGGTAACTATAACGGCTTGAAATAGTCACCTTATGCAACTGGATATATTAGTGTTCGTCCGTATTTTCTTTGCACCCCTCTTACCAGTTGACCCGCACTTTCCTGAAAGCAAATAGAACCTAAATAGGGTGTAAGTGAGGAGCTGAGCTAGAGGTGATGGGGAAAAAGGTTAAAGTGGTATTACAGTTAACCCCTACATTTTCTGAAGTTAGGTTTTATATATATAACAAGAATAACACTCCCTGTGCGTGTATATAAATATATATATTAATTAATGGTGTGCCCCCCCCCCCTTGTATGTCTAGGCCAGGAGCCAGATTTATTTTTTTCAGAAGCAGATCAGGTTGGGGGCTGAAGGGGGGGGGGGGGAAGAGCGCTTTAAATTCGGAGCCAAAAATTCCCCGACCAAACGCACTGCGTTCCGCAACTAATTTTCAGCACATGTAGGGGGGGTAGAGGGGGGGGGGGTGTGAACGTACAGGTGTGCGCGATGCTCACGGACCGCTTCGGAGTTGGCATAAGATTTCTCCACGCGAGTTCTCGGGGGCTTTTAGCAATCCCTTTGGACGCAGGATTTCCCCACACCACCGCCCCGGCCGTGGGCAAGCATTTCATTGAAATTGTTCACTCAAAGGTAAGAGGGCAAAGGTGCTGCCCTGCAATGACTTGCTCGCGCCACTGCTGGTGGAAGGGCATACGATAGAGGGAGCTTTCGAGAGCCCCTCTGGAGGAAACTTTGCCTACTCCTCCACTACTCCACCTGCCGATCGTAAAGCCTTGGTAATTCATACAAATCGGGTGCTCCTTTATTTGAAAGCTGAGCGCACTGATTTATAGTTGGTGGGTGCTACCGAATGCGTTGGAGGGGGCATTATAGGGAACTGCACCCCCTCCCACCCACCTACCTACCCATGCTTTTCTCTCAGCAGCTGTGATTCCTATAGAACCCGGGTTTAATAATCATGTTCAGCGAGCATATATTTCATTATTTGTGTCCGCTTTGCATGACAGACACGCACTGGCATGCCCAGTTGCACAATGCCTCTCCGAGGCGCAAAACCAACATTAAAAGATGGGATTAACAAGCTGGGCATGCCTGTCCAACAAGCGAGACTCTCTTCTTTTCTGCTCGAAACAATGCCGTTCAGCCACACTTGCAAAGAACAAAGGTCTATCGATAATGGGCAACCTTCCGCCTCTTGCAATCGTTCTCGAGCGACGCTCTGATTAGCAGAAAAAACCCACAATGAAGATGTACAGACATATGTTTACATGCGGGATGATGTATCGGTGACACAGTGGTGAGCACATTGAACTTTGAACTCAGTGACCTGTGACCCATTATTTAAAAAAATATAAGGCTATATACAATGTACGTTTCTGAATGTGTTTTGTTTAATTATCATTGTGTTTGTTTACCCGGGGACATCTAATGACGCTTTTGCAGGCGGGGTCCTGTCAAGTTTTCAGAGGAGGGGCAGTAGTTCTTTACATTTGTGTGTGTGTCTGTAAGTGGAATTTTGTTTGCACCGTACGTAGCCAACCGTGCTAATCGCAATTAAGCGGCAAGGACCGCGAACACAAAACGCGGTTCAGTATATTTCTATCAATTGAGTAATTTGCTGGTATTTTTTCGAATCTGGTCAATTTAGACCATGACACTGGCACATAATGGCCTATTCTTCTGTACGATGTCACGTGATCTTTAACGTCCACTGCAAAGCAGATGGCGCATTTCAATGATTGTTGTCGTTATTACACAAGCAAGTAATATCCAGGGCCGCCACTCGAGTTAGAACGAGTATAGTTCCCACATATTTGAGCAGTCGTGTAGAAATATCTATATGCCAATATGTATATGCTGTATTCCTAGAGTATTTATAATAAATGAAGAGAGTATATATATATAATCACGTGTACTTTGGAGGTGAGGGGGGGGGGCGTAGTAACGGTGCCGTGGTTAGCGAATTTCACTCTAAACCCATTGACATGAGTTCGATTCCAGGCCACAGGCTAACATCAGTGGCTAGCGGTATCAGAACCCCTCCTTCACCACACCACACTAACGTATGGTTCAGCCATTGCCATGACCAACATACTGTGCAAAGTCGTTCATCCAGCAGTGGATTGACGACTGGCATACGTCATCAATAATGTACGTCAATGCAAAAACACCCAGATGAATACATTGTATAGCCGGTATAATAGCCATGGATAAATCATCTGAAGTTTCATAAGGATTGTTTTAATCTGTGACCACCACTGGACTTTGACTATTGAATTCAATAACTCCCACTTTCCTTCTTAAACAAGCAATTAACGTGAGGCCGTTACATAATTGCCAATGCCGTGTACACAAACGTATAATTTGTCCACCGTTTTATTCACCTCAAAGCCTGCCACCGCCTGCGATCGGGAAAGCCGGTGTGTGGTCAGCTGTGGATTTGTACCGCGCGGTTTAATCTGAAGCCAAGCAAACTATAATTCTTGGCGTATTGTCAAGGCCGGCGCAAGAAGATCTGCTCCGTAATACACGATAATGGGCCAATCAGCGCATTGACAGACAATGGATTATAAGAAGGATTTGCTTCAAGGCGGCACTTGCTTCTCAGCCCATCACACAATTTGGGAGGGTGCCCAAACGAGACGAGGGTGTTGCTCGTCTAAACTTTTACGGTCCAGAGACCGTGGTCGAAGATCCACATTCCTGCAATAGGAGTGAGGTTATCTCACAAGGCTACGTGGCCTCTTTTTTTTGGTTCTACTTCCCACAAGATGCTCCTCATTTAATCGACAGGGATGCTGCCGTGGGGTTAAAATTAGCGCAGCAGTAGAGAGGTCAACGGTGTCATCTCCTGGCGCGGCAGTTGAAGACAATAGTCGATTGGTCGGTCCGCAGATAGTGGGTGAGTACTTCCACCTCTTACAAGACGTCTTGGCCAGCTTGAAGGATTCGGCTACACACAATACCCTTATACAGGGGCTCTCTCAGCTTCCTCGAGTAGAGGGACTTCTACCAGCAGCTGCGTGAGCAGGTAATTTCAAGAGCAGCACATTTACCATTTTTTTAAATCAACCCTGAAGGGGTTTGAAGGATTGAGTCGACCCCAGACCAGGATTTGCACCCACAACTTTCCGGCTGCAGGCTCACATGCTCTATCCCCTGCGCTGCCTGGCCAGGGAGGTCAAATGATCAGGTAGCTCAGAGTAAATGATCGAGACATATGTGCCCATGTAACTATGCAAATATAAAACATACTATATATTTGAGACAACGACATACTTTAGGTGCCTTGTTCCCATTAACTTGGCAGAGATTTGTGTTTTATACAGGTATGCAGATAATGCAATTTATTAAAATATCAGCTGCAGATGCATTGCAGGTGAGAGCACAGAGATCAAAGCACTGCACTGTTATAGAAAAAAGCAATTGACGTTTTAATTAAATAATTGATTCGTATTGGTATTTCCATGCGAAAGGCTGTAAAAGCATACAGGTGATCTTCAAAGATGAATTTTCTTGGTCTGGATTGGAATGTATACGCATGAGATCATGTGTATATGTATTTGTGTGTGTGTGTGCATTCACTTGTGGAAGTGTAGCGGGCAGCGCACTGCGCTACGAACCCGGTCGCCCGAGTTCGATCCCCGCTCATGGCCACCAAAACCGTTAACGATTACCTGAACCGGTTGTTGGCCTCCCCTAGGTCGACTCCGCCTCAAATGTTGCAACGTGTAAGATCGCGACTGGGGAGACAAAGGTGGCTGTGCATAGTGCTGGCCGCTCACCCCCTCTTGTGCCATGCCGGCCTTCACACGTGCTCACGTGCAGCACTTGCCCAACGTTCTGTTGAGTCTATTTGAGGGTCTTTGCCTTGGCATTCACGTGCAGCGTGAAGCGAGCTATGTTATGGAACACACAAAGCAAAATAAGAAGAGGAGGACAGCAATTGTAACCAAGAGGCAGTGTTTACTCGAGGTTACTGGCCCAACTAAAAGGAATTTTCTTTCAAGAGCCAGGCATGTGTTTCAGGTTTGTTTGTCACGCATGGAAAAGTCTCAGATCAGAGAAACATTGAAAGGTAAGCAATGAACAACATTGGAATGAAAGGGGAATTTCAGATAATGGTGACATGTTTAAGCATTTAAATAAAGTTAAACACAGTAGCAATGCGTGCACATCTAAATTAGTAAAAACTCATTTCGATGTGCACGATTCATGGCATTTTGACAATCCACTGGTGGATGAAGGCATCCTCACACAGTGCCAGTCGAAAGGCTATGTCACCACGCTTGTCAGTGCAGCTTGGTGAAAGGGTGGCTCAAAATCCCTTCAGAAATCACTCACCACCCATGTCAGCAATGGCCAGGATTCCAACAACCAGGTTGCCAGGTTTCTTCATAGGAAGCACATGTTAATAGCTACCGTGCGAGCTCTCCACCCGATATGACTACATCTCCGCGGATGATGCGTGAATGTTCGCTGGCACGCCACTGCCTTGTGCACCGTGCCGGCCTTCTTAGAGTCCCGTGAACAGAGCTTTCCCCAACAGACTGTCACAGGCTACGTGCGGGATCTTGGTCTCTGGAATATTAACTACGACAAAGAATTCCGCATTATTGCCCTGATGGCGTTGATGTAACTGCTGGCCTTAGAAAACAGCAGCGGCAAAGCGGAATCTAAACCTGGCCTAGGACGCAACGCAGAGTAACTAGACCTCACGTGGGTACCCGGAGCACTGATGTCACGAACATCACAAGTGGGGAAACAAAAGCAGCCGGACGTGGTTATAACCACACCAGCCCCCTCTGTGTCCCGCCAGCTTTAATCCTCGCTCGCTAACCTCAGCAGTAGCCCTGACAAAACGCAATGTTAAAATAGGGGAGCTTTTTCATCTTCTTGGTTCTTTCAGTAAAGTCACGTAGAATGGAAATAATAAAATAATAACTAAAACCATAATAAAATAATATAATAATATTATGTTTTTTTTCCCCCATTCTACGTGACTTTACCGAAAGAACCAAGAAGATGAATCCCTGCAGTCATGAAAACTTTAAATCGAATTTTAGGGGAGCTTTCTCAGATGGTGTAGCCCCTTTAATATCGGTGCCACGGCCAAAATTTTGCCCCAATTTGGGAAAAAATTAGCCACAATTAGGAAATTACGCCAAATTCATCGTAATGGTCACTTCCGCGTGCACCGAGCGAGGGCGAAATTCAAGTCGGGGAGTGCACGTGCCGAGGGCTGTCGTGACGCCACCGCCGTTGCTGCGACTTCAAGAAACAATCGAAACGGCACGTTGTTATCTTTACGTTAATTTCGTCAAAAAGAGCACACACGCCAATGATTGTCCTCGGCCGAGTAAAGAAAGCAACACAACGAGTATAAAGAGGAACTATTATCCTTACCGACTAGGAAAATAAGATTGAACACTTTAGACAGCTGGCTTTCATCAGGGTAGAGACGACCAGATGGCTTAACTGTGATCCCCCCCCCCCACCTATTCCCCAACAAAAAAAAACGAATCAAGTTCTATTTTTGTTTCAATTTTCCTATGTATGATCACAAAAAATGAATCAAAATGATAGTATATATTATAGATGAGACGATTAGTCGATAACTTGAGTTAATTGACGAATAATTGCAATCGACGACGTTATTTATGGTCGGTTACTGGGCCTCCTGAAGGCAGGAAACTCACTTAAAAGCCACGCCCATCGTGACGCAACTGATGTTGCCTAGGATGTCACCAAGCATTGTTCATTACCTCCCATCCACTTATGTGTTAAACGATAAGTTTAGTCATGAAAATGACAATCCATAAAGCACTGTACGTCGCCAACCGCGCTTATCAGAGGTGAATGTATATTGATGTGCATTACATAATCGGACAGCTGAGCTCTTAAACATATGTGAGTCAGTAAAATTGGAGCCAGTTTGTGAACAGATCCACAATTTTGGATGTGCATAACATCACTGGAGGGGCGTTTTTACCTTAGACAATGTAACCAACTTCTCATCGTCAAAAATGTGTCCATCTTCCTTGATAAGAGAAAAATGCTTATATCCATTTTATCCATTCTGGGATTGCGATAATGCATAAATGTTCGTGTATTTGTCAAACCATTGTGCCTATTCGACTAATAAACCATACTGATAAAACTAGAGAAAATGACCTTCAAAATGACACTCGATGTGTATTTGAATATTTTTGTTATATTTTGACTGAGGCACCTAGTGTGTGAAACTGCCCTCGTGTGATGTCAGGAGTGGTTGTCCTATAGAGCGATGGGCCCCACTGTAGTAACGTGGAATGTGCTACTCCCGGTTCAGGGCTTGTAATGGGAATGCGCGCCATCCCAAGCTCGTTTGAACAGAGAAACACTTTGACTTTGATTATCTCCTTAGAGATACCAACGGCGACGCTCTAAAAGCTTTCACATAAATGCGCGTAAAATAAAGAGCAGCGAAAAACACCGAAGTGGCAGTCACTTTTGACGAAATGGGACACGGAAATTTGCTTCGTAGGTGTGTAGTAGTTTTCTTTAAACATCAAATAATAATAATAACGATAACAACAATAAGAATAATTTTTATCTGCTAACCAGAATACTCATTTGTCAACCCCAGCAAATGGCAATTTGTGGCAATGCAGTCAAAGTGCACGTTTTTTTTCTCTTCTTCCCATGGACATCTTTTGTGGGTCACTAAATCATATCGGCAGAGGGCACTTTCTGGTTATTGCTGTCCCATCAGACCTGACAGCAATTTCCTGAGGCTCGGACATACAAGCCGTTTTGCCGCTCCTTGAGCAGCTCTATTTGAGTATCCAGACACTTGAGTCTTACTAAATTAAATATAAAATGAATTGATGAATTATATATATTTTTTTAATCTGGTGTCAAACAAAAGAGAAATCGTTTTTCTTCACTAATATCGTGTTGATGTTTTTTTTTTGTTCTTACGAAAAAAAGAAACGGTATATTATTTTGACACTTGCTATCCGCTGGTGGGAAACCAAATATCGCAACAAAATTGTGCTTCTGTCATTTGAATTTGCAAAATACACGAGCCAATCAGCCTCGAATTAAAAGGGAACTTTAGCGAGGTTTTCCGCAAATAGATTGGTTGTAACCGCTAGGGCTGAACACCTGAACGTGACACATTGTATTCTCGAGCGAGAAAAACGAAATTGTATGGAGGGTTTGCGTGTTCACTGTTTCTCTCTCTCTCTCTTTGAAAACAAATTGGATTAGGTTTGCATGCATGCGAGCACACATTTGCGCGCGCATTTGTGCGCAGGCATTGGAATGTAAAAACCTGATGGCTTTCTCACAGCTGTGAATTCAATATTAGCACAGCGCGGCTGTTGGTTTGTTGTCTGGCTCATTGGTGCTCTAATGCCCGTGTCAAAGTACCGAGCCAGCTCCCGCTAATATATTGGGTTCGAACCCTGGGCAACGAAAATAAGATTGAAGCGGCATTATCAAGAGTCGGGGTTCTGATGGTTTCATGCTGGTCAGGTGGTCACCATTTCACTTTTATTTTACGATGGGTTAACGTTTGTCAGTCCACTGATGGGCGAGGGCCTCCCCATGCTACGTTCCTCCTGATGGCTATTTGACCATACCTCACCGCATTGCTGGTCAGTGCGGGTTGGTGCATTTGGGTGGCAGAGATGTTTTGATGCGTAGCACAGAATTGCAATGATTTTTTTTCTGCACTGCTCCCTGGTTAAAGCATAGCCATGCAACAGCCTACAACACTTGTTTTATTCATAATAGTTCCTATCCAAGTGCTGTCCCTGGCTTAGAACTGCTTAGCTGGACATCCACGAAAAATTGCTTCATAGGTCATCGGATTCTCCCAGGATAAATAAAGATTCTGAGCTTCTGAGAACTGATGAGATCGGGCACATTCTGCATCGTTTGGTCATAAGACCCAATAGCCAAAAAGCCACGGCAATTTTTTTTCTTTACTCAACTACAGTGGCTTGGAGAAATTGTTCAGCAGAGAGGCATTGGGAAAACCAGTTATTCATTTGCATAACAATACAATGCCATGCAATGTCTGTGGTTAAGGTATTGTGATCTGGCGATTTCTCACACAGGATAATTTCCCAGTGTGATTAATTGTTCTGTGGTCACTTGAGCGTCCACAATGGGACATATTTTGCTCCAAGAAGTTCACAGAGTGTTTGAGAAATGTTCAAGGATATTAGTGCGTTGCATGTGTTAAAATAAATATTTTGTCGAGGTGAGCTGCATTTACTTATCACAATGATTTCTTAACGCTGGTTGGAAATTCAATCTAAGCATCGAGTTCTGTCAAAACACTGCTTATAATTTCCTTTACTACCGAGACAAAAATATATTTCCACCGACACTAGCACAGGCGAGCGATGTATGAGTGGATAAAACAATAATTATCGAGAAAAAATGCAAGCAGCGGACAATGTTTGTTTGAAATGACCAATTTTAAACCCCATTCCATTCCAGGTTGATCTCAAGCTGCTCGACTCAATTCAAAATGCGAATCAATTTTCAACAAAGGCAGCTCAGCCTCAATTATACGCGCGACAATCTCAGCCGTCGCATTCAACGCGACGTTCGGAATGGACTCAAGCGGAGGCAAGCGGTATCACCTGCAGTCAATTAGGATCATTTGGCACAAATTAGATTTGCCTGCCTTTGATTGAGAATCAATTTGGACTGAGGGAACGCGAAATTCATAGCTCTCCGTGAACACAGTCAACGCTTTGTAAGAGGCCTTCCCAGCATGCTTGGAAATTACAATGTCTGTCATTTATGGGACGGTTACGACAACATGTATGTTAAGCTTCTTTCGCACCGTACGTAGCCAGCCGTCATAACATGGGACGCTGTCGCGTCGGTATAACGGTTAGTGCACTGGATTTGTGATCCAGAGGGTGCTCGTTCGATCTCCGGATGCGGCAGTTGAAACAATGGGGCAAGCGTCATAGATCTGCCCCCCCCCCCCTTCCTCTCTCGGCCTCTGTCCACCCGGCAGGCTCAATGGGGACATCACAGTTAGTCGATGGGCAAGTCACGTGTGTTGCGATAAAGTGAGGGTATTCCCACCGCTTCCAAGATTTTGAGGCCAGCGTGGAAGAGTAGGCCAAGTACCCTCTTCAGTCGCTCTCTAGAGCTCTCTCTAGTGGAGGCCCTTCTAGCAGCAGTGGCGTGAGCAAAGAATTGCAGCGCTGCACCTTTACCTTTGTTTTACGACCGGTTGGTCCAGATGTCTTGTGACTCACCAATAAATTGACCCCAAACATTGTTGTTGCTTTGCATATTTATGTATGTTCTAAATAAACATTACCTGTACGAACCAAAAACAACTGTATTAGAGAATTAAACGGGGGGGGGGGCACAATACATCGGGAGCAGCCACAACAACAACAACAGGCGTGGACAGTCATTATCTGTGGGTGGGATGACTTGGTGAGACGCTGAATCGTTCGGACAGGTGACCGAGTGTAGCAGCGCTGCTCAGTCACCTGCTCACGAGCGGACGCTGCTCCACGAGCGCGACTGCTGTCCACTTAGCTGCTCAACGGGAATCAACATCAATTGCAGCAGGAGACCACCTCTTGAACCCGCGAAGGTTAATGAATGTTGTTAATTAGCCCCGTTCGTAATGAAGTCAGCAAACGGTGCTAATGAAAGACGACAACAAACGGTGTGGTCACGCGATTACAAATTTTTTATTTTTTTAACTCGGTTGAGAATTGCACGTCAAGGGATGAAGCTGTTCGCTGCTGCTGTACGGGACCGATGTTTTGAGGTTCTCCACAAGGGATTCATCAGGCCGCGAGGTTTTCGGTTTTTTTGTTGGGTCGATGTAGTTCGAAATGAAATCAGATTAGATGCTGCAAGGAACACGGCCAGCAGGCTACAGAGTGGCAAATATGTAATGGGACTCAAATGAAAAGGGTGTAACGTGTAAGAGGTGTTTGTCTCGAAGGAAACATGTCCACTTGGAAAACAAAAAAAAGAAGATAATGGCCTCCGTGGGAAATGAGACAATATTTATGCAAGTGCACAAACAACACTCGTTAAGAATGAGGTCAAAGAAAAACGATGAACTATACGTAAATACGCACGGTACAAAATAGATGATCTCATGCATATGTTTTAAACTATGATGTTACACGTGCAAGAACAGCCCTTTGTCAAGCCACAGCCGAATGAGGGCCACCCCTCATCCGTGTGGTTTGTGGGGGTTATTTGGCCATACTTCACCATTCTGCGAAGCGCGGGGTGATGAATGATGCAGGCGTCGCGTGTGTTGGCCCGTCGATGCACAGCACGGCGTTGGATTTTTTGCTGCACTTTCATCTGCTGCACTTTCATCTGCTGCACTTTCATCTGCTGCACTTTCATCTGCTGCACTTTCATCTGCTGCACTTTCATCTGCTGCACTTCCATCTGCTGCACTTTCATCTGCTGCACTTCCATCTGCTGCACTGCCAGTCGACAAGCGGTCTGTCTCATGGCCGGTGGTGGCCCATCCAAAGCCCGGTCCGAGTTCAACTCCTGCTTAGCTTCCACCATCTGGGCACATTCCGCACGATTTGGTCAGAGGCTTTTCTCTTATAAAACGGTGCTCGTAACAATGTGGTGAATTTTTTTTTTACCGGTGCTTGTACATCACTGCCAACGCATGTCATTATTGTTTTGTTCTTCCTCATTGTATTTCTTCAATCACAATCATGCACGCACACACAGACACACAAACAAAGCCTGCCCCTATAGCCTTGACAGACTATTGGGGCGAGTACTGTTAGCGGACACCTATGAAGACCGGCACGGGGTGGCAGCACCACGGCCGACCGCCTTTGTCTCCCCAGTGGGGATGTTTTACACACCGCTGGGGAGTCAACCTAGGGGAGGCCCAGGACCGGTTCAGATAATCTTCACTGGTGTTGGCCCGTGCACAGGAATCGAACTCGGGTCACCGGGTTCGTAGCACAGTGCAATAACCACTCCATCACTGCTCCCCACACACAACAAAGACAAAGATCCACCGTGTAGCCTGGACAGACTGTTGGGGCAAGTGCTGTTCGTGAGCACCTCTTAAGACCAGCACGGCACACGAGGGGGTGGGTGGCCAGTTCCACGCCCGGCCGCCTTTGTCTCCCCAGTGGCGATAGTTCAGATAATCGTCACCAGTCTTGGCCATGAGCCGCAATTAAACTCGGGTCACAAGGTTCATAGCGCAGCGTGCTATTCGCTACACTACCGCTCCCCACACACACACATACACACACGTACGTATTATTACGTACACAAATGCCATCTTATCCAGAGTAAATTAGCAACTGCTATACGAGGCTCCATCAATTGCATCTCTCTGGTTACCACATTAGATTAGGGCTCTGTTAGCTGTTACCGGAAAGAGCATGTGGATATCATTGTTCCTGGAAGCTGCATAACACAACTGGAGGTTGATGACAGGGTAGCCAAGCTTTCATTGAATGCGACTCTTTGATGTATAAGTGGTGCGAAAGTGGCTTTATGTCTGAAACTGCTCACCCCAGAGAATTGTCATTTCAGAGATTTTGTTTGAGAAAGGTGGAGAGATTGGGGGGGGGGGATGCTTGAGTGAGGAAGGGATGTTAGGGTTTGGTGGGAGTGACAGGAAGGTGGCTGAAAGGTTTATCCCAAGCTCAGCAACCACTCACAATTTTCTTTGTAAAAAAAAGAAAGAAAATGTGATTTTAAATTATTTGCATGAAATGAGATTTCATAATAATTTTGAGTTCCTTTTTGATTCCACTGCTTTCCATTAGAGTTTATTTTTAACGTAGTCCCAATAATTTATTTTCCCGCACGGCGTTTGAATGCAGCTCTTGTAGTGCCATCAATGAGATGACAATGAGTGACATCCTTGCCATCTTTCATTGCTGGTTTAAAATAATCCTGCCTTTTGCATTCCAAATTCGGAAATGACTACGGCACAGCATTCAAAATTAAGCATGCAAAAAAAGATAACTTTCCTTTTTATATTATTGCTCAAATGAGGGCTTACATTATACAGATAATTTTAATTGCGTAACTTTTTTTTAACAGCATCGTCCTCAAGTAATTCCCGAGCAATTAAAAACAATTGTTATTTCGGAAACCGGACATATTTATATGTGCACACACAGAAATGTATATTTCCACACCTTGCCTTCACTTTGCACTGTGAGCCCCCCCCGCAACCACAGAGGAGGTATCACGCCCGACGAGATGTGCGCAGCGTAACGCACCCACAATTCCTGCTGCCAGGACGCAATCAGCGGCATGTGGCGGGCAAATCGGTCGCCGTTTTTTTTAGCTCTTCCCTTTCTTTTCTTCCCCTGAGCTGTGTCACGGCGGCGTAATGCTAAGTGTTCCATAACCTTGCAGCCCCCCCCCCCCCTCTGCGCACAGACCGTATGGCCCATCTGGGTAATGCGTACAAAGGGAATGGCGCATCTCTGCAGATCGGGACGATCGAAAGGGAATCTCGAGCGCAAGTGCACACATACGGCACGCTAATCCCCGGCAGAAGGGAGCGCCAGTGTTCTGCTTCAGGGAGAGGGAGAGCCACATTACTCCAAAATGGGTCTCAGCTGGAAAGCAATATGCGCCCTACAATAGCTGCATGCGCGGGGAATAATCCCGTCCTGCGCTCCTCCTCGCGAGCACACACGGGTGCTCTCGCCGTTATTATTTTCATTATTATCATCATCATCATCATCCGCCATCGTCGATGCCCTTAATGTAATTTATGTATCTTTGAAATTAAGCAATTAATTACGCAGCAATGACACCACTTGTAAATTGGTAAATACCGTGATGCATTGATGCGATTAGCCACGATTCTATTACAGGTAAATTAAATTTATGCACAAGGCAAGAGACCCGAGAGTTCGGGCTTGCTATGCAAATGCGGAGCGTGCGAAGGTGGAGTCATGTTTACAGTCGATGTGAGTGGATTTTTAATAAACATCTTTGTTAATATAATAATTAATCAGAATGTTCCGATTCGCATTAGCATGTGTTGCACAACCTCTTACAAGTTCACAAGCTGTTTTAGTTAATCTAGCTGATGCCTAATATAGCATAAATGTGTTAATGTTGTGTGCTCAAGGTGATGTCATGCATTTTAACTGCTTATTCCTATATTGTATGGACAATTATGAAAAGAACACACCCAAAACTCGTATTACCGCAAAACGCATACCGTACCTATACTGCAAATGCCATTAGGCCACTTGAGATCGTTAAACCAAAACAATAACACACCGATCTCTTACTTTCACCTTCGCTACTAAAACACTTTGCCATTCACCAACATCTTGAAAAGCTCTGATGGTGGCCAGAAGAGAGAAGAAAAAGAGGATGCATAAATCATGAAGATTTATCACTTCTTGTCGAAAAGAAAACAAACCCGATCTCAGCCGGGGCTGGGGCCAGCGCTTAGCCCGAGGAGGGATAGAAAGAAAGAAAGAATGGAGGGGAAAAAAACGCGTGGGGGGTGGAGGAATGAGTGAGCTGAGGCTAGGCCACAGCGTGACTCGAGTGAAACCAGAGAGGGCATCTCCGTAACCAGGCACCAGGTATAGAGAGACGCCGTCGTTGTGATATGGTCCCTTGCCATGTGTGTCTGGCCGGAATTCAGTTTCTCGCCAAGCCCCGCGTGGCTTGGAGCCGCTTTTGTAGAAACAGACAGCAGCCGGAGCGTCCGGCTGTCATCATGACTATATATGGATGGCAGTGGCGGTTATTAATATATATTAAAGCCCAATTTTCTGTTGATTTATCGAAGTTGGCGATCCATTCGAGGTGCGAAAGGCGCCCGAGCAATTGAGAGCGTCATATGACCGGATACAAAACGGCGTGAAATAATTGATCAACTGTCACAACACTGCGTTGGAATACCCCCCCACCACCCCCCAATAAAGACGGGGCAGCGATGTGCATCGCAATGAAAACCTGCAGTCGGCAACGAGAGGGAATGCTCTATGCAACCCATGGAAAATTGCACGACATCCGAAAAGAGAAAATGAGTTGCATTGGATTATCAGCTGGCCAGAGTGCATTACATTTAAATGAAATGGGTTTTATTTAAACTCGACTGTAATTTGGCTACTTTTTTCAAAGAAATAATATCACTCGCGACAGCTGCTAAAGTGGCTTATAAGGGTGACTGCCCCGACCTTACGATGCGTGCATCAAGTTCACCGCTTCCAATGAAGCCAGTTGGCCCCCGCTTTGTGTGCCTCCCCTGCTTAACAAGCTGTTGCGTTGTCACGGCCCTAATGTGATTTACAGAAACGGAGATTACCTGGGATATGACAATGGGAAGGTCTGTTGTTAAACACGGACGCAAGTCAGCAATGACTAAACCTGCTGTCGTCTCTGCCTGTGCCGGCTAACACGCCGGCGTGCGCGTTGCCGTCGGCACACTGTCTGAGGATAGCGGTGGCAAATTGGAGAATGGCTGCAAATCGAAAAGACAAATATTTGTCGGGCTGAGCATGAATATGAGAAACGCAACAGACACGTAGAATAGTTTTATCTGAACAGAAAATGAGGTTTGTTGGAGGGACATAGCTGGAGAAGAGAGATTATATGTATGATAATTGTTGAAGACACACATACTTTCCTTTGTTAGGAACATGCTGTTTTGCTCTAGCGAATTAATTTTACGTTTGCTCACGTTCATTTTGAGCCAACCTATGCAGCCTACTTTGTTAAGATCATAAATTATTTCCTATAGCTCCTTTCCATTGGCTGAGATGACTGTTATCTGAAAATCTGAGATGATGAATTATTCCTCCACTTATGTTCATGTCTTTATTTCTCCAGTCCATTGTTTTTAATGTCTTCCAGCATCATTGTGCATAACTTGATTGGGTTTCTCCTTTTGTAGAAATAAATGTATTTATTGGGTATTTATTGATGGCAGATCAAGATAAAAATGGTGAGTGAGGAAAAACTAGAGTCCTTTTTAAAAAACGAATTCTGGCAATACAAATCAGCATAGCGATGTGATTAAAGAGAACGTTTTCAATCAGTGCATGTTACCTGCTATGACATACGGATCAGACCCATGGTCATTGGCCAAAGAAAATATGACAATAGCTGAAAAGTATTCAAAGAAGTGTCGTGAATCATTTCAGAGACACTATTAGGAGGCAACAACGTTCATTCTACACTTTACACGACACCGGTACACACGTGACTAATACGCCTGTCTCTCACTCTTGTTACCCACGGGACCATAATACACCGATCTCTTTTCTATACTCGATAACTACAATCGGGTCAGAGCAGCCACGTGCTGTCTGACCCACGATGTCGAAGGCGTAGACGTAGCACCTCGGTTCCACTTCACCCACGGACAGCCCCGACATGCGATCGGGGCTCCCCTTTTATCCCTCTCGGCGCGACCTGGCTCCACCCTCGGCTGCGTCCCCCTTCTCGAACGTTCCCGAAGGTTTCCGACAACCTCGCACATGCTACCTGCCTGGCTCCGCCCTTAACCACGCCCCCCTGAGGAACTCTCCAGAAGATTTTCGGCTACACTAACCGAGAGATGAATGCTTGAAATGAGCCTTAGACGGACAGAGATACTCGTAGATTAGATATTACATGTCAGTTACAGACACGAAACGGACCGTTAAGAGCAGTGAGTGTGCTTGTGTAGGACACATTGCAAGAAGGGGTTGATGGCCGATCGTTAACTACGGTGGAGGACTACCCGCCATGGGAGGAAAAGCACCAGAGAGTATAACAACTGTGGAGATGCAGAAACGAGATGAGCTCACGTGCACGAGCAAGGCAGATCGTGGCATCGTCGCAGGACCGCGAGAGACGACAATGACTTGCAGAGGCCTTCATCCAGCAATGGACAGACCACGGATAATGATGATGAGGATGATGACATTGACAAAAATAAAGTGCCATGGTGTAGTATCTGCGCGAAAGAGAGCGCTGTTGTTAGGCAGCCGTTTATGCGATGGGCAGACTGCGAGCAGCGCTCTCAAAACACCCAACCGCTTCTTCTTGGTTCTTTCGGTAAAGTCACGTAGAAGGGAAATAATAAAAGAATAAAAATTAAACATTATTTTATTATGTTTTATTTTTATTATTTAAACATAATAATTGTATTATGTTTTATTTTTATTATTTTATTATTTCCCTTCTATGTGACTTTACCGAAAGAACCAATAAGATGAATCCCTGCAGTCACGAAAGCTTTAAATCGAAACCCAACCGCTTGCTCCCGCCGCGTGGCGTTGAACAAGGAGGCGCCTCTCCTGAGTTGTCGTGGGGGGTTGGGGGGGAGCACTCTCACAGCCAAGGAGACGGATTCCCTCCGTGGGCGCTGGGAGATAAATCTGAGCCCGAATAAGCAATTATGGAACTCAATGCCCTTGCAAATAGATCGTGCATCTCGCGTACTCCTAAAGACGCTTCCTAACGCGGGAGAGTGCAAGGTCTATTATCCACGGCAGTATACGGGGGTCGCCATTGGCAGATCCCATTATCCACGTTTATCCAGGGAAATTACTCCTGTTATCAGTGTGGTTATGCTATGTGCAGATAATAGGATGAATCCAAAGGACTTCTGTTAACCGTGGATGAATATGGATAGAGCAAAAGCTGGCTGCAAGCACACCTTATTTAAGCCCAGTTCCCATATAAGCAACACATACTTACACTACGCTGGTGGGGATAAGACAAAGAGCAACTACTGATGCAAGAACACCTCGGATATAAGCACACATGGTCTTGCTCCCAAGGGTTGTGCTTATATCCAGTTTGTACCGTAAAAGGATACATCTAGGCTAAGTTAATGGGACTTTCTGAAAATGTATTGGGATCATGCATACCCGAAGCGGCAGATAAATCACTGTGTAACAAAACATATTTCTTTTTTATTCCTGGGTAGTAAGTGTTATTTTCCAATTGCTTATGCCTCAAAAGTACAGAAAATGGCTATTATTCCCCACTCTATTAATAACACTGTGTAACAAATCTTGACTGAATGCTTTCGTGACTGCAGGAATTCATATTTTTGGGGTATTTCGGTAAAGTCACATAGATAGGTTTCAAAGAAAATAACAAAATAACAAAAAACTACGACATTTCGATCGCAACACAAGCGGTCGTCATCAGGAAAAGGGGGATTAGCTTCCAAGGCAAATTGTTTATAAGGGTTTGAAATGGGCGTAGCCCAAATATCAGCAGCCAATGCCAATGCAAGTGGTGGGCAGTGACTGCGGAAGTGGTGGGCTTTCCACCAATCACAAGGCTGCCAGCTAAAATATAGCATGTCAATGTATTAACTAGTTAAAGTCATAACTAGCTGTGATGTTCCCATCCTACCACCTTACCGATGTTAGTTGTTAATTTCGGCTCTATAATTTTTACAATAACAGATAAAATGTCTCACTAACACAGCGACATACTGTAACACAGCTACCTCGCGTACCATCCTCGAGGACTGCTTCACCATCTGCCATTAACATGCTAAGCTCTCACATTAACATGCTCATCTCTCACATTAACATGCTCATCTCTCACATTAACATGCTAATCTCACACATTAACATAGCCACCTTTGCGCACTCGCCGTGGAAGCTGCTGAACGATCTTAGCCATGTTGTACCGTAGTCGGTATGCGTTGTCAATCGCCTTGGTGAAAGGCACTTTATAAATTCAAAATGGAATAGAAGAGAACTTAAACATTTTTCATCTCGGTGCTAACAGCCGGAGACATAACGCTATATAGCATAAGTAACACGGGTCACCGTCCCCTTGCAATTCCACATTTTCGCTGCGTTTCTGCACGCGAGCACACCCACAGTCGAGGCCCAGTGAGAACTTTGGGAATAGCCGGCAAAAACGACCAAGCGTCGGGATTAAACAAAAAAACACTTCCACGCCAACAAGAGCTGCCGATTGAGTTACGGTAAATAAATTGGAATACGGCGCGATCGTAAATTGTCCCCCCTTTGGCCACACCTGGCGGGGGCGAAATAAAACAAAAGCAATGTCAGATCACCAGCGAGGGCTCTAAACAAAGTCGCTAGCGGCTGTGTTCCGGAGTGCATCGTTTTTATATGCATTCAATACACTTTGGATTTATCGGCGCGTTAAGCGGAGAATGGGGAATATACGACCGTACGTGGCGCAGAATGGCAGTGGCCTTAAATATATATTTTTTCAGGTTGCAAAATGGTCCAAGTTGCCCACGTACCTGCAATAACGCCTCATAGCGTTGTTTATTTCATTATATAACCATAGTAACCATGATTTTTTATTGACCTCTTGTAATATTATACCATACCCCCCCCCCCCCCCACCATTTTCTCCAAGTTTTTACTTTATATTTCACGAGCCAAATAATAAAAATCGAATTACCAGAGGTATCTAAAGTCGTTTGTTTAATGCGCTTATTCTGTTGAAACACGACTGGTTTGCGACAGCCACGTCTGTTTTAAATTCGTGGATTTTTTTTTTTACCCAGAGACCCAACGGCTTACGGCCCTTTTTTTATTTCTTCTTATATAAATATGTATTTATACGCTTAGCGTAGGTTTTTTTTTCTCCTCGCTTCCCCACGGCTGCAACGACGTGGGAATTAAGAAACCGCAACACCTTTTACGTGGAAACCCGATTCCGTTCCCATCTTCACACCAACCCCCGCTCCGCCACCACCACTGAGAGCTGGGGGGGTGGGGGTCCCATAGGGGGCCCGGCCTGGAATGTTTCAATTCCCCTCGCCCTTTAAGTTTTCCGACGAACGAAGCCAAATGCTGCACTCGATATTTTCGTCAACGCCCCCAGGCAGACTTGTAGGAGTATGGAATATCGACGTAAGGCACGACCACTCGAGTACAACGGGTGGTCGAGATGTCTAAGTCTCGATGTGAAACCTCTTCGTCTTGCAGCCCATGGTGGCTGTTGCCACCAAAACTATTCGTGTTTGCTTCCAGCTAAAATTTTCTCATTTTTTTAAAAGTCCATCCTTAACATAACAAAAACGCAACGCCTCTGAGTGTCACAATTACGTAACATAAGAAACTAAACATGACCCAAAAAGCTTCCCAAGTGGAACAGTTCATGATTCACTTCCTAAAAGAATGTTACAATTTATTCAAATTTGTATTATTTTTTTTGCTTGGTATTATGAGAAGTACCAGTATGGAATATTGCCATATACTCTACTGGTCAATTTCAACCACTGCCTAACCATTATATTCCTCTATGATTGTACCCTATATTGCTCTAACCCCATAAGAACATAATACGTAGCACGGGGATAAAATGAGGTGAGATAGATGTGGCATGCCAAAATAATTCCCGGAACAGGAGGGTTCCAGACTGTTCTGCTGAATCTTTTTTTGTTCTGCTGAAATTCAGCACTGTCGGCAAGCATTAGAAGTTGCACATAAACTGCAGTCACTTCACTTCAAGGCTTCCCTAGCACAATCCATGATGATGGTGATGAATTCTGGGTAAGCTGGCATTAATAATTATTGGGATCCAAGGGCAAGTTTTACAAAAGGACTCCATTAATTTCTCCTCTTCCTGCAATGAAGGCCTAATTTTAGAGCGTGTGTGACACAATCCCTTTAGCCTTTCTCCACGACTGATGCCAGAACGCACTTCTTCAGATGTTTGTCCCCGCAAACAGGTGGCCGAGTGGCTCAGAGGTCAGAGTGCTGAGCTGGCACCGGCGAGATTCGAGATTTCGGTCCAGGTTTCAGCTGCCTGTGATCAAGTTGTGCGTTGATGGGCTCAGCCAGGTCACCAGTGCCTGTACAATAACAAAAACCACATCACATTACAGCTCGAAGAATAAAAAAAATAAGGGTTTTAAATTCATGCGATGAACACGACTTTTGTATGCAGATTGGGTGGGAAATTGCTGGACCAGATGTCACTTGAAAGGATCTCTCAGGGGTAGCTCTGTGCTATCCGCTTCCGTGGGACGTCTCTCTTAGACGAAGAGTTGGCCTGCTCTGCGAGACATCCAAATTGATTCCTCGTCATATGAAGCAATGCCGATACCACAATGAGGACAACGTTATTTATTTATTAAGATGTTGTCCACAGTGGGGTTCAACATTGCATCGATGCAAGAGCACGGTCATACAATTTCCCCCGTCAAGCGATTTGTGGCCCAGTGGCACAGGAGAGTAGTAACTCTAGAGCCCATAGCACTGGGCAATGAAAACCTGGTTTATTAATCTTCATTTGCCTCTTCAAGCTCTGCAGTTTTAATAACAAAAAACCCATGCGATTACAAAATATGTCTCCACTTGAAAATACTGTTCATATTATTGCCACGGAGCGACATTTCCATCTTAATGTTGCTCTTATGCTTGGTGGATTTGGGGGGGTAATCAAAATAAATCGGCACCCCCCCGCCCCCTTCCAAACCCAACTAAAAGGCCTCGTGAACAGGAAGTATAAGCCAATTCACTTAATGTTAAAAGAACATTTTTACGTAACAGAATATATCTTTGGTGCGTTGTAAAGTGCACTCGAATGTACTGTAGATTGTTTCATTTTAAACGTAATTGCTCAGTGGAGAGACCCTGTGGACAAAGAGGGGGCAGTGGTTTAATAATAACACCGTATGACCTGAGCTAGGAATTTAAAACCTTATCATTCACACGTTACATAAACACAGGGTCGCCTCCTCGTATCCTCTTCTCAACATTTGCAGCATCACCTCAGCCCCCCCTCCTCAGCCCCCACTTCTGTGCCATACCAATCCCCCCCCCCCATTCTCCACCCCCCCCCCCCGACGTCAGCTACCCACAGCAATGTCATTTCGCCCCCCCAATGTGCAAAATGGCAGTACCACCCATAGCGGAGTGAATGAGCCACCACACACACCTTGATGTGGTCGAGAATCCCAGTGCTGGTATGCCGGTACACACGGACCAACCAAACATCTGCCAGCAATGTGGACTCGTGGTCGGTTGCACACACCTGATCATTACGGGTTTAGGCCCCTTAGCGACTCCCTGATTGATGAAGGGGGCGGGGGGGGAGGTGAAAGTTACACGCATTGGAGGGGGATTACGGAGGTCAGGATGTTCTCATTTCAACTGTGCGTCCGCGTATGGTAACATTTGTACGGTTGTCTCGAAAAGTAAGCCTTTGTTGTTTGAAAAAAAAAAGAAATCCCATATTCTGTTTTAGTTTCAGATTAACGGCATTAACCATGAACAGCTTTGGCGATATCACGCAACAATTCCAAAATCTCCCGTTGGACTACACGTGGCGACTATTCACGTGTGGCTCTGATCTCGGTTGTTTGGAAAGCTTTCCCTTGTTCAAGCTCATTCATCATCCTCCTATGATGTATCGACTGCTGGAAGAAAGTCCTCAGCAAGCCGTCACCGCGTCTCTCGCTCGTGCGGATCCAGCTAATCCATCTCGTCCCTCTTACACACGGCCTCGTTTCACTGATCCATCTCCACGTCGGTCATCCCCTTGGTCTCTTGATCCCGTGGCTGCCGCTCCGTTTGCATTTCAAGTTCAAGTTCATTTATTAGGTAGAGCTCTGTGAGCCATTCGGCTCTTGAATCGGGTGCAACCGCAACAAACAAAAAACAAAAACATGAACAAAAAACATCTTAAAGTGAATATGTGACTGAGTGCAAACAGAAAATCCAAGAAAAGACAGCAAAATATTGCAGAAAAAGCACTGTACACCACCGCTGTGTGCAAAAATCCCAGTGGGATGCAAGTCAAACAACAACAACCACAAGACAACTTAGATTAAGGCCATCAGTCTAACTCTGTACTACAACAAACAAACATGGCCAAAGCAAAAAACTTTTCGAAAATCACCAAAATAAAGCCATAAAAGCAATGAAACAGTGCTCATAGGAACTGTGACCGAATTTTCACAATAAACGACGTAAACAACAACATGTACTACCAAACTCTGCAGCCATAGCTGGCTGCATGAGTCACTCCACAACAGTAGGAGCATCTGAGCACAGGGCCCTCGCTCCTTCTCGTGACGTGTCGACCGTGTCGTGCCCCAGCACACTTCATCCCCCGAGTGGTCAATCTATCGTCTCGAACTCACGAATTTGTTGTCTCTCGAATTCACGCGTTCGTCTGTCGGTGTGATCGCGAGCGAGCGCGCGAGCCAGTGAGCGAGCACCTCTCCACATTTCTCCGCGCACTTTTCTGCGTTTGTTCCATTCCCTTTGTCGTTTTCCATGTTTAGCTCATTACGGCCATTACAATGTTCAAGGCATGCAACGTCAACAGATGTGCACCAGATGAGTGTCGATTCAATTGTAAACAACTGGCATTTCGTTGCTGACTCTGCACAAAGGCTCACACACACACACACATGCGCGCGCACAATCACCATATAAAGTACGCATGAGGTCGCAGCTGCTTGCGAATGCTCATAGCTTCACTTTGTTGACCCTTTTCTTTTTTACGAAAAGTAGTTTTACTTTTGCATTTTTTTTAGAGCGTCTACGTGAAGTCCTACTCAGAATTAATGGTGACATTTCCAAGGCAAGGCTAGAAATAAAAAAATGAAAAGTGACTTTCGGCTCTCAAAAGCTGCCCGAGGCGAGCACCGCAAGCCATCAATGCACTCGCAGTCTCGTCTTGGAACACATTGGACATGCGTCACTACAAACCCCCTGCACTCAAAGGTGACATTGCCATTCTGCCATAATGTATGCCTTCTAATTTGTCCGTCGGTAAAGGAAATGCATGTATGTTGAACTTCTTTCGCACCGCACGTAGCCGTACCGCGCTAATTGGAGGTAATATAAATAATAAAATAATAAAATAAAACATAATAAGATAATTCTCACGACGTTTCGGCCACAACGCAAGCAGCCTTCCTCAGGTGAAGACCAGGTCTGTCGGGGAGACAGCGTCTGAATGAAACGTCGTGAGAATTATCTTATTATGCTTTTTTTTATTATTTTATTATTTCCATTCTACGTGACTTTACCGAAAGAAACAAGAAGATGAATCCCTGCAGTCACGAAAGCTTTACATCGAAATTGGAGGTAAGAGGTAAAGGCGCAGCCCTGCAAAGGCTTTCACGCGCCGCTGCTGGCAGAAGGGCGCCTTAACACCGAGGGAGCTCAAGATCGTGTTTTGGCCTACTCATCCACGTTGCCCAAACGTTTTAGAAGGAATTGGCGCACCCACACGTGACCCCCCGCCGCACGAGACCTGCCGATTGGCTGTCCGTGGTGCTACACATTGAGAGCGCTTGGTGGGCGCAGGCCGGGAGGGATTAAATAAACGTGCGCCGTCTCTTCTACCCAATTATCTTTGTTCTTCTTCCCTAATCCTCCTCTACCCATAATAATAATACAAAAAAATACATGCTCCAGCTAGCGGTCCTCCACCTGGGTGAGGAATTTAGCCCAATTTTTGTCCGTCGAGTTTATGTGCCCCCTCCCTTATGTTGACAGGTTTATGGTCTGCACCGGGCTCATGTTGAATTACAATCAGAATAATAATAAACACAACAATAAACTTGCACCGTTGTTTTCAAATGCCACGCCTGGAAAGCGGAATCGAACCGGCAACATCTGGATTGCAAATCGATTGCACTTTTAAATTTAGATGGAAAACCCATTTCCTTACAAACTGCATTTTGTGTTTAGTTTGGTGTCCTTCCCCGCAGTACGGTTGGCTACATCCGGTGCGAAAGAAGTTCACCATGCTTCCATTGTGCCAGCCATTACACCACAGCAGCTCCAGAATTCATGGCAAGCTGCTACAAGTCCTCGCAATGTCGCGAGCGCAGTGGCAAGTACTAGGAGACGTGGGTGGATGGATTGGTGGCACAGTGGTTCGCGTGCTGCTGTACCCAAGATCGATTCCAGGCCATGGCTAGCTATCAACGGCCACACAAAAGAGTCAAGTTTATTCCCGCGGTGGACGAATGTCAATGCCACCGGAGAGGCTTAACCTCGAACAGACTGATCGAGGCAGACAGCTGTACAACGAAGGAAAGATATTTTGATGAATGTTTTAATTCTAGTTAAATGTCAGCGATTGATTAATTCAATAGCTTAAGTAGAATTGAGTTGTTAATTGTTCTTTGAATTAAACTTAAGTGCTGTTTAGTGGCTGTTTGGATTGTTGTTTGAATTTTAATCGATAAATTTGTGGTTATTTGAAAAGTGGAAGATGTTAAGGAAGTCGCATGAAGCGTTGTTACTACATTGCGTCACAGCATAACATCATTGTATTTGCGTGACGTCATTGTCCCTGAACATGGCTGCTTAACTCAGACACGAGTCTGATCTCGTCATTCTATGAATCTGGAACAAACAATCAGTGCCAGTTAATATCAGAACCATTGCTGCCTCGGTCTCGACCATATTTCACCAGGCATGCACGGATCAGCGTGGTGAAGTAGTGTTACAAAAGCATGACCAACATGGCATGACAGGCCTTCATACATCGGTGGATTGATATAAGGCCTGAATATGTATGATTGTTATTATGATTGTTCTAGCCGGGCGGCGGTGGCGCATATCTGTAATCCAGGGATCGGCGGATCGCACAAAATGCCGCGAAACTCTCTTCCCGTGGGTATCAGGGAGGTGTCATACCCTGGCTCGCTGGAGGAAGACAGTACAGCAAGTTGACTAATCGCCATCTGTTTCCATCTGTACGGGGATGGAGTGCCCCCCCCCCCCCCAGTGCAAGGCGTGGGTCTTCCCCGGGTGCTCTGGTTTCCTCTCACACGTATAAACACTCGTGAATTGGCTGAAAACATCTGAAAATATAATACCAAATACAGGACCCTCGTGAAAGAGACTTGTATAATAATTGTTTACTTACAATAATTAATGTAATACGTTACGACACACCGTCATAAGTTTACAACACAATCTAAATGGCCCTGCACAGATTTGGCGTGGGAAAAGCATGCAGTTTTATTTACTTATTATTTTAACGTTCCAAAATGTGTGGTAAGCCACAGCGAGTCCACGCCGTGTCGATGCCAGGAGCAGGGCCGCTAAGAAGTGCTCAAGAGGAGGCCAATTAATTTGTCCCTCGGCTGCAGATGGCGACACGTCGTTGTGGCATCTGTCAGCGGAGAGCTTTGACTCACGGGTGACTTAGTGATGGATGGGGCTCATTCTTCATGTCCTTCGGTTTGTTGTTTCTTCTCGACAATCCGGAGCGATGGGTTAGTGGGGGGGGGGGGGGGGTGCGGTCAGTTTCCCAGCCACACCTTGAGAAACGTGGGGCAGGCGAGTCAGGGTGGACGGTGAGAGAGAGATGGGGCGTGGGGTAAAAAACAAATATGCCAGGACGTTTGTCCGTAGGGATGGACAAATTGATACCGTATGCCAACCATGTGGCCCTCATGGAAGGTCGAAAGAGTGACCTGCGCTTGCTTCGGCCGTCGGAAATGAGCTCGTAAATCATCGTAGCTTTCTTAGCTGAGCTCAACATCTGAACCCTCTTCAGGGAGATACCGTTATCGGGAAGGAAGACTACGATAATTCAATCCGCTATTTCAGCTCAATTATTTGTTTGCCCAATTCTTGTTACCCCAGAAAAACTTTGCTCCCGTGCCGCAAACCTGCTGCCTGCCTTGCCAGCAGACAACCTCTTCAGAAAATCATTCTCTCAAGATTCTTCTTTCATTGTTTTCGTCTTCCCACCAGTGCCCACAACTTAGGGAAAGGGAAACTCAATACTGACCTTTTAGCTCACAAGTTTATTTCTCCTGCGCCAACTCCAACCGGATAATGCACGTCGTATTGTGGGTATGTAATCCCTAAACCTGAGACCCATTAAGAATTTGCGAGCATCTGCCCTGTGTTGACCACCGAGAGCTAATGTTCTGACGCTGGGGAGAGCAGCGTGATGCATAATGCAGCTGCCGGCCTCAGACAAACTTTATAACTCGAGCCCGCCTTGTCTCCCGCAGCACAAACAACATAAATTCGACTGTTTCCTCTCAACCCCTTCCACGAGCCCCAGCTTTTTTTTCTCTTCCCCTTCCCAGTTTTGTTCAAATCCATTGATGCGGCATGCACAGACGACACTGGGCCCATTACACAAAGGCAAACGAACAGAGTTTTGATTAAAGTGAAGTCGTTGCCAACTTGGATCCCGAATTACACGCACAACGCAATTAGTAGCGGTGAATGTTTCATGGATAATATTAGTTTTGTTAAACATATACATCGATGTTTAAATTATAATACCTTCTGGGGGGGGGGGGGCGGGGGCTTTTGCAGAGCTTCCTCTTGTCAAGGCCCTTCTACCAGCAGTGGCCTGAGCAGGAAATTGCAGGGTTCCGCCGTCTAAGTTAGTATTGTGAGAGCGACATCAGCGGTGGTATTCATCTCAACGCGTTTTTTTTGTCGTCACTGCCATCACCAAGCATTCTCTATCCACTGCTGGACAAATGCTGGCGTTGGTTTGTTTTCTCGGTCGAAGATTTACAAGGCTACAAACTGCAGTGGAAATGCAAACATAAAAAAAACACGAATGAAAATACAATATTGCTATGGGTTTATTGTATCACTTTGGTTTAAAATTATATCTGTTTAAATTTGTGGGCAAAAAAAAAAAGATTGGAAAAGACAACTTGGCAAGTAGTTGTGTTGGTTTAGCTTTTTTTCCGCCCAATATTAACTTTGCTTCTCATGCATATTTAAACGAAACACAACAGCACGTTACGTAAGTTGCATTGTCTGTGTCCTTATCATCTGCGGACTCATTTAAGGAGATGTCTTGCTGGGCTTAATGAGGTGTGGAATTAAATAGAATGTGCAATGTGCGGCACATCCACGGGGGTTCTCAGGGGCACCTTCCCGACCACTTTGACTGCAGGGCCCTTCCAAGTCCTCCGCCAAAGTTGACCAACGCAACGTGGACTATTATCCAAATGTACGCTGTCTCATAAAACGATGACTGAGGCAGAGACAGTGTATGTGTCCTTGGAGACATCTCCCCTCCCATCCACCAACCCCCTCCATCACAAAGTCACCTACGGGCCGATGTTCATTATCGGCCGAGCTATGTACATGTACAGAGCCATTTCAGTGCACTGCTGAGTGAGGGCCTCTCCGCGCTGTGTGGGTATTTGGGGTTGTTTGACCATAATTCACCACTACGGTTTGTGCGGTTTGCTGAAAGGAGTGGCAGGAGGGAGCCAGCGACAGTTCTGTTATCGCTCGCCACCGATGTAAGCCAAGGCAGGGAATTTAACTCAGTTTATCAGGTGAAAAAATTAGTTCGCTATCCACTGTGCGAAGAAGCTCCTTCCATTAAACTTGTATTCACCATAATCAGCGGCCATGATTAATCCACTGTTAGATGAAGTTGTAAACTCTTGAGGAAAAGAATGAGAAGAGAAATCATGGGCGCAACACACACACACACGCGCAAGATCAAAGACGTCACAGCGAGCAATGCAAGCATTTGAGCAGCAGCAGCAACCATATAGAGCAATTAAGCAAACAAGTAAAACAAAAGTTACACAGCAGGCAGCTGCAACACGCACACACGAGCATCTCTTCCAGCGTTCGAACCCAGCTCGTCCGAGTCGGTTCGGTGGATTGCGGGAATTCTGGCGACGACGGCGTTCAGAGACCGCTCGCTTGGTGCTCTTCATCGCCAGCCCAGCGGCTCCGACTCCCCCTGGCACGACGAAGACGACGCACGCGCACGCACGCACGCACGCGCACGCCGCCACGGCAACCCGAGAACGACGGGCACACAAGCACTGAGATCCCTCGTGGTGATGGGGGGGGGGGAGAAGCAGCGGATCTCGGCTCCCGAGTCTTGTTTGTAGAGATTGGGCCACTTACGAAAAGAGATTCGCCGAACAACAGGTGGCTCTTTATTACCCCGTTTCAGATGTCTCCTCCGTTGATAGGTTCGAGGCTGTTGTCGGGGGCCATTCCGTGTACGTTGCACGCCGTCTTTCGCGTACTCGTCGAGACCTCTGAGATATGCAGAGAATGCTGGTGAAGCACTTCTGGTTATTTGCCTATTCCCTCGACGTAATTTGCGAAATTAACATCGGACTTAATGAGATGCGTCGTACCTGGGGTGGGGAGTCTGGGAGGAGGAGGGGGGGTGCAGTGTTTCCTGCACTTGGCTGGTGACCTCAATTTGAATCCCGGCCATGGATAATATCAGTGGTGAGTGATATCGAAAGCGCACTGAAGAAGCGAGGTGAAGTATGGTCAAACAATTCCCCACGACGGAGGCGGCATGCTGCGAGCAGTGGATTGGCAAAGGCCTGCAAATTATCCATCATCACCATCAGCCTTGGTCAAGCCACTGCTGGATGAAGGCCACCCAAACTACCACCATCTCTCTTGATCCTGCGATGAAATCGAGTATGAAACACTCTTTTCTATTTTATTTCACGATGTCTATATATTTGAATTCAGCTTGCGTCTGCCTGGCTCCTGTGAGACTGTAATGGTTGGCTACAGTTCAAGGTGTAATTTAAGCGCCTTTATTTTAAGAGGCCACTTTTGGGGTGTGACAATACGGTGATTGAGCCATTTCTAGAATGACCTTTGTTAAACCCGTGACATTTCTGCACATGTAACCACACAGATGTCCTTGCAATTAGGTCCACACTGTTTGGTCCTGCGAGGCTAAAGGTGGAATTTTTATTTCCACATTTGAATATGCAGCCCTTCCCTGCACGGCCACCCGCGAGCTTTGTCCTCGAAGGATAGATGCGTCATACCGCTATTCCTACTCATTAACGCGAACTAATGTTTACGTTCAAATGAGACGAATTACTACAAAAATAAATTCACTTATTCTTTGTCAATCCACTGCTAGATGAAGGCCTCCCCATGCTGTGTCGCTCATGGGATCTAGTGACGAGGCAGAGGAGGGTTGCAGGACCGGTTCAGGTATCACTCACCACTGATGTTCGTCGTGGCAGGGAATCGAATTGAGATTGTTGGGTTTATAACGGCAGTGTTCTAACCAATGTGCCACTGTTCCACCCTGTTTAACATTTTAACATGTATTATTCATGTAGATAGTTTATTTTATCATGTCCGATGCTATTTTATTTGTTTCAACGATTTATTTTTGCACGCCTTCTTGCAATAGGCATTATTTTATTGTTAACGGTATTTCTCTAACGGCTTTTAAAACATGTATGGCATTCACTTAACTCGTTTTGCCTTCCCTGCAGATTCACAATGCGCGTTAGAAATATGGGACGTTGTATACCTCACGAATTAACATTTCATACACATTTCACATTATGCAGAACAGACAGATTAACATTTAAAAGCAAATTACCATCCAATAAAGCCAAGAGTTTTTTTTTTAAATTAGTTTAATTCATTGTTCGCACTGATGTTATGCCCAATAACGTTGACCCTATTAAACACAACACCCTACCACTTTATATTCATACTACAAATGTTAGACATGTATTTATCTTTTGTTGTAACCTAATGTAATAATTCAGTGTAAAGTGTTTTAATTGTACACAGTAAGAATAATTTCCACTTGTAATGCACCCCGCCAGTATTCGCTCACTGTCAATGAGATGGAAACGACTCAGAGGCGCGAGGAACCACAGACACCCCCCCTCTCCCCCCAGCTCTGCAGTCCTCTATATATTAAGATGTTTCAGCCAATCAGTGAGTGTTTACATGTAGGAGGAAACCTGAGCACCCAGGAAAAAGCCTGCGTGTGCGAGGGGACAACACTCCATCTCATACAGATGGGGAACAGGTCGAGTCAATATGTTGCTGTACCTGCCTTCTGGCCAGCCAGGATATGGCTGGATGAAGCGCTCCCCACGCCATGGGGGCCATGCTGGTTATTGACCATACTTCACCACGCTGGGTCAGTGTGGGAGAGTGAAGTGGGGGCAGAGTACAAAGGACAATTTTTACACGCACTGTACGTTTGTTTTCTCTCTCTCAATATTCGCCTTACTATGTCACGGTGGTGAGATGTTAGCTACCTCGCCTGGTATACAATAAGTCGTGGGTTCAATCCCGACCCTGATGCCTGTATATTTGGAGTTTGCATGTTCTCCCCGTGATCACGTGCATTTTTCTCCGAGTCCTCCGGTGTTTCCCTCCACAATTAGAATCGACTTGCATGTAGAGTATTTGGCTACTATGAATTTACACTTGATACGCCACTATAATGAGCTATCATTTGTGGCCAGGTCGCTACTGAAAAAGAGCTATACAGCTCAGTGAGCTTTACCTGATAAAATAAACTAGTTTCGTTTAATTTTTTATGTCACATGAAAATATAGACCAATACATTCATCATTCAATAACTGAATTCATGACTAAGATTTATATATATACTCTTAAAGCGACTATAAATATTACAGCCATTAACAACATCACATTCCATATATATGAAGATAAGCAATTTATATATGTGAAATGGCGTAATTATTTTTCAGTAACATGCGGCTGTTTAAAGAATGCATGGATTACTGATATTTGTGAACAGCAGCAGCAGGCACAACCGACGATAAGAGTTATCACAGTGTCCGCTGCTACAGCCTGAAATAAAAGCTGTTAAAAGACACAAACCAGGCCCTCGATGAGACTGACAACCGATAAAGAGCGTGAGAGCATCTTAGAATTTGGCTAAAGAATCCCACTTGAAGCTCCCGTTGGGCTAAAATTAAATAGCTGTTATTCGAGCGTGGGCATTGTGTTACGAATAGTCTCATCCTATAAACTTCCTTTCTTTGGCTTTGCTGTAAACACCTCCTTCAAAGTAATTGCCGTGCTTGCCCACTTCACCGGACAAAATATGTGCTTCGAGACGTATCGGCATTTAATTGGCTTTACCTCTGACATGCAGACACAGCCTCTGATGTGACAAAGCCACTCTACTATGCAGCACTGATAAGATTGAGTGGGGCCCCTCTTTAAAGCTGACACAAAAATGTAATCAGCTTAGCCCGAACATAAGTTAACAGTGTTATTTCTGGGCGGCCTAAAAGATAAATCTAATAGTTTACATATATATAAATGCACTTGCATTGCTGCTTTGGGTTTTTTTTTCTTCCGCGTTGAGCATTTGTGTGTCACTTCACACGCTATGCGGGAGAAAAATAAAACTTCCCCCCAAAGAATTGTTATACAATCGACGGCCATACATGTGTAAAACGTCAGCAAATGCGAAGGCGGCAATACACCGGAGTAATTGGGAACAGACTTACCGGCTAAAACGCAAAGTATCTTTTTTTTTAAACAATTCTGATCACGCACCCTGTGCACGTAAACTGGATGAGAAACAGACGACGCAGTTGCGCAACTCTGGCGAATGACTGCCAACAGACACACGTGTCTCGTGCCAGGCCTGATCCCAACGCTTGCATCTCTCTGTCTCTCTCTCTCTCTCTCCTGCTCAGAAGCAAAAGTTAAACAACAAAACGTTCTCGTTTAAAAACAAAGCTCGCGGGCTCTTCGTTGCAAATGTGAGGCAGCTTTTATCAAGAAAGAGAGAGAGACAGAACGAGATTAAGACAAACCTGAACTGTATGGTTGGCAATGAGGCTCTGAAATGTGATCTTCCGATTTCAAAACGCCCACAAATGCCATTACAACTCAAGGTCTTCCTAGGGCACAGTCTGGCACCTAGAACGCATGGGGGGTGGCTGTGTCTGTCGCCACTTCAAAAGGACCCCAAGTGCATCATCTCCGCTGCGCTGCGCTACTTGAGTTTAAGTTACACGTTATGTACCGTGACTCACCAATATTGGTTTGGTGTTTTTTGTTTCAGCTTTCCCCCCCCAATTCTCGCTTTCTCTACTCCGTTACTGTGTTTAAAAAAATAAACCACAGCACGATATTCGTTGTTATATCAGTGTAGTAGATTTGTTTTATTAAAATAGATAAAGGCGCAGACTTTCAATTGCTTGCTTACGGCTCTTCTGACGGAAGGTCCTTCACGACAGGGAGCTCTGGACAACCTCTGGAGGATATTTGGCCTACTCTTCCACACTGACCAGACATATTGGAAGAGCTGGGAGTACGCACGAAACAAGAACTGCTGATGGATTCACTTTTGTGAATCCGTTGATGCTGTTGGGGGCCCCATTTTTTTACTCTCGTGCCAGAAGATCGAAACGGCGACCTCTGTATTTAGATACAGTCTACATCCACATTTATACTGTTATATTGTCAATATAGTCAATGTTGTTCCCACAGGCAAAACAGGATATACAGTTGAAGTATCGGCTCATGCCTGAAATGTCTTTGTGACACCATTGCTGAAAGAAGGGCCTCCAAATACGTTCTCGACAGCTCCTCTACAGGGCATTTGGCCTACTCTACCACTTTAGGGAAATATTTTCGAAGTAGTGAGAGTGGTCGAACGTGATCCCCACCACAAGTAACCTGGCGATTGATGAACAGTGGTGGACCCATGTGCACAGCGGACTTTGCGTGGACAGAGGCGGGGCGATTTAAGAGACGTGCCCCATTGTTTCAATTGCCACACGCTGGGAGATCCAAGCGGAGACTTCGTGAGTCCGCTGCCCCCATCACACCACGGCAGCATCCCGTAACCAAGAGGAGTAACGCCCATTTATACTTACCCATCATCACCATTTATCGCAGTGGATTTGCTCAAACCCACTTTCTTTAATTCTCTATATATAACAAAAATATATATTTTAGAAAGGTAACTGGGACCAAAGTCTACCCTTGCATGTTTCTTTTTAAAGAAGCATGGCTGCAAAATGCAGCCTTTAATTGTGGTTTGCAAACGTGGCAGCCAGGGTAGGATTACAGATTAATTTAACGAGCAACACGCAGGCTCCCAAGACCCCACGACATCTTTACAAGTGCAGGCTACGCGAGGGCACGTGCTTTTTTTTCATGACAAATCAAATACAATCAATGAACGTGAGAGCGATCAACGCGTCTCGACGGTGAAGCTTGTGTTGCCTCCGAAACGTCGTGATTTTATTTTATTTTACTTTTTTTTATTTACATTTTTTACCTACGTGACTTTACCGAAAAAACCTACGAATATCGGGAAGCTGCTCGGAGTGCGTCGGCAAGCGGTGGATTGCAAAGATCCCCCGCCCACTCATCGGCGCAGCAGCAAGATGTCGTGCCAGGCATCACATTGTTGTTTCACATGGAGAACGAGTTGCTTTTCTTTCGGTCGGAATATTATTTCTGTTCTTGGCAAAAAAATGTATTCCACGCTGCGTGCAGGCCCAGGATACAAACCGTATGCTTCGTTTGAGGATGGTGCGAACCATTCTAAGCGTTTTCTTTTGTCGTTTGCCGATATTCTCGCCAGAAATAACGAGCTACAGTTTGGTTATGTAATTCCACAATTTGATTTAAGAAAACCCCATCATTAAAATATTTTGGTTAACATAAACATTTTCAAACATTACCCCATTAGAGTTGTTGCATGTTAGTGCTGTGTCAAACAAGGTTTATAAACGAAACATATATAAAAGTTTAACTTTATATCGTGAAAAATACAGCTCAATACAAGGGATTAATAATCTTTGGAGAAACTAATTAATACCGCCCATTGGCTAAACGTCCAGTATCGCACTTGGGCAAGCGCAATTGTTTTAAACTTAAGTTTGGAGTGCTTCCTTTTTTTTTACACAAAACAGAAAATACTGACCACCTCCGGCAACCAACACACTAAACAGCCCAGAGCGGCATAACAAGATGAAAGGAATTCCCCAGCCAGTCTCCTTGCTGTGAAGCGGAGGAGGGAGGAGGGAGGAGGGAGGTGGTGGGGCGCTGTCCGACTTTACCGAGGGAGGGTTAAGCTCGGTGGTCAGTTTGGTGGAGTGTGTGTGTGGGGTGGGGGTCGTTATCGATGGGCCGACGTGTTTAGAGAGACAGAAGCCACGGAAGGACGAGTTCACCTGACACTCGCCCGCCCTCACCACACCCCCCACCCCCTCGCGTGCCCCCGAGGTGAATCGTTCATCGCGTATAGGTGGAACGACGGCTGACTTTCCAGGTTACAAAGTGGCCACTTGAGCAAGGGGCACAGCGGCGCGATTCAGCCAGTCACCTTCAGGATGACAGCTCTGACGACGCCCCATGTCGCTCTGAAAAGCCGTCGCCGGTATTCAGTGCGTGTCAGTTTGACGGCGCGTTTGACACGTGGATGGGAGCAAGAGTGGGAAGAGCTGGATGAGGAGGAGGGATGAGGAGGAGGGGGAGTTTGGGAGAAAACAACGAAACGGGTTTCGTATATATATAAAAATAAACAGGCAGTAGAATTTGCAACACGCACTCCGCTTGCATCCAACCCTGCCTGCAGAGATTCTTCTCAACACTCGTTGATGCACTTGGGGTTGTGGCAGGGTTAGCTGCGAGCTTTCAAAGGGAACACAGGTAGGACTTGAAGTAGCCGGGTTCATATCTCACGGCGAAGACAAACACATTAGCCGCCCGGCCAAATGGAATCCCAGACTTTGAGCCCTAATGCCGCCTCGCGACGCCTTTGAAGCAACCATTTCAATTTGTGAGTCAAGAGTTCATAGTTGAAGCGCAGGTTTAGTCAGCTCAGTAACAGGTGCTCAAGCATTTAATCAATGGACAGTGAGTGATGGGGCCCATTCTCCGCACGCACGCGCCGCGCAGCCTGTGCACTCAGGTAGGCAGCGATAGCACGCGGGGCTCGTGTTCGGCAACACCGCGTAGCGAGCATCTGATCAAATGAGAATTTCCCAGCAAAGTCAAAGCGAGTTCCTGCCGCTCAAATGAGCATCGAGGCTGCGCTCATCTCCCGTTTAACAGGTTCGAGGTGAGGGGTGGAAATTGCACATTGCTATGACAGGGGTGAGTCTATCCATCGGACAACCACCGTTGACTTCTCCACAAATGGGTATGTTGTTTCATTGACGACGAAGGGACGATGGATTCCCATAAACACACTGGGATTTATACGTGTGAAAACACAGCTTCGAGACAACTTACTTCGAGAAATGGGTCGCTATTTGAAACAATCCCATGCACATCTTTGTTTTGTTTTCGTATTACACGAGCAATGCCTTTTAAACTACAAAGTGAGAGGGGGCACAGCCACACTTGGGCAGTGTCTGGGTGTTCTACTCGCGAATGGCTCCCGGCGCTAATTGTTGAGATCACGGACGCGATCCGCAACGATCACCGCCCACTCCGTCACAGAGGACCTGCACGACACTGTCATTATATTAAATCCACGTAACTACTACTGGCTACGGGACGCAGTACTGAGCCGCCTGTTTTCATGTTACTTTGTATTTAAGTTGTTGTCAGCAGAACGAGCGTTCATCACCTTGTCGAAAACGTCAAAATGGTGTGTCTTAGCCATATCTAAACATGTTGGGGGTCTCTCTTAGCCATGTCCAAACATCTTGGTGCAGTCCAGACATCCAAGCCACCTCTTCACCAGGCACAACGCTGTTTTTATTGTTTTCAAATTGGAGTGAAATAGCATGTTTCCCACAATGCCTTGCAAGGAAGCACACGTTGGACGATGTGTAATTTTAAAGGTATATTTCACAATACATTACACGGAGCTCCCCACGTGCCTAGCACGACTCAATTGCAATTCTTTGCACCGGAGCCTCCGCAAGGCTGTGCTCCGGTGGCAAGAGGTCATGAATCTCAGCTGTAGGAAAGCAGCCGCTTTGCTCGTGATGAGAAAAGCAGAACTCACGGTGCGGCATCTGGTTTCATATGGGCCTCATTGCTTCTGCCTACTGTGGGGCAGATGGAAGCTTGTGTTTTCATTTCCTCCTTGATTTTCGTCAAAGGCTGAAGAAGATTTCCTTGATTGTTTTAACATTCTGCGACTCTTAAAAGTTGCTTGCCATTAATTTTCGCCGCGGTCTCGACCTCGTGTCGTCTGAAAGCACTTCGCTGGACCAAAAGTTGAGATGTAAAATGCATGCAGAGGTGAGCCTTTTACTTTAAACATAACGTGCAATATAACTTTTCAAAGTGTTGTTGCCACCTTGTTTATAAAACACCGTGTACTTTTTGCCGATGCCTATCACCTACATTATCTGTCCTCACACCTACTAATAACTACGGAGAAAGCGTTTTTTTTTTAAAACAAACACCATATTCTAAAAAAATAGCAATCTGTGTGTCTTTAGACAATGGCTCATTTGAAACACTTCAGTAATTTCGCGCGCGCGCATAATTGCCTTCGATGAAACACAACACAGAGAGAAAAAAAAGACGAATCCCCATTCACAATGAGCGCACTATCCCAAACACATTCTTCATTCATAGCCACCATGCAATTTACACCATTTTTTATAATTTGAATAGGAAAATAACGGTTCTGCCACACCTAAACATTAGCGGTAATCGCTTAATTAGATGCGACATAAGACTGCCAGTTCCCTTTGTCCTTGCAAAATGTCCCAAATCTAATTGCGAAAGCACCTGGTCTATTATGCCAGATGCACCGCACATTTTTGGAAATTCACATGGACAGCAAAATCCAAAAGTATCGCTTTGCCAACAACGCCGTTAATGATTAAGGCACAAGTTGGATGCCTTCGCGCTCGGACCCTTTCCATCTGAAAAGGACACCCAGATGATGTACATTGGGGAAGCCAACCGTTTGACTAAGATGCATGTTATTTTCGTTTTTTTTACCTATGGAGTTTGGAGAAATATCCTCTTTCAGAGGTTAAATCCCAAAGACGCAGGTCAAAGGGCAATAAGTGCCACGTAAGCGCAAGGGCCCAAGACACAGCGAGAATGTTGACAAAGTTAAGGTTTGGGAAAAATGCTTTAGAAGAAGAATACGATTACAACATTGTCCCTTTGGAAAAAAACAAAAAATCGTTGCTCGAAACAACCTCCAACAAAATGTGCCATCAAGTTTCTCCTGTGAAGGAACGCAAGACGGGAAGTGGCATATTTACAAATATTTTGGTTCAGGCTTTAGGACAAAGTTACGTAGTTTAGGCTGACATTATCATGTTACAAGCGGCTCAACGTCTTTACAAAGCGGGCCCGAAACACTTCACATATTTATTCTGTAGAAAATAAAAGCACATGTGATCACTCAAGCGGCATTGCGATAGTATTCTACTCCATCTCTATTCCACATTTCAGTGGTGTTGTTCTGCTGGTAATAATCTTGGAAATGTGAAACCAGAAAGAATCGCCGCTGTTCACTTTTTTTCTCTCCCTCCTTTTTCCAATTTTGTCATTGGAATCCGAATCTCTGGTGCGTGTATTTGTATATTCATCTAACTACAATGAGAGGAATAGAATTTGGATTTTCACCGATACTGTTTTCATTATCGTCTTGTTCCCATCTCGTTTAAGGCTCAATATCTAAGAGGAAAACAAAGCAACAGCTTATATCCATCTCTCCGTCTCATATAAAAGGTCTTGATTGAGACAAATTTAATCCGACACAATAAATAAGAAGCACTTTTATAGAGATGCAATCGATGATTTTTTTTTAACAAGCAGGTGAAAGGAATTGTATCTTGTTACTGTGGATAAGCCATTGGCCGTATTTAACGACATATCTTACTCTCTATCTTGAAATACAAGGATTCTGCAATTTTTTGTTTTACTATGCTGGATTTTTCGCCTGTTAAGCAAATATACGAGTTTGATTTGCTAACTTAACAGTAGCGTGCATAGACTGTGCATTACTCCCCAAAGGGTCTGGCTCCAGAAAAGAAACGGTATTCTCGCTGTGGATCAAGCAATATTAATCCCACATCAAAACGATCAATGAAGCCAAATCCCATTAAAAAAATTAGCCAAACACTACGCCCTGTAACATAACGCTTGGACACGAACACTGCTGGACTAAAACCCACCGGTTTAAACAAAGCGCCCTATGGCGCAGTGGTGACACGTGGCGAAGAAGCCCGATTCTAACTTCCTAGGTTTTCACGGTCGTGCTGCTGAATAGCTCACCGATGACAAGTCTGGTCGTGCCACGTGTTGTTCGGCATAATGCCCGACGTTTCGCTCCACCTGCTGGAAGCCTCTTCAAGGAAGCGAAATGCTGGGCATCAAGTCGAACAACGCGCGGTCAAACCCGAAAGGACATCGGAGAGCGCCCAAATTATGGTTGGAAAGTCAAAATAATTCGAAGAGCCTCCTCTGTTGCCACCTGTTACTCCCAAACCATAGATGGAGCCCTTGAGCAATTTCTCACCAGACTGAATGAACCAACAACGTCCACTGTTTATTTAGCATGGCAAATTGGGCGTGCGTCAATGGTTCGTGGCACGCACCTCTTGTTTAGGCTAGCTTCAACAGCCCACATACAGGCCCTCAATCACCTGACTGGCCAGACTTGGTTTCACAGAGAGCGCTGCTGGGTGTGGCTGATTCAGATAATTCATTGAGAGATAAAGTGGCTTTTGAATTGCAGCTTGCGTCGGCTATATTGTTTCTGCGCCTGAGGCTGGTTGTGTGCCAAGTCGCCTTTGGCACGGAGGGCGGGGGGGCTACAAATTGATGAACTAAAATGTCCGCATTGGCCTGAAATGCAGGCCGCTGGCAAGGAAAACGAGAGTGGAGGATCGAGTGATAGCTTGCCCATAATGGAGCAGAAGTAAATGCTACAGCTGGCCTTGACGTCGGCTTAACAACAAGAAGTGGCACATATGCTGGGAGGGGGGGGGCACGCAGAATCCGTCATTACATGTGAGACAAAGTGTGTCATTTAGGTACATGCTGAAGGTTACCACCTGGTTTGCGTGTGAATGGAAAAAGATTGCCAAGAAGTATTAACGTGGCCCCTTGTACACGGTGGCCCAAAAGTCAAGACGCATCGGGTTATTTAATTTATGTTAACACTGACATTAAAACATTAACACATTGTATTTTTAAGTTAATATATTATATGCATTGTTAATATCTATTTTTCTTTTTAGATGACATTTAAAAATGGAAGGAAATTTGACTCAAGACGAATGAGTTCAAGGGTTTTTATGTATGCTAAAGGAGGCAGATGTAATCTTTTTTTAAGTCCTAAATTCATTTCAGAACAGAATTCATGCATGCATTAATGTTAGATTGAACATTTGTTAAAATAAGTTAAATAACCCTACGTGTCTTGACTCTTTTGCCACCCTGCATATTCATTGCTCTTTTGGCCAAATGTGTCTCATCCCTTCATCTCTACAAAAGCAAATACCGTACATTGAGTTTAAACTGATATGTCCTTGGTAGCGGCGAAATTCATGGCTCTCTTTTCCCCTTTGTACCATCCTACAAAAATACATTTATTTCACCCATGACTAATGTGTAAGAGATTCTCGCAACATTTTTCATATATGATATATTTTTTCAATAACACTGAAAATTGTAAAAATTCTAAAATTAAAAACTTTTACAATTTTAATTTTTTTTAAACAAATCTTATAACATAAAATTCCGAGCAACAATTGTACATCATACCTTTCAGAGTTTTTTTTGCATTGCTCGCAGGTGAAATGAGGTGCCCAGGGTTTGTCTTGATCCTTGAAAACCATGCCGAAATATGCCTTGTAGGCCTCACACATCTTAGCAGATGCTTCCACAGAGTACTTTTTCGCTCTTGTCTTGATAAATTGACCGCAGACGTAGTAAAATGCGTCTGCCGGATGCTTGTAGCCTCTTGATGCCATCTCAGAAAATGCAGATATGTATCCAAACTGAACTGGTGGGCTGAAGGTCCCTGTACTTATACTACTATTTATATTACTGGAAAGTTCTAGAATGTTCTAGAAGTTACTCCAAGTTTACTCAGCACTGAATCTATCTGGAATGTTCTGGAAAATAGGTAAATTTCAAAATATCACTGTCCTGGTTACAAAAGGAAAGTTTGTGGGGAATAATTGCCATTTTCTGTACTTTTGAGGCATAAGCAATTAAGAAATAACACTTACTACCTAGGAAGAAAAAACAATTGTTACACAGTCATTTATCTGAATTTTACAATCAAGAGCAAACGGTCAAAACAAATGTTCAAGGCCGATTTAATAAATGTTACTGTACATATGTGGTGATATATGTTTTTTATTTAGTTCGGGATAGAAATAATTGGCACGACAATTGCAGTGTACCCAATGCATACTTTGGATGGGCAGAGGAGGGTGTCCGGGGTTGTTGGGGGGAGCTTTGTAAACTTGCCACCAGTGATTGAACTGGCAATCGGATGATTGAACTGGAGATTGAACTGGCAATCACTGAAGTGCAAGACAGTCCAGCATGCTATAACCATTACACCACGCGAAAGGATACAGTCAAAAAGTTCAACTCGCATTTCTACTTTATTATTTACATCATGAAAAAAAACAAATCTGGCAGCCAATATCGCTGCTTCAACCTGAACATATTTCGGGTATCTTTTTTGGGCTATTCTCAGGAGAGATATCGTGCTCCCTTATAATACATTATTTACTCATAGCTGCCTGCTGCTTCCCTCAGAGCAAGAAATAAAAACAGTTGGGCTATCATAAATATAGCCGCGTGTGTATGAGCCACTGATGATGATGGTGCTGATGGAGGAGGCAATTGTAATTATGCAACACTAAACAGATAGAAACTTGTCCGGCTCTGGCCACAGCTTCCTTTAGTCACTTAGAGATGTAATTTTACGGCATTGAAAGCCAGCCAGCTTATATCAAAAATAAAAAATAAACTTTCATTGCTCATCCAGAAGGAGTTGGCCTTCGCTCAGAGACATTCTGCTGCTGGGATTGGTATAATCTGGAAATTACCTGCCACCTAGAGCACATTTAGCGCCCAATCCTCGCTCAACGTAATGAACATAAAAATCGAGGGACGATATCCCCCCTCGCCCCCTCCGACGCCTACTGTGTGCCTGGGATCAGACAATCCACAATAAATGAGTTTGCAAAAAACGGTATCGTTTTTCCGCCACCTGTTTTAAAGTGGCATTTAAGCCCTCCCTGATGTAGGCGATCAGACACGGCAAGAAAATGTGAAATCCGGTTATGTCATTTTGTGAAATGTAACTGCAAAAATGAATGTGAGGGCCGCATTTGTCGGCACTGCAGGGGATGCTGCATCGCAGTCGCAGCAGCCCGGCGAAGAGCTGCGGGTTCGTTCTTATTAAATCCTTTATATTAAGTTCGCTTGTTTGCTTGCGTGCTTGCTTACGACCGTGCAAATCTTTCGGTCGTTTTTTAACCCACTTCCCGTGATCCAATCGAGCTGACATTATCCACACAGACTCGTTGTGCGTGACAATTAATTTTCGTGAAAAAAAATTCCCAAAATTGTACACTTTTTAGGCAAAAAAAAAATTATTTTACATATATTCAAATAGAACTCATTCTTGGCTTTGGCTGAACGTCACAGTATAAGAGCCCAGAGCGTAACCCCTCCACAGGCCGTGGCGGAGTAGCGCAGTTGGTAGCGCCCTCGCTTTCCATGCCAAAGGTCGCGGGATCGATACCCGCGTCCTCCACAGGCGAATATATCTTTAAATCCTTTATATTAAGTTCGCTGCCACGCATATAAAGGATTTATAGTGAAAAACTTTGTTTTTACGGGTTATATACTTATATTAAGTTCGCTTGCTTGCGTGCTTGCTTGCTTACGACCGTGCAAATCTTTCGGTCGTTTTTTAACCCACTTCCCGTGATCCAATCGAGCTGACATTTTCCACACAGACTCGTTGTGCGTGACAATGAATTTTCGTGGAAAAAAAATTCCTAAATTTTACACTGTTTAGGGGAAAATAAATAAATATTTAATTACCAAATGCTTAATGCTGGCAGACAATCATCCGACCCATAGGTGGCAGCCATCTCAAGCCAGAGGACGAGAGGACTCTAGCCGCCACGCATATAAAGGATTTAGAGTGAAAAACTTTGTTTTTACGGGTTAATTATTTTTGGATGCGAAGGCGCACGAAGATGCAATCCGGCGGAGGCGCACGGTGACGCATTCATGCCTGTGAAGTTCACGAGAGGGCGCCCTTTTACAGGGGTGTCGTTTATATTTGTCAATCTTCAATTAAAACACAAATAGTTACTAAAGAACATCTAATTGCAGTTTCCAACTGCACATACTTTTTAATTAAATGTCATGCACTAGGCGCTGTTTCATTTGGCGTTGGTCCGTTGTCATTTTTTATAAACGTATTATTTGTTATGACGACAGGCACGAGGTAAAACTCGGCTGAAACACGCAAGGTCTGTATAAATATGTACTAGAATATAAGTCCCGAGTTAGGATATAGGGAACAGTAGAAAAGCAAAGAGATGATTATAGAAAAGGAATATGCCCTTCCACCTCAATTAACTTTGCCAGCCTTCCTATAACGTCGTATCGTTCAATGAATGTACTACAACATTAATTGTTCTTTCTCCCTATCTTTGAATTCCGGCATTTCGTGTTAAATCATTGAAGGTCCACAGCATGATAACAACTTCATAGGAACGTTGGACATTGAGACGGCGTTGAATAGCAGTCATTTTGGCCAAGACTTGCGCTGTTTTAACACGGGAACTGCGTTACCACAGCCACCGTATTGCCGTTATAGCCATGACATAATGCACATGCACAGTCCATGCATTTGTCAATCCACTCCAAGACGAGGGGCCTCCCCACACCTTGCAGGAATGTGGAATGTATTGACCATACTTCACCACGCTTGTTCGTGCCGTCTGGTGTGGATTGAGAGGAGTGGAGACGCAGGGATGTTGCGGCACTGTCCTCTACAGGTCACACCGCCGACTGCATCTGTTTGTTGCCCATGGTCGTCGACGCATGGTGGTCACCCATCCAAGCGTTGTCCGGGCTTAAAAATCCCTGCAGAGCTTCTGAGATCGGACAAGATTGGGCTCATTCCGGGTGATTTGGTCATAGTTGTCGTCACGAGAATGACTTCCGTATGCCTGTACGCTGATAAAACTGGACGTATGGATGCGGTAGACGTTTGCAGTGGCCAGGCCTCATGTCAATACGTTGTTGGGCACTTTCTCTCCTCGTACATTTCGTCGTGGAATTAAAATTCCGCAATGATAAACAAAACATACTGCGAGCCTCATAACACTTCAGCGGTGCAATGTACGCATTTTTGGCCCTGAACCAGTGGAGGAAATTACGCGTGACTATGGAAGATGCCACTTACTGTACCAACTCACCCAGATTGTATCTGATCTCATCAAATCTCACAACCTACGCAGGGTTAAGCCTGAAAGATGCTTGTGTGGGTGGCCAGACTTGAAGCTCCTGCATGGCTACATACTTAGCAGCACAGGGCAGTGGCAGCGACATACATTATTTTTTATTATAATGTACTAGACCTTTTAATTTAAAGCTTTCGTGACTGCAGGGATCATATTCTTGGTTCTTTCTTGCTTGTGTTGCAATCGAACAGTCGTGAGAATTGTATTGTTTTATATTTTTCTTACTTTATTGTTTCCCTTCTACGTGACTTTACCGAAAGAACCAAGAATATATACTATACCTGTCAATGCTTCCCACATTTTCCAATCGGCACTGACCAGCGTGGGGAAATATGGCCAAATAGCCCCATGATTCACACAACCTGGGGAGGCCCTCATCCAACGGTGGGTTGACAGTCTGGCCACAGGTCAATGTCTCGTTCAATACATAGTCTTTCTCACAATTCACGTGTGAATGACAAATTCTGATAAGGGGGCATTTACATGGTGACTCCCTTCCTTGCTGTGCCCCAGAGGTTACACATCAATGCCTTGAGAGGAATCTGATGTCATGAGAATGTATATATTAAAACCTGGGCCACACAATCATGGGTGTAGCAAGAGCATTGTTAAACTAAAAAAAGTCCCAGACACACACACAATCGCGTATTGTGCCGCTGTCAATCTCACAGAGATAGGGGTGTGTTGGATGTGTTGTGACCAATTTACTCAAAATCTCTGTGCAAGTACATGAGACGCACTTTTTGTGAAATAACTTGTAAAGTATTATACATCATTATCGTTTGCTTTCCTTGACAGACTTCAGCTCAATCTTTGGTTAATGCCTGCATCAATGTTTGGATATATTGTAATTAAATAACCTCTCCCCCACTATTATCATATCTCCGATTATCACGGTTGGCTACGTATGGCGAGAAATAAGTTATACATATATGTACATTTTATTCCGATTGCTTCATAAGAGTATTCTAAACAAAACAGCTATTTCCAATTACAATGTGCCCCTTGTATTGCCTTAATAAACGGCACATCTACCTGTATAACAACTTTAAATGCCTTATTCTCTCTTCACCAACCTCCACTAGTCAGCATGGTGAAGTATGGCCAAACAACCCCCATGACCAACACGGCATGGTGATATCCAGCAGTGAATGGACAAAGATGGGTCCATTACAAAAATATATATGACATCCAGTTTGTAGAAACACATTGACACAATGTCAATAATTGCATCTAAGATCACACTCGCTTGCCATACTTTCCCCGGTAAACAATGTGAACGATCACAGTCAAATGCCGAGCCTTCACATCGCGCCCTGCTTTCACATCGTAAACAGTGCTGCGCGGTTTCAACTGGCTCAGTTAGTGGACCGGTGCTGCCCTCTCGTGCCGGCTGTGTGTGGGTGTGTTGTTGTCTCTGCACGTCTGACAATGTGCAGCCCACATTTCAACAAAGGACACGCGCGCCACGTGGAGTGCATCTTCGTGCACTCTAGAATGCAGTCTTGTGCAGTGCATTGATTTGCTGGCACAGTTGTGGAGTGTTCGGTTGAGCGTACACTGTTACAGGCACTGCGCTTTTGTCTCACGTCCGCATCGCCCCATTGGCAGGGTGAGATACGTACGGTGCGAAAAAAGTTTAACGTACATACATTTAAAAGCGAGTATACGTTCCAAAGCAGGATGTTGTGAGAATCGTATATAGGTTCAGAACGTCAATGAGATTTTCCATAATAAAAAATACATTATAAGTAGCCTCACATTACTCTCACCCTCCATAGCTCATCATTAGACGCAGTTATAAAATAAAAATATGCCGGATTAGCAATTCCTCTTTGCAGAATTCCTCTCAGCCATCCTTATTTCTTCCGGCTCACAGTCATCTGCTTATGATTGGCTCCGAGGATATGATTTTTAATTACGTGTGCTGGCAACCCGACAATGTTTATGAATGCAATAACTCACAAACGCATTACAGCGTTATAATACGACTTTTGGAAAGGCTTAAGGTCAGTGGGCAGGGCACACACTGCAATATTGTAAATCTGACGGTGAACGTTCAAGATTATGAATGATAATGTTTACCATTTGTTTTGGAAACTGCAAACCAGTTTCCATACACACAGTGGGTGAAACTGTCACGTGACAAAGGAACGGGAACTTTATGCTTCAAGGCCACTTCTGAGTGAATATTGGACACAATACCACACAAGAGGAACCCTTCAATAGCAAGATAACAATCATTTACAGCCCTTTGTCAATCCACTGCTAGATGAAGGCACATGATGTTTGACCGTCCTTGACCACGCTGGTCGAGTTGGTGACAGGGTTGGAGGCCTCGGACCGGTTCCGATGTCACTCGCCACTGATGTTAGCCGTGGCAGGGAATCAAACGCCGCTTGCTGGATCCATAGGGCAGTGCACAGACCACCGCACCGTCACTCCCGCTCCCTTCGATAAATCAAGCAATGCTTTCACAGATGCTGGAAAATGTCACTTTTTGAAAAGAAGCCTTCACATGTTTATATTTATTTATTTTATTCATCAGATGTAAAAGTCACATGAATAAATGAAATATTCGCTTTGCTTAGCCCGCTCTATCTATATGTACAGCAGGTATTTTGAAGTAAGTAGCGGCAAGTAGATTGGTACAGTGTCATTGTATTATTATTATTCGCATGCGTTCTAACCGGTAGCATGGCATTGTTGGGGCGCCACAGTGGAGAGATGTTAACTACCTCGCCTGGCATACAGGAGGTCGTGTGTTTGATCACGACTCTGACACCTGCTGTATATTTGGAGTTTGGATGTTACTCTCCCCGTAGTCGTGTGCATTTTTCTCCGGACCCTCAGGGTTTCCCCTCCACATTTAGTCACGTACGTTTGGAGTATTTGGCTGCTATAAATTCCCAAAGGATAAGCTACTTTGTTGAGCTATCAATTGTGGCCAGGTCGCTTCTGAAAAAGAGCAATATAGCTCCGTGGGCCTTACCTGGTAAAATACAAGTAGTTTGTAAGTAGTTTAATTGGGATAGGTCCTCGTGAAAGTAATAAAATGGGGGCTCTTGTACAATTCACTCCCCAAGCTCGACGCAGCTCAGCACTTGGGCCCTTTGTCCTGTAGGCCCTGGTGCAGTTTCACCGCCTGTACACTCCACAGCTACGCCACCGACGGCACCCCGCACGCCTGTTTACTCCCACACTCATGACAACACTTGGTGATACATCGGTTCGACAAAACTTACAAATCGTTCTTTATGCGTCTGAAACTTTTACACACTTTTACATTCCAGTCACCCATTCATCGTCATCGTCGACCACGATCGATCTACTTCTGTTTGAAGACCTCCACAACTGCCGTTTATCCCTGATGGCCCTGTGATGCTCACCACTGTCAGTATCCTCTTGGTTCTTTCGGTAAAGTCATGTAGAATGGAAATAATTAAATATAATAATAAAATAATAATACCGAAATAACCAAGAAGATAAATCCCTGCAGTCACGAAAGCTTTAAATCGAAATTATTATTGTATCAAGAACTTGCAGTGGCCATTTGCTCATAACATAACACCACTACGGTAAACATTCGGCCGTCAGTAAAGTGCTGCGCCAGTCCTCTCAGCGCGGCAGCAGCAATAATGAGCAATTTCCTCCAACTCCCCCTCTCCTCCCACCTCTGTCCATCCAACAAATATCAACAGGACCACCAACAGTGAGTCGATCAGCAAGGTCACGTGTGGTGGGGTAAAGTGTGGGTACTCCTACCTCTTCCATGATACGTGGCAGAGTAGGCATGGAAGTGTTTATTGTGGAAGCATAGGCTACAAACCACCTAGACCAGGGTTGGGTCAGCAACCAAAATGAGAAGAACAGCCCCATTTGATTTCAAATTCGGTAAAACCCCCCTCCCCTCCCCACTCAATGTTGCAAGTGCCGCAATGTCAAGTGGACAATGTCACGAAGCAGCCCTTAAAGAGCCGCGAGTTGGTGACCTCCATGCTCTGGACTCTAGAGGGGATCCCTAGAGCCTGCTGCAGAAACAACCTTTCTGCTGGCAGTGGCGTGAGGCAGAAATTGCAGGGCTGCGCTTTAACCCTTTTTTTTTCAAACAGCCAGCTGCTTCCTCCACGTGCTTATTTTCCTCTCTCTACCACCCAGGTTCCTGTCTGTCTAATTTCAGTTCCATGTGTGCCCTTGTTTATAATCTCTCTTTACGTGGATGCTGCCATTGTAAAATGGGGGTGGTTTAAGGTTTGCCAGGAATTACACAGCAAATGAAAGTGTGTGGAGCAATGCTCTGCCCCTTAATGCTCCCATGTTGCGTTTGGATTAATGTAATGGAGTACACTATATTGGATTCACGAGAATGAACTGCCTGCCAATGACCAACTTACTCGGAATGCGCCAGATCGTGTCAGTTCCCTGTCGCCAAGCAGGTTGTAGCCTGTATACTGAAGTTCTCGAATGTGTCCCCACGATAATAAAGAAAACAGGTGTTATAGGTGGCTGCAGAGCTACACGGTGGACAGGAGAGATCCGTGCAGTAAGAATCCATAGTTGGACTCTACTTTGATGCCCTCACATCTGTGCTCCCCGCCTTCATCCGTACTGACAAGCGTGGTGAAGAATGGTGAAGTAAGGTCACTGAACCTCCACAATCCTGCAGTGTATTGATTATCGGGTGATACGTGTGAGTGTGTGTATATACACGTGGAATGTAATATATAAAGTTTAGCAGCGGTTGACTAAATGTCCATGATCTGTGAATGTAATTTAAGATCCCGTGCCAGGTTAATAAAGCTTTCACAGCGATGCCCTGAGATGAACTTGAGGATGTCAACCGACTGTTTGATTTCTTGCGAAGAAAACGTGGGAGTTTAAGCCCGCGATGTGTGGCGCCGACGCACACAGCCATACATCAACGGACTGCCATAAGCCGAATGGCAAAGTCTCTTCTGTAGAAATTATCGCAGTCGGGAAGGAGGTGTGGTGATATGAACTGCACGTGTGTAAGTACCACGACACGTGCCAAACATTATGGGCGAACACACGGACGTATACGCAGTGCTCTGTTCTGTGTGTCCACACGTGAGAAAAAAATATCAAAAGTTCAGTTCAAAACTGATATTATCCAGCAGCGTTTATGGTTGATGAAACATAGGCCTTTCATCAAGCCGGCTTGCTCATCATGAGGATGGTCGACCTCTTCAAAAAAGGTTCCACTATTCTGCTCCCCAAGAGTATTCATGGACAATTTACATGCGTGTGACAAGAGGGTTAATGGGTCTGTGACTCTTCAAGTCAATTTTATAGAAACACTTTTTGAATAGATGAATGATCGAGGCATCATTCCGTGACTTATTTATTTTATCTGTAAACGTGTAATCAATGAGTCCTCTAGCTTTGTTTCAATAACGGGTTCCTTCTTTGGATGATGTCCTCCGTTTATTTTTGTCTGGTTCAGGAGCTCTCCCCTCATGTGCTCTGTAAAGCGCCGCGGTGGTGAGATGTTAACTCCATCGCCTGGTATGCATGAGATTGTGGGTTCGATCACGACCGTGATCCCTGTATATTTGGAGTTTGCACGTCTCTCTCACCGTGGTCGCGTGGATTTTTCTCCGGGTCCTCCAGTTTTCCCCTCCAAATTTTGTAATCAACTTGCGTTTAGAGTATTTGGCTGCTGTAAATGTCTACACAAACCACTTCATTGGCCTATCATATGCGGCCAGATCGCTTTTGAAAAAGAGCTATGTAGCTCAGTTGACCTTACCTGGTGCAATAAAAAACATGTTTATAGTTTTAAGTGCAATATGCACTTATTTAGGTGTATTCATTTGATGGTCCAATCCACAGCTATATGATTATTTATTTTATTACAAACATCTGCAGCAAGTTCCCCAAATAATGTAAGATGTTATCTCTATGGTAAGTTATGGTCCCATCATTCTCTACAATGTGTGACATTCCAATCACCAATCTCCTCTTTGCTGGTTTTATGTATGTATAAGTTATTTTGCATCGTACGTAGCCACCCACGCTAATCGGATGTGCGGCGGATAGACAACAAACTAAACACAAAAAGCAGTTCTAAAGAATTTTTTTTCAATCTAGATGATTTAAAAGTGCATAGCTCCAGTGGATTCCTAATATCGGAAGAGCGTTCCAGACGGCCGCATGCTTCCTTGCTCACTATGGCGCCTTCAATCACTGTCGTGTTGTTTTCTATTCTTTATTTTGTCAGTCTTGTCCTGTTTGTTTTTCGAGTTCTGTGTATTCAACCATTGTCTAGCATCTCCATCATCTCTCTTCATCTCTCCTCTTCCTTCATCTGTATTTTATGGTTTCATATCATTCGTTCTCCGTTATTGTGTCTTTCCCTCAATTTTAATGCACTATTACTATTCCAGCTATTGCATCGTTTAATGTGGTGGAATCCATTTACGAGTTTGCTTAACTTAATGCCGGTTCGGTTTGTGCGATTTCGTGTGTTTGTGGCTAACCTATATATGACATTTGAATTAATCATATGAGGCTAAGTGGTTGGACGTGGGACAACGTTGTCTGCAACTGTCTCCTCGTGCGGTGCATTGTGGGTTGGGTGACTGTGGGGTCCATGCTACGCGATGTCGGTTTGTGTGCCCTACTTTTGGAACGCATCTACTACCTCGTGAAGACCTGTAAGAATGTTCCTCCTCTTGCCATTCGAAACTGTCGCTTAGAGTTAGTCGAACATCGCCGATCTCCTGACTCAGATTTTCATGTTAACTTATGTTTGCCTATAATTAGCTTTTTATAAGTGGCTATATTAAAGTTCAGCTTGCATAACAAGAGCCTAAGCTCACGTCCTGCATTGGAATTCTTGAGGACATAGGCATCTCTTACATTATAATCATTACAATTAAGACGATCTCATTCATAACGTCACCAACTGGGCTTCTGCATGGCCATTTCCTCGATTCCTTCATTCTGAAAAAAAGTATTCGTTCCTGTCCCGTCTGTGTTGGTGGCATGTTCTAATAGTCACTCACCTACCCCAGTCCACACTCAGATACAAAACTTACAAATCGTTCTTTATGCGTCTGAACCTTAAACCCACTTTTACATTCCAGTCACGCATTCATCGTCAACGTCGACCACGATCGATCTACTTCTTATGAAGACCTCCACAAGCTGCCGTTTATCCCTGATGTCCCTGTGATGCTGCAAAACATCTTGCACCTACACCCGAGCTGATCTCATTGCTGTGCGGTCCACGTCCCCTTGAACGCCTTTGGCTGTCGTTCCGTAGTCAGTCTTGACCACCAGGCATCATCATCTGCTACCGACATGTTCTGCCCAAACAGGCTCACTTCTCTCTTCGTGAACTCCCTCGTCTCTAACTCGCGTTTGATGTCTCCCGTGGCGTGTTCGTTGCCTGACCCACGTGCCCCTCTGGCAGCGTGCGGCCACGTATCCCAAACCATCGACCACATCGTAAACACTCCGCCGACTTCTGCTGTTTTCACTCCTTTACAGGAGGAATAGACGAGGTCCACTCTTGCCTTTGATCAAACAATTTAGTGGCTAACAACATGTACAATTACATATTCAATCTGATGTTATAAATCCATGTTATTAATCCATGTTATTGATCCATACGACAGAAGAAGAGTGATTCCAAGTCCGCAACTCTCCGCGTCTATCACCACGCACTTCTTAGCGTTTGTTCTATTTTTCTTTGCCATTATATTTATATGCCCTGATGAATAAAAATGTTCTTCTTAAACACACTGGTAAGTTGCTTGGATTTTTTTTTAAATGCCCTGGAAATACCCATCGGTTGAAAGCAGAAGCAGCGTTAGGCTTGTTTTCATCTTTCCTCAGACACCAAGTCAAGTGATTTGGAGAACTGATTAGTTGTTCATGGGGCCATTCGCACAAAAATGCCCCTTGGTACCACACAGGGCGGCAAAGCTAACAATGCATATCGTGAATAATTGCATCTCTCAATTAAAAATACGTGTAATAGTAAGCTCTCCCTTGCAGTTTGTTGACGTAAGAAAATGTTAAATTATATTTGATAGAGAATGTATTGTTGAATATCAAAAACACTAATATATGAAATATCTACAGAATGACAAAATAAATATGTGAGTTTGTCTATGAAATGGAGAGTATATATGCGAATGTTTCTGCCCTGGAAGGTACTACCCATGGTGAAGTCTGCCCATGGTGAAGACTGGCCGGGTTGAAGAATGATATCATCTTTCACCCCAGGTGTTACCAACCAAACCCCTTGGCTCATGGGAGTTTCAAATATTCCACCTGGTGGCATATGGAAGGAATCATTACGTTTTGAAAGTTATCGACAATGGCAAAGCACACTACGGTGTATATATATATATATAAATCCTCCTAATGGGTTCTATGTTTGTGAATGTTCTTTGTCTGATTTTTGGTGAAAACTGTACCAATGTCTCCATTATATCGCTCTGCTATGAAGAGAAGGGCCATTGCCCGAAACGTCAACTATGAAACGTTTTATTCTATTTTACCGCAAAGTTATTGACCAATGTTCGGATTTCGATTGCATTGTTCGTGCTCATTGCTCTACTGGCAACGCACACTCACGAATGTGGTTCTACTACGACATTGTGCCCGCACCAGTTGCAGAACCGACACAGCTCTGCGGACCTTTGCCAGAGATGGAGACCACTCCTCTATTGTTTTCCATCACGGCCCTGTTTGGTGGTTGACATTCGAAAGAAGGCCGCTTGAAAGAAAGGCCGAAACTTACTTCACCAACGCGATGTTTAAATTTCCTTCCCAGCAGCTGTGCCTCTATGCCAATGCGGCATATATATTATTTTATATGAACTTTTTTTGGTTTTTCTCTCCCCGTCCGCCCCTCCCTCCCTCTCTCTCTCTCAAACAGAACTGTATTTGGCCTTCAGGCGATATCCTTGCATTGCGTGCAATCGCTTCCTGAGTCTCGCTGCCTTTTTCCCACTATTGTCCGCGAGCCCCCCCCCCCCCGTGGCTTTGCCCAAACCCGCTGGTGGCGGGGGGGGAGTTTCGCTGCTGCAAGAGCAGTCACTGTACGGCGGGGTTATTTTTCGTTACTTTTTTGTTTTTCTTTTCGTGCTCATCGTCTCCCGGTTCCTTCACCCAGGCTTTTCTACCACGGCTATTTTCGGGGAGGAAACTACATTCAAAGAAAGGAACCTCCCCCCCTCTGAGTAAAGTAACCAGTAGCATCTGAAATAATGAGTTTACCTTGGGCTTGGATCGCGGTTAGGTTTCGTGAAAGATCATGGTTAGGAGATCGACGTTGCGAAATTACATTTCTTGGCAATATTCCACTCACGTACCGAATGTGCACATGATAGGAACACCGCTCGTTCTTTCTTTTTTTAGATCCATGCGTGGAAGCAGCATTATTCGCTCATTTCCAGAGTGGGCCCACTTTCGCCGACAAGACGCCACCAGTGTGGGGGCCGCAACGCCGCTTGCGAAGCGAGTTTTTCATCATATAGGGCCTTGTCGTGGGCCCTACGTTACGGGCCGCACTTAAAGCCACCAGGGTCCACCATTGGCCCGCGGGCCTTGAAATGAAGAACACTGTGCAAGGCGTACATACGATATTAAAATTCAATATTTGCGTGTACTGCGCTGTAGATGGAAACGCTGTGATGAATCCACATTGCGCCGTGGGGGAGCGATGGCACAGCGAGCGGTCTGTGCACTGCGACATTAACTTGCCGACCCGAGTTTGAGCGCAGGCCAAGGCTAACATCAGCGACAAATTAAATATGAATTGGTCTTTCGCTCCACACCCCCCCCCCCTTTAACAACCTGTACTATGCAGCGTGAAGTATGGTGAAACAATAGCCGTAACCAACAGCATGGAGAGGATCTCACCCAGCAGAGGATTCATTGTGAATTGTTTTGCTTGCACTAAATTGCATGAGATCGTTCACTTTAATATCCATAACTCTGTCTCATTTACAAATATTATAGTGCTCATTAACACGAAGGATTTGCCGTACATAGACTGCTGTGCAGTAACGTCACACTGTTGATAAATTGCGTGTGTTTATTAGGCGAAAGTTGTGCCATATTGTACGTACGAACGAGGCACCAAGTCCAGATTTTTTTTCCACTGCTCGGAAAAGGGAAAATAAAACGGGGGATAGGAGGAGGAGGGGGTGGGGTGGGTACGTTTCCAGCATGGCTTTTAGAATTTTGCTTGGCATTTGTTGTCAAACATTTTTCTCACATGTTTCACATTTTGTGCGGCAGTTCGACACGCGCAACACAAGAGCTGACTCATTCTGCTTGGCACGGAGACGAAGGGAGAGCTCTCTGCGAAGCTGGAGCTCACAGCTACCGCAAACTCCAGCGCAAAAAAACAACAATTCGTAATTGTTTACGACTCCCACCGACGGCTGGCAACAGACACACACACACACACACGCGGCGTGTGTGCGATGAGGATCTGCGAGGTCTATTTAACGCGCCGTGTGTTTGACGCGTGGGTTTAAATGCCACTCTCGGGATAAACTGCAGCCGTTTTCATTCCACCAATGAACGAGGCCCCTCGCCACCACTAAACACGCTAATTCGGTCAGATTGTGTGTTATTTTTACTTACCATACTTTATCGTGTTGGTCTTTACCGGTTGGTGAAATGGAGGGGTGGCAGGACCGGTTCAGATATCCCACGCGACTAATAGTAGCCATGGTTGGGAATTGAACTGGGTCGCAGGGTTCATGGCACAGCGCGATTAGCCAGGCCCGGTGCTCTGGGTGGTAACGCAGTCGGCTGTGCACCCGCACGCCCCCTCAACCCCTACACACGTCTCAACTTCACTGCCGCCGAACATTGTAACACCGTTCCACGTCCATCGATGTCATGAAGCCACTGTGTTATCCAGAGCTTCTCAAACTCGAGTTGAAAACTGGAGTTCAATTCCCCACGACTCGTCGATATTACCAACATAACATTGCGGTGGCGCGCGTGTTTGGCACATGTTGGGAAATGGGTTGATTTGTAATCAACCAAGATTGAGACGTCCCGATCGAAGCGTTGTTTGAGTCGGGTTAACTCGGGTCTGTACAATGTCGGGCGTATAGTTCTGAATCCCGTGCGATGATTCAGCAGCAGTGGGTTGTAAGCAACATGTGGCGTCGTTCTATGGGTGTGTGTGTGCTTGTGTGCGTTTTGATATTAAGTGGAGGCGAAATGGTTTGCGCAGTGTGCTACGAACACGGCTCCCGAGTTCAATTCCCGCTCACGACAGATAACAGTGTGCGAATGTTTGAACCGGTTGTGGGCCTCCCCCTAGGTCGACTCAGCCTCAAATGAGTACCTGGTGCGGTGTATGAACATTTCCGCTTGGTGGGTGGTTAGCGGTGCTGACCACGAGCGGTGCTGACCACTCACCCTCTCGTGTGCCGTTCCGGCCTTCACAAGTACTGCTCGCTGACAGCACTTGCCCCAGCAGTACGTTAAGGCTACACGGGGGAGCTTTGTCTCTTGGTTCGACATTGAAGCTGCGTAACCGCACAAATCAGTTGTCACGCGGGCCGCCGCCGGTCAGAAAGAGAGACATCACAGGACGGCTTCTCGGGGACAAATGGCAGCAGGAGGGACACTTGGATGGTGCAGGCATCGACGTGGCATCGTCGGCGCGCTTGGCAACGCTCGCACACGAGGCGAGGAGGCTGTACTCCACTCTAAACCCTCCGCACCCGCCAAAGCGCAGGGCACCCAGAGCACAAGAAACGACTCAGAGCCACACCAAAGTCACCTTAAGCATCGCTTCTCAATTGTCAATAGCAACAGCACAGGACTATCGAGTTGCAGCCCTGCGGCACATTTGCTCGCTCAAGCCGCTGCTGGCAGGAGCTCCACAAGAGAGAGTTCCTCTCGAGAGCACCTCTAGAGTAGAGGGTATTTGGCCTACTCTTCCACGTTCGCCGGACATCTTGGAAGAGGTTAGAGTACCCACACTTTACCCCACGACACGTGATCTTCCCATCAACTGATGTTCACCCGTCTACTGTATGTGTTCCTGCTTCGTGGGTAGAGATGGGCGGATTTAAGAAACTGGCACCATTGTTTAGACTGCCAAGCCGGGAGATCGAATCAAACCGGCGACCTCCGTTGCAAGTCCCGTGTGCCATCCATTGTTACACCATTCATGGCAGCATCCAGTACCACTGCACGTGTAATAAATGTGACATGAAGCAGGCCTACGGGCTGTTTCCAGACACCCTTGAATCCGTAGTTTATATAAATCCACTGTGACCCTGACTTGATATGAAAAAAAACGCATTCCACGTATGGTATTGAGGTGTGTTGGCTTATAATGAACACGTACTCTTTTTGAGGAATACTGTAGAATGATGGGAAGTGAGATGAAACCGAGAGAATGTTGCAATAATGTAATTTATTATTTAAATCATCATAGGTATAAACAGGGCACATTGTGCACTCGATAATATACTAAGTATGGGGTAGTCAGTTTAAGACGTAGGCTTTCACGACCAATATCACCCATATTAGAGATGTCTCATGGATGATATTGGTGGAAAAAACCCTGTATTATGGAAGTATGATGTAGTATTGTTGCAGTGGTTATCACACCACGCGATTAAATACAACTAACATCAGTCCTGAGCGCTGTCCAAACCAGTCTTGTAAAAATCCTGCCCATAGCAACTCACACTGACCAGCATGGTGAAGTAAGGCATAACAGCCCCCATGCCCGGCACGGCACGGGGGCAGCATTCGTAGAGAAGTGGATTGACAACGGGCTGATGAGGAGAACCAAAATGGCACTAACAAGCGAAAGGAATTTGTCCATTTTGACATGTCGGCTTTCAGTTTAACACGTAGACTTTCGCGACCAATATTATTCATAATCAACATTTTTGGGTTTAGATCGCGTTATTTATAAATGTGTCGTAACCCTCCACCACCCGACACGGCCAATCAGCAAAAAAGTGTCACGTTGACAAAAGACAAGTAGTTCACTGCTTTAGCCCACCGGTGTGTTGAAGCGTGAAACCACAACATTTACAATTTTTTGTGGAGGATTACGACACATTTATAAATAACGCGATCTAAACCCCAAAAACGTTGATTATGTAGGCTTTCGCGACCAATACAGTTTTTGTTGTTAGATCGCGCAAAAGGTGGACTTCTCCACAAATCTGGCTGTCGCCTGATGAAGCTAGTTGTAATTACTGGCGAAACGTCGTACTCAGATGGTAAATGTTGTGGCTTGGCTCACCAACACACCGGTGTGCTGTACTAGTGACGAATTGGCACGTTCTGTTTACCTGACAACCAAAACTAATTGGTGGTGGCGGATTTAACGACACATTTATATATTTACGTGATCTAACCGCCCAAAAAAACCCTGTATTACGTGCATTTTCCAGACAACTAAAATTTATATTTAACGTTTGGTGCCATCCTTTGTTGTTTGCGAAATACGACAGCCATTTGTGTTGCTATTATCAGCTGGAACGCAATAAATGGACATGATTTAAATGTATCCTGAAGGGGGACACGTGGCCGAGCCAATGTGTGCAAGTTACAGACTTCTTGACGGTTACAAAAAAAGTGTCCTTAGTAGTCAGGACGCATCGCTCGCATGAACGGCGTGCTGTTAGCAACGTGGCGGCCTTCAAAGGACGCAACACGGCCGACCACAGAGATGGAGCAACGAAATCAGATCGCGTGCAGGTTGCTGCTGGCTGGATGGTTGTGGTTGTTGTTGTTGTTGCATCGTAGGAACCGTTAGAGGTCGCGACGGCTCGGGGAGGCATTCACCCGGGGATGTGATGATGATGATGAAGAACTGATGCAAAGCGTTTGTAAGTTATGATCCTTTGGCCAGCCGACAAGCACACAGCAATAACGATGCGATTCCCCAGAGCATTCTCAGAGGTTTGAATGAGCAGCCAACCCATATCGCCCTGCCCTGCATGTCACACTCTTACATTATGCATGGCGAAAATAACAGACACAAATGTCCACACACTTAGACTTACAGAACTGGCGACCATCAATGAAGGGGGGTGGGTGGCCAGCACCACACCCGGCCGCATTTGTCTCCCCAGTGGCGATTATTTCACATCTCGGGGAGGCGTAATCGTCACTTGGGGTGGCCGTGGGTCGTCAGATTCGTAGCGCAGCGCGCTAACCACTTACACCACCGCTCCCCCGCACACTGACGCCCACACACACGTACGTGCACGCACACACCGCACACAACAACAACCGCGTTCACCACTGAGTGGCGGTGACGTCACCACAGCACTCGTACCATGCTAGGTGCACTTTGAGGCCACGTGAAGTGTCGAAGGCTCGCTGGCATACAAATACAAAGATCCCCAGTATAGCCTTAAGAGACTGAAGAGGCAAATGCTGTTCCCAACACAGGGACCGTACACCACGCACCAACACACCGCATACACACGCTCATACAAAGATAAATATCCCCCGTATAGCCTTAACATGATGTAGGAGCAAGTGCTGTTAGCGAGCACCTATGAAGGCCGGAACGGTACACGAGGGGATGGGTGGCCAGCACCACGCCCGGCCGCCTTTGTCTCCCCAGTGGCGACGTTTACACATCGCACCAGGTAACTCATTTGATGTTGAGTCGACCTAGGGGAGGCCGCCCCAGAACCGGTTCAGATAATCGTCACCGGTGTTGGCCGTAAGCGGGAATCCAACCCGGGTGGCCAGGTTCGTAGCGCAGCGTAGCGCGCTAACAGCTACCCTACTCACACACACACTCACCCACACACGCACGCACGCACACACGCACAGACACACTCACACACACACTCACCCACACACGCACGCACACACACTCACTCACACACGCACTCACACACACACGCACACACTCACCCACACACACTCACTCACACACGGACACACACACGCACACACACACGCACTCACACACACACTCACCCACACACGCACACATGCACACACACGCACATGCGCGCGAGTGCTGTGCGTGGGCAGCAGGAGGAGGAGGAAGGAAGCTTGCGATGAGCGAGAGGGATGGGAGGGAGGGGAGGGAGCTCTCGGAGCGCGCGGCGAGTTTATTTCGCCTCCTCGTTCGCGTCGAGCAGCACGCGTGCACGCAGGGGTCTCCTGCTGACAGCCACTGTCAGGAGCTGCCAGCGTCGGGCGAATCCTCGCCGCTCCGCCGAGTTGCACGCCGCAGACGCATCGCTCGCAGACGCTCGCAGACGCGTGCGCTAACGCTCGCAGCGCTTTATGTGTGCGCGTCAATCGGTGCGCGTGTCAGCAGACTCACTTGTTTACACGTGTCCACACCGTACGAAGGACAGGCAACAACACCCCCCCCCCCCCCGTATAGCCTTCTAGCAGGCTGTTGTGGCAAGTGGTGCTAGCAAGCACCTTAGATATACAGTACTTAGACACGTGCACAATACACACACACACACACGTGTTTGCATGTACACAGGCGCTTGTAGTTAAAACATTCACATACGTGGACATAGAGGAAAGGACATTAGACATTCACTTAAACATTAAAACGCACACATTTGCAAATGTAGACTTGCCTTCTTACATATGTAGATACATCTACAACAGATCAGCATGCATGTAGATGCACGTACATAACGTTCACATGCAGAGACTTTCACACACACGTGCAGACACATAGGTACGGTGTGAAACAAGTTGAATACATTCGGCTATTGTAGTAGTTTTACTTATTTACAGTTTACCATATGTAGTACAGCAATTATTTTTATTGTGCCTGATTACCCAGGGATAGCCTTATACTACTAATGTTATGCAGATACCAAATAATATTAAATATACTGCTTGCTGTATATAGATATATTTTTGTATTAATAATATATACTCATAACTAGTAGCAATTACATACACCTAATAAGATTTAATTACAGTTTTCAAAGAGCAAACATTGACCAAAAAAACCCCAGCTCACAATTTCAACTTCCACGATAATGCAAGCGTGTGACGACCATCATCAGCATCAACATCAGCACCACCACCACCATCATCATGACCAAGAGGCGGTGGCCACCGTGGTCAGATCAGACTCAAGTCCTCTCTGCGGCCACTCGGATCAAAGGGACCAGAACCGACCCCGAGCCGGGTCAAGTCCAGCAGGGCTGGGGCCATGCCCAGGGGTGTCTCCACAGGGGTCCCTGCAGTCGATGCAGCTCGATTCCCAATCACCTCTAGCGGCGTTCGGGATCTCCTTCCAGCTGCAGATCGGATTGTCACGAGAGGCCGTGACGCTGGACGCGAACGGGATGTCTCTGGCGGCCATCAGAGAGCTCGCGTGCTCAATCGTGGATCAGAAGGTACGTTGCTAACGATGTCATCTTCGGAGGGCTTTTGAGAATTGTGTTTGCTAATTTTTGGGGGTGATGCGGCGGTTTGATTGTTGCGCCTCAGTGCAGTACTGGCTGTTGCGACTGCTGCTGCTGCTGCTACTACAGCAATGCCAGCAGAAGCTGATGAAGAAAAATGAGCATAGTCATCATCATCAGTAGTAGTAGCGATAGTTCCCAACAGTAGAAAGAGCAACACTATCACCATCACCAGCAGCATCATGACGCCAACAGCACCACCAGCAGAACCACAATCACTATCACCAGCACCACCACAGCACCAAAAGCACAACCACTACTAACCACCACCATCACCATGGCACTACCAGCAGCACCATCATGAGCCCCATCTCCAGTACCAACACAGCACGTCCACCAGCTGCCACTTCCATCAACACCAATTTCTACTGTACCTCACTGTTCACTTATTGTTGTGCCGGCTGGTCAGAGCAGTTACCTCACCACTGGGTGAACAGTGGCAGACCTATGAATGAACTAACCCCCGGCCATAGAAATATGGAATTTCCACCACTAGCCCGGGACTGACAATGGATAAGTGCTCCGTCCGTGTGCTTATTTGCGACGAGAAACACTTTTTGTGAACGTCAAAGACCCGCCGATTGAATTACTGGGGGAATATCTTTGCTCAAATCACCATCGATTAAAATTTCTATGAGCTGAGGCAAAGTCTACCCAGAGGATCAACACCGTTGACTTCTCCGCAAAGTAGTAGTCATTTATTCTTTGTCTGTCTATTTAAGGCCACCCCACAGAGACGATCACCTCTCTCTGTACCTGGGTTGCTCTCTCTATGTATCTTGGTGATATCTGTCTGCTTATATGTCTGTCTATAGTTTTCTGGTTATATTCTATGTCGCTATTTCATTATACCTGATGATGATTGCTTGTGTTGCAATCGAAACGTCGTATGCTATTATTTAATTTATTATTTTATTTTTATACGTGACTTTACCGAAAAAACCAAAAAATAATTCCTGCAGTCACGAAAGCTCCAAAATTAAGATAGTAGTAATTTGTTTTTATCAACCCCGGAGGGATGATGGGTTAACCCCCGACCAGAATTTGAACTTCGATACCCTTCTTGTTTGCGAGCCGTCTTGCTCCCCCGCCGAGCCACCTGGCTGGGTTGGTCGCATGACGGGCCTGTTGCACATTATACGTCCACATTCCCTACAGATAGCAGAGACAATCCGTTTAACAGGATTCTTCTGAAACAGACACTATTATAATGCATTGCACTGCGATCGGATTTGTCAGATTACAGTATCTTAATAACATACATTAAACTTTGCGTATTCACGCACAACTTCCGGCCTATTAGTCCACTGCTGGATGAATGCCTCAGAGTCAACGAGGTTGTTTAAGCCATACTTCACCACCATCGTCAGTGGGTTGGAGAATGGAGTTGTGAGTGGCACCAGGTCTGGTTTAGACATCGCTCGCCTTGACCTGTACTTGAACTCAAGGTCGTTGGGTTCATGGCCCAGGTGAACAGCCCAAAGCAGCCACCCAGCATTCGCCCCACAGCCAGGGCTAGCGTGTTGCAACTCAACTAAAACTAAATGGGACCACCTGTCCAATCCCCCCCACCCCCCCCATACTGTGTAACCCAGCAACTGGCCCATGTGACCCGTGGGCCCTGGCGCAGTGGCACCGCCTGCACACTCGATGGCTATGCCACCGCAGGACAACATCGTTGCATCATTGCTGATTGTTGTAGTATCCTCCAGGTGGTCCTTTTGAACGACATACTTTTTTAAAAATTATATTTTACCAGGTAAGGCCCACTTAGCTATATAGCTCTTTTTCAGAAGCGACCTGGTTATCATAAATTATAGCCCAAAGAAGTGGCTTATCACGTGGACATTTATAGCAGCCAAATGCTCTAAACGCATGCTGATTCTAAATGTGGAGGGAAAAACTGGAGGATCTGGAAAAAAATCCACATGACCACGGGGATAACATGCAAACTCAAAATATACAGACGGCAGGGTCGGGATCGAACCCTTGATCTCATGTATACCAGGCGAGGTGGTTAACATCTCACCACCATGGCACTGTGGCAGGTAAATTGTCAAAGCCTACGACCTGCTGTGCAATAGATCTTACAGACTCTCGTTAATAACCGCAAGTTAGATTAATCTATTGTATTAAAGCAGCTGGGTTGAGCTTAGTAAGTTAAATTGGATACCACAAGTGCATAGCCAGGTGTTACAGGTGCGGGACTTTGAGGTGGCCATCAACTTGGGTTCAGTCTGCAATTGGTTGAGTAGATTGGATCATCCGTGGATTAAATAGCTCCCCCCCTCTCCTCCCCCTCAACTTGCTTGTTAAGGGATTACATCTTGAATCATTGCCTCACTTGATGCAGCTAATCCGGCTGTGACGGTCCCACCTGATGACGGAGACTTGTGTTGCCTCCGAAACGTCGTGATTTTTGTTTTATTTTATTTTTATTAATTTTGATGTTTTACCTACGTGACTTTACCGAAAAAACCTAAGAATATGAATCCTTGCAGTCACGAAAGCTTCAAATCTAGAATCTATGCGGAGCTTTAAGAGTTATCAGTTCATATTTGTGGTTTCGTTCGGGTGGCCTGGCTTCCTCCCATGAGCCAACAAAACATAACTAGAGGTTCAGCGAGGCTGTCTTGCGTAATTAAAGGGCACTTTGTAATTATTATTACGATTCTTTTGCACAAGTGTTTTATCCAAAATCCAAAAAAATTAAATGATGCACAATTGTAATGTAAATACTGTAAGCATTGAAAGGCAGAAAATAAGTTATACGTATGTTAAACTTCTTTCGCACCGTACGTAGCCAACCTTGTTAATCGGAGTTGAAATGATCTCTGTTCAGTACGAGGTCTCGCCAAACGCAAGTGTCTTCATACCCTCGTGATTGCGAGCGGCGGGGGACAAATGGCTGAATTTTGGGAGGCTGCATAGGCAGAGACATGTAATTATACACACAGGGCCCTAAGCACGGTATTATAGTACTGCCTGTATGCGCAACACCACTAACTACACATGTGCATCCGGTGTCTGCATCTGCCGCTTGTCAATTCGTACCTTGAGCAATGTGCACTTCCTGGCCAGTCCACCGAATCGTTGCCATCTCCGATTTGACCAACAGTTCGGCAAATTTCAGAGGATGGTGGACAGCACGCATAGAGCATCAATAATTGGTCGTATTAAACAATAAAATACCGTCTAAGAAATGCATTTTACGGCATGTCTTGCAAACACTGTACGAGACAAGATAGTGATTACCGTGAGCTCAAAATATCGTGGCTGGCGCACCATTATTGAGAACAATACAGAATAACTAAGGTTACTATGTACGACATGGCAGCTGCTTGGGAGAGGCCTTCATCCAGCAGTGGATGACCATGGCTGATGATGACAGCGGTGATGAATTAACGTTAATCTTCATGCTTTGTCACTCATCGTTCAATACTTTAAGAGCTAAAGTCTACAAACATGCTGAAAACATCCTGGAAACAGATCACGAGCAAACATGGGAGGAGAGTACACATGATTATTACTGTTTAGTCGTATAATATTTATATGATATTTAATAGCTTCTGTAGGCTGTGGCACCATCTGTCACCACGGCCGTGTACACAGGAAGGCCACCATATGCACAAGGGGCTCATCCTCATTCTACTTTTGGCTGTCGAGTTAAATGTGGCATGACGGACAAAAATCTTTAGATACATCCGTATTAGTGTAATGATGAAATGAATCATCTTTAAACAAAATCTGGCGTGTGATGATGATGTTTTTTTTAAATATTCTAATTTAGACATTCATTAAGAGGTGTCTCTATCGAGCAATCTTAACCTATCAGTTGTCTGATTAAACAAGTGATGTTGCTCTTTAAAAAAAAACACTACAATTTGAAAATGTATATTGTTTCTTCAGAATATCTGGTGTATTCTTCATTCTTGTTTGACTCGTAATTCACGAATCATATACAATGACAAACATCTTTCAATAAATTAGTAGTGGTATGATTGCACAAGTTATTCGAACTGCATTTAGTTACATTGGACTACAGTAAAAATATGCATAAGACCTTCTAATTGACAGTTGGCAGTTCAAGTTTGGCACATCTGCAAGTGCTACATCTCGTAAAAAAAATAGCCACAGGTCTTTAAATTATCACTCACCTGTGTTCTTTCTGAGGTTGGCCAAGCCATGGTGTGTAATGCATTATCTCAGGTGGCGTAGCGTGGTTATTGAGCTCCCCCCCCCCCCCCCCAAAAAAAAAAAGTGTATTTTTATAATTTTTGCATGGTGTACAGTCTGGAAAGTACCCACATGGCAAATTTCAAGTTTGTTGCATGTCGGTAAGTACGCTAAACATTTTGAACAGACACACATACTCACAACTTTGACTTTTATATACATGGAAATTACTGCTCTCTTTTACCTTAATTCTATTTCTTGTAAATGTTTCACCACTGCATCGAGACACCTGCTTTTTTGTCTTCCTGTACTCCTTTTCCTTCCCCTTATGCGTCACATTGCCAAGTACAGGTTCCTGCCCGGCCTCATTTTTGCAAAGTATTACAGTATTTTTAGTATTATTCTCAAAGGCTGTTTCACGTGACTTGACCTGGAGACTTTATCTCAACTTCTCTGTTGAACCAGTTCTTTAGAATGACGCGTTTATCTCGTGTGTCGATCGATGCAAAGGATTTGACGTTCTTTGTAACAAAAAAAAGGGAAAATTGTGTTTGCATGTAACAAGTGCGATAATATTAAATTCATGGTAAACAGCATTTGGGGGTGGGGAGCAATGGTGCACTGCACTATGAACATAGCAACCTGAGTTCAATTCCCAGCCAAGGTTAACATCGACTTCCTTCACTGACCCTTACCATCAAGCACGGTGAAGAATGGTAAAAACAAACCCCATGGCCGACACAGCGTAGGGAGGCCTTTGTCTAATAGTGGATTGCCGAGCTCACCTTTATTACTGTATTTTTAGATAATTATTTTAAACAGCACGTGTTGTTTTACATTTTCTGCATCCTGCAGCCCTATATTAGCAATCCGAGAGTAATTAAATTCTTCAACAATACTGGAAAATGAAATCAAATTCCAAGAACTGTTTGTGAGGATTTTTCGCTGGTAGTTGTGCACTGGCATCATCAGGCAACTGACCCATTTGTGAAAATCTTTTCCAATCTTGGGCCTTGTGTGACGTCATCAATGTAGAGGTAAGTAGGAAACTGCAGTAAACGATGCCAAGAGTGATCTGACCCAAAACACAGGGCATCTGTGAAAAAGAGCTTTCTGGCTCATCGGATTCCTCCAGTATAGATATTTTGATGTGATTCTGAAATATTAAGAATAAATTATTAAGCATAGCAATGGTCGCGTAACATCCTACGTGTTGAATTTAAACTTCAAGAAAAGTTTTGGATTTTCCAAAATGCCAAAGCCCTTTTAGGGTGTGGCCAAACATCAGCTTGAACTATGAATAGTTTGCAGTTGAAATGTCAGTAAATAATTTTACCACATCGGATAGACAGCAGGCTTGAACAAACATGCGCGGGGTTGACTTGGGGTCATGTTTCCTAAGTCAGTCCTTACTGTCACTTAGAATAACAAAACGTTAGTCTAATTACGAAGGAAAGAAAAACAAAGCAAACACGTATAATCTAAATATGCTAAGGTCACGGGGATTTAGAACTTTAATTTTGGTGACAGAATAAATGATAAAATCCACTTTGCCATCTCGATTAATCCGCAACTAGAAGCCATCGCTATACAGTATTAGAGCAATTTACTTAAATATGCCGTTATACATTTGTTTTTTTCCCCGATTAGCACGGTGGGTTACGTTACGGTATGAAAAAAGTTCAACATACATAGAATTCACTGCTGGGTGAAGGCTTAGCCGTGCTGTCAGTCATGGCGGTTGTTTGACCATACTTCACCACGTTGGTTAGAAAAGGTTGGTTGATGGGGAATGGGTGGGACCACGACCAATTCAGATATATTCGCTGTGGCCATATGCAGAACTCGGGTTGTCAGATTCATGAGTGCATCACCCACTGCACCACTGATCCACCCCACAAATCGTGTCACACTGTGTATCCTGTACACAACAGTAACTCACTCTTGACACTTTTGTCTGTACAATGAGTTCATCGTCAAGCAGGCAAGCTTCACACGATGCAAGGGCACATAACCCAGCCTATTAACTACGTTCATACATGTTATATTTATAGAGGGTGGCACAAAAGTCAGGACACATAGGGTTATAATATTCGTGTTAACACATCGCGTATTGTTATTTCATTTATTTTAACAAATGTTCAATCTGAATGCCATTAACATGAATGCATGCGTGTATTCTCTTTAGAATTTTTTTTGGGACTTTTTAAAGATTACAGCTGCCTTCTTTAGCATGTATACAAACTAACTGAACTCGTTTGTCTGAAGTCAAATGTCTTTCTATTTCTAGATTTGAAGCTTTCGTGACTGCAAGGATTCATATTCTTAGTTTTTTTCGGTAAAGTCACATACGTGACTTTACCGAAAAAACCTAAGAATATGTCTTTCTATTTGTATACGTCATCTTTAAAGGAAGAAGAACGTATTAATTTCTGATTACAGAAAAAGCTACTGTTCAGAATAAGCAATTTGAATGTGTTCATGGCATGTGTTTAAATATATAAAAAAATTAACCCGTAAAAACAAAGTTTTTCACTATGAATCCTTTATATGCGTGGCGGCTAGAGTCCTCTCGTCCTCTGGCTTGAGATGGCCGCCACCTATGGGTCAGATGATTGCTTGCCACCATTAAGCAATTGGTAATTACATATAATTTTTTTTCCCTAAAAAGTGTAAAATTTTGGAAAAAAAATTTCACGAAAATTAATTGTCACGCACAACGAGTCTGTGTGCAAAATGTCAGCTCGATTGGATCACGGGAAGTGGGTAAAAAAACGACCGAAAGATTTGCACGGTCGTAAGTGCGCAAGCAAACAAGCAAGTGAACTTAATATAAAGGATTTTAAAAAAAAATTCACGAAAATTAATTGTCACGCACAACGAGTCTGTGTGCAAAATGTCAGCTCGATTGGATCACGGGAAGTGGGTAAAAAAACGACCGAAAGATTTGCACGATCGTAAGCGCGCAAGCAAGCAAGTGAACTTAATATAAAGGATTTAATAACCCGACGTGCCCTGATTTGTGGGCCGCCCTCTATAGAGACAGCAGTGACGTGAGCAAACAGTCACTGGGCTGGACCTTTCATTTTATATTTAGCTTGATCCATTTATATATACCCAACACAGTACCATGTAGTATGGCAAAAGCAATGTTTTTTTCCAGAACCTCCACCTACCTCCATGCAATATCAATACATTCACATTTATTTAATAATGTTTTATTTTTAATATTTTATTATTTCCCTTCTACGTGACTTTACCGAAAGAACCAAGAAGATACATTCACAGTATTAAATCCGCCACCACTCTGCTCTAGGATACGAAGCCATGGCTTTCAGTGTTCAGTCAGCAGTTGAGATGAAAGTAAGAGTGTCATTTGAAATCCACGAGGTGTCTGTAAATGGATCACCCTGTACATGTGTCCGTTTTTCCCCCTGGGGAAGCAAATGAGGTGAGCAGTTTTGCTGTAATTGTTGGTAAACGCGATTAATAATCATAAAAAACGGACAGCCCTTTATTAATCCACAGATTGATGAAGGCATATCCCAATGCTGTGTGGATCATGGGGGCTGTGTTGACCATACTTCACCACACTGAACCGTGCGGGCTAGTAAACAGGCCAGGGGAAGGGTGCAGCACTCGCCACTGACGTTCACCATAGCTGCGAATGAAACTCAGGTCGCCAGGTTCATCGTGCGGTGTGCTAACCACTGTGCCACCACTCCACCCCCTAATCCACTATGATATTTGAGACGATATACTGCTATATTTACCTCTACTGAATCATTATAAAATGACATTTGCCCACACTAATCTATGCTGTGACTGTTTTTAGACACCACTTTCCAATGCATATCTACTTGAAGTGTAATCTTTCGCGGTGGCGAAATGTTAACTCCCTCGCCTGGTCTGCAGGAGGTCGTGGGTTCGACCCTGACCCTGACGCTGATATATTTAGAGTTTGCGTGTTCTTCCTGTGGCCGTGTGGATTTTTCCCCGGGTCCTCCGCTTTTTCCCTCCACATTTAGAAACGTGCGCGTTTCGATTATTTGAATGCTATACATTACGACGTGATAAGCCACTTCGTTGAGCTATCATTCGTGGCCAGGTAGCTTATAAAAAAGAGCTATACAGCTCCATGGGGCTTACCCAATAAAATAAAATAAGAAAAATTGTTTCGTAGGAATAGTAAATAGACTGCCCACACTTCTCTTACCTGAGAATACTTTCACTGTAAATATTTCTGGGAAACATTTGATTAAAATAAAAAAAAAACATATACATTTCTACAGGGTCAACCGTGCAGCGTGACCTTGTTTAAAGGTGGGAGGCAATACAAAAACTCACAATAATTAAATAAATATATTATGTGTTTTATTTTTTTTACAAACGACACGATCCACTTTAGTCTGTCGTGCATCCTGCTCTGTCTCTCGCCCCCTGTGCGCACGAGGCGAGGCTGAATTGTACTTTATTTTTGTGCCAGCATTCTTTTTGACTTTGGGTATAATAATCTGGAAGGGGGGGGCAGGGGGGGGGTAAGCCTTCAGCAGGGGTATTGATGGGGGGGGGCTCAGTTTCCTGCCACCTTCCGTACGTAGTAAATGTCCGAGCAGCACGTGTCTTGTGTGGGACGTAGCAAGGACACGCGACTTATAACTTAACATGCGGCACAAGACAGCACTGTGGCGCATACAAATCTATATCACCTACACTGTATGTCATGAGTCAGATATTATTCATAGCCTTGAAGGCCGCTGAGTCAATATTTAAAGCTTTGTAGTGTGTGTGTGTGTGTACCATAAATGCAGTACAGTTGTGTGTTTGTGTTCACATATGCCTCATGGTTGCTTTGGCTACATGCGTACACACATGCACAATATATTCAGTTATAACAATAATAATGTTCAGAACATTTCGTCCATTCACTGGTAGATGAAGACCTTCCCACGCTGTCGGTCATGAGAGTTTTTTTTTCGTGCCAAAATGTACCGTGTTGTTCATTGTGGGTTGGTGAAAGGAGGGTTGAAGGGAGATCCAGAATCACGTCACATATCACTCACAACGGATGTTCGCCATGGCCACGAATCAAACTTGGATTTCCATGCTTATTGCAACGTGTGTTAAACCACCACGCCACTGCACACTGTCTAAGCCTGTTCTTTAACGAAACAGTCAAAAGTATGAATTTCCACATCCAAAAAAAAGTGTTTTGGTTCATCAGCCGATTGGTCTTCCAGACCAACATTTTTCAGCAGCATTTGCCAAAGCATGACAACTCCAGACCGGTTTTGACTATTTGCTTCTCATCAGCAGTTGTGCCGGTTTAACAAATGCAGCCAGGTTCCAAATGATACAGGCCAGAGCACTCTTCAAAATGCGTAGGCGTCCATTCAGCGTAACAGACAGTATTCAGTATTCTAAATTATCCACCCGTATGTCGCACCCCTGATCATTATATACTATTACGAACGAACGGAGTTTCCCAATATCCACATTTAATCGTGCTCAAGAGGAGGAGTGACCTAGATGTGGCAGCAAAAAGATCCTTGCATTTTCCTTTCACGAAGTCGCTTGGAATTCCCCCTGATCTGGTCAAATCTGGGAAGGTGATGGGGACTGAGACCGGGCAGCACTTGCACGGATGGGTGACCACCACGCACACAAATACAAGGTGCAACAGGCGGCAGTAGAGGCCAGAGCAGCAAAGTCCATAGTTGTGCTCTCCCCCCGCCTCCACAAGTCCGTACACACCAGCGTGGAGAAGTATGGTCAGACATCCCCGATGGGCCACGAGATGTGGGGAGGCCCTCATCCAGTCGTGGATAGACACATAATGGGTAATAGGAGTCACCAAGTTTCCCGGAATGGCTAAACTCATCTCATCTTCTCAGTGTTTGTGCAGAAGTCACCCGGAAGCAGTCGATCATTCATCATGTTCACGTTTTTTGCAGATAACCAGACGGATAACACAGACACACGTGGCTAACAACATCTGCTCATAAGGCACTCTCAAATCGACATCAACTGCACACCATGACCGCAGACGTGCATTTGTTACCCCAAAAATTAACGATTGTACCTATAACCATACATCGATAATGATTGCGTGTGGCAAAAGTAGAACGCATTTTTATGATAATGCCATGATTAAAGCGCTGAGCGAGACACCCTTTATAATATTGACACGTGTGGTTCTGAGACGAGGTGAAATGTGTAAATACGCCCTCTGGACTCGTTCACACCCCCCCCCCCCCCCGCACAGCTGCGTTCGGCAAGAGCCTTTGCCACCAGTGGACAGGAGCCGGGCAATGGGGCTGCTTCTATAGCCACATACAGGCCGCTTGAGCTGCTGTGCAAAGGCTGTCACGTTATAAACTGCATTGTGTTCCTAATACGTGGAAAACAATGCGGTTAGGGTTACCACAGCATGCTCTTTCGCCATACTAGTTATAACGGTCCGGTTTTCATCGTAATTGTCAGACCTTTGTCAAACCACTGGTGGATGAAGGCCTTCCCAGGACGTGTCGGTCCGTTGTGGTCGTTTGACCACACTTCACCATGATCGTCGGTGTGGGGTGGTGAATATGGGAACCCTGGACTGGGTTCAAATATTGATCGCTACCGAATAGAGGTGGCCAGATTCATAGTGGAGTGTGCTAGCCACTGTGGCATCACTCCCCCCCCCCCCCCACCACATATTTCATGTATGTTGGAACACAAGTGCACAGTGCACATTTATTTGGTCAACACGAGTACTTGCTTGGTTAATAGATGAGGCTGTGCTGGCCCATTTAGTAATGCTTGGCGGCTCTTTGCTCCTGCTATTTCATTTACCGCCAGGTTATACACAGCTGGAATTCATCTGGATGCATAGAAGCAGATGAGCATCTGCAATGCAGTGTTTACATTTATTACCTCAACATAAACAGAATTTCTGAGCATATTGTTCAATAATTGATAACTTTTTCCCCCAAAATGTGTTTTAAAAAATAAATATGCACAAGCGCATGCAAAAATTTAACAGCAATATGTTAATGCCATTCTACAAGTGGTGTGTGTAATAATGGTAATGTATCACTTAAAATCAATGTTTGGATTTGCTCTGCATTGAGCATCTGCAAATCAATTACGTACTTTGTGATGTACTCACATATGCTAATGAACATTTAAGCTAATAGAATTAACATACAGACACACAGACACACACACAAAGGAACACAAGCAGGCGCGCGGGGCATGTGGCATGGGTTGCAAGCGTCCGTGGCGGAGCGTCAAATATTAAAAACCGAACCGTCTGGGCGCTCTCCGTTGGTCGTCCCTCTCATTAGCCTGAAAGTTCATCCGCTCGGCGTGGTTCCGGTGTCGGGAATGCGTCTATTGTCTCGCCCCGCAAGGCGATACCCGCGGACGCTACGGGCGCACCAGTCGGTGGACGTGGCTCTGATCGTAGCCGGCGCTCGTTTGTGCCATGAGCCTCGCCAGTTGGCCGATGGCACGGGTGTCTGGTGACGGTGCTGGCGCATTCATGCGCATGTAGGTGCGCGTGCATGCGTGCGTGTGTTTCCACAAATCTGTTATCAGCGCAAGGGTCTGTAGTTGCTATTGCCTTGCTTGTGGCTGTGTTTATGCCTTGTTTTGGTCACTCTGGGGTTCCACAAAGGACCCGATGAATCCTATACCCCAGGGCTTAGTTTCTCACTGAATATTTTACGGGTCCGCTGGTAGACTGGAGAAGGTGGCACGGGACTCGAAGCCACAGCCGTGGATGGGATATTGTATGCAGAGAAGCATACTGAATGTGGTGTGCCAGGTGCAGACATATTTTCCAGGTCACCGTCGCAGTTGAAATTGAGCTCTGCCTATATCGTATGAGACGAATGTCTTATTTAGAGTTGTTCATTAAAGGGCCTCGCCATTGCCACGTGGCTGGCACATTGTAAAGCTGCAGTTGCGTAGGCGAACGGGGAGCATTTAGAAGAAGACTCGATGACGTACAAGATACACTCGGCATGTTTGGTCAGATAAAGGAAGATATCTCCAAAATCAGTGGTAGATTCCAGCAAGTGAAACCCCGTCAAGAGCTCTGTTCAGTGTAAATAAAAAAATTAAGATGCATCCCTGAAATCACTCACTCATGCGAGGACAAGTGACACTAGATAGCCCCTCTAAAATGTATTTGGCCCACCCTTCCATGCTGGCCACGTGTCTTGGAAGAGGTGGCCTTAGCGACACTCGCCCATAGCTTCAACTGCCGTGCCTGGAGATCGAATTTAACTGCCAGATCAATGTTCCAATCATAACACACCGCAGTCGGATCTCTGTGCGGTGTGCAGCTGTCTAAAATAAAATTCAGGCGCATGTTGGTAGGTTTTTATAATCCGGATTCTTCTGGGTTGTCCAGGAAAGCCTCACTGAGTCTCAAGACTCATTTTCAGGAGGATCCTGCCACCGTAGGAGCAATGTTCCTACACATCGAATCTCGAATGAATATATTGCAGGTACATTTTTAGCCATGAGTTGTCGGCCAATACCAATGAAGTTTTTGTATGGTGTTTTAAGAGGAAGGCCCTTGCAGAACAAACAGGGGGAGAACATACAAACTCCGCACAGAAAGCGCCAGAGTCAGGAATCGAACCACACAAGCGTTACCACTCTGCCACCTGCTACCAGGCTGTAGACCTCAACCTCTGGATTGTGACGCTGCAGCTTCGTTAAACATTAGTAAGGGTTGTCACGTAAACAAAACGTGTCAATTAGTTACTAGTTCAGCACATCGGTGTGTTGGAGAGTAAAACCACAACATTTACCTCTATTATGGATAATATGGGTGGCGAAAGCCGATGTGTTAAGTGGTGCTTTAATTATCGACGCAGCATTTTGAGCAGGGGGTGAGTTTGTCGAGGATTTTATTCCGGTTTCCCGCACGTCCGCGCTCTATCTCATGCGCGGGTATCTCTTTGCTTATTTATTTATTCATCATCAGTCCGTTAACGTGTTCTCGGGATTATAACAGACGGCTCCTCAAATTAAAACGCACCCCAAACACGTGCCCGGCCGTGTCAATGCAGTTGTACAGATCACTCGCGCTAGCATGCCGACCGCATAATGAGATGCACGTATAACTATTTGTATTTAACAGGCAGAGGTGGGTGGTGGGGGGGTCTATTATTTGTATTTGTTCATCTGGAGCGGTAAGGGTGGCACATTGGTCGTAACACTTGCTTCTTGACATCGAGCACCTTTCCGCTGTGAAGTCCGTATGTTCTCCCCCTGCACTGCATGGGCTTCCTCTGGGTGTGTAAGAACATACAATGTAATGAATGGTTCGTTGGCTTCCCCAGGTGAATAAATAATGACTGTATTATTATTATCGCGACTGCTACTACTCCGACCTGCTGCTGTGTGCTCCTCTCTGTAACGAGCACACTGAACAAGACTTGGTGATTTCCAGCCCACGACAGTGGAGAGGCCCCAGTGTATTGAGCCATGGGCCACTCGCTTGTTGAAGCCTCGGGGTGCTGCTGAAGGGCTCTCGTCGGACGCGCGAGCATCACTCCATCTCTTAACCAGATGCATTCATGTGCAGCAGCACTGCTTGTGTTGTTGTTGTTGTTGTTAATGAGGCATCATATTTATTTTCTTCAAGGTGCATTACTCGCTTTTGTTTTTTTTTCTTGCAATATTACCTGCATGTATGTTGTATGCATGTTGTACGTATGTTGCATGTATGTATGTTTCATGTATGTATGTTTCATGCATGTATGTTACATATATGTAGGTTGTATTTATGCATGTTGAACTGCTTTCGCACCGTACGTAGCCAATCGTGCTCATCAGAAGCTCAGGGAAAGGACAACAAACTAAACACAAAAAGTAGTTTTTGAAAAAACGAGTTTTCAATCGAGATAATTTAAAAGTGCACAGCCTCCAGTGGCTTCCTAACATCGGAAGGGAAGAGCGTTGCAGACGGCCGCAGAAGCGCATCTAAAAGAGGCCACACGATGCAAGTGACCACCGCCTTCGTTCGATGACCAGCCAGAAGCCGCTGCTGCCGCTGCTGCTTCTGCGAGGATGACCGGAGTTGTTCGCTTGAGGATGGTTTAGCAGTGCAGGATCTGCCGCACGTGCACACCGCACCTCGCCGTCCAAAAACAGCGTCTTTCCGCTTCAGTGTGCAGCTGTCCCAGAGGATGCGAACGCTGCTTCGCGTTGTGGGCTCATCATCAGGATACACGCATCGGCCGGGCCACGCCGCAGACACTCGCGCAGAATTGCCAGAATCAGAATCTTGATTTACACTGCAGGAGCAATGAGCTGCTGAGGCCCTTTCTCACAGATGTCCAGTCGGGGCAGGTCAGAACGTTACAACAACAATAGTGCCATTCATCCGGCTTGCAGGGTGGCGCGCTGGTGATACCCGATCCCAGACTCGGCCGTCTTTTTTCGTGGCCGCTTGTAACGTCTTCCCCCCCACCCACCCACCCCCCTCTTCCGCGTGGTCTTCCTCCGTCTTCTCCGGTTTCCGCCAATGGCTGACAAGGGACGTTGTCAAAGGCATTGGGCCAAACGTCCCAATGCAGGACCCTCTTGAAAATAGTCTCCAGACTCAGTGTGGGCTTTGTGGGGTGACGAAGTGATTCGATTCGTACTCGGTGATTGTTGTCCCCCTCTGCACGGTTGACTACGTACGGTGTGAAAGAAGTTCAGCAGGCATACATACAGTGCCCTCTGCAGAATTTACCCCGGGGATAATCTGAACCAATAATTTGAATTCATGTTACTTTTTAACAACTGCTCTCGGGCGTCGCGAGTTCTTGACCGCATGATGATCTTGTTCACGATGAGCTGAATGTGTATTTTGTTTTCACTCTACATCGCTTGCACGTTTCATCTTGGAGCAACCGTCGACATGGAAGAATCGATTTTTTTGGAGTGCATCTGCCCCGAGAATTTGCGATTGCACTATCGCCCATTGTATTTAATGCTGGGGCCCTCTTACATAACGGCCTCGTAAACCGCAGCGTGCACAAGCCTCCTCTCCATACTGCCTCATATGATGTCGTTCCGCGTTACGCTGCAGCGGAGAATGAATATAAGGACGCATTATATGAGCGCAGCTTTGGTATCTAGCATCATACTCTCACATTACACCGCTCGGTGGAAGGCAAAGGGCAAGTTCTGATACAAGCACACTTTGGACATAATCACACGTCCGTAGTCCGAAGGGGGGTTGGTGAACAGGGGGCAGCATAGACATGGAACCATAGAAGTAGAGTAGAACAAGACCGGATCAGATATCACTTTCCCTCTGATATAAGCCATGGCCAGGAATCTCATGTTGCCGAGAAGGTGAATTTGAAGTGAATATGATCACTTGTGTTTACACCAATAATGCGTAGCTATTAAACATTCAGCCAGGACTGGGGCTTGGAAGGTGTTTTGAAAAGACCGCAGATATCAAGACGAATGTACTTTGTACACCAATGTACGCTCAGAATGAAATGCGACCAACTGAAAAGTGTCCCGTTGACTGAATACATCAGCTCATGTTTCCCCGCGTGGAATAAAAATAAAATGTAAGCGATAAACATCCGTTAATAATTTCATGTATATATCCCGCACATACAATTATCAGTATGAAAGAACTTCCACATCCATGCATCGTGATGTCTGGCGCGCGTTTGGGTTGTCAAGCACAATGTCCAACAGCAGCTCGCCGGCGGGCTGCGCAGCGAATACCTCCGCGGTCGATACGTACCCTCGATTTGTGGGCCGTTTATTTGCAACTCTCATCCGCAGTTCCCCGAGTGTGGTTTCTACGGCATGTACGACAAGATCCTTCTCTTCCGCCACGACCCGCATTCGGACAACGTTCTGCAGCTGCTGGCAACGGCCGATGGCATCCAAGCCGGGGACCTTGTCGAAGTGGTGCTTTCAGGTGCCATCACGCACGCACGCACGCACAAATATCTCTCGGTTTGCCGAGCCGTGCCAGGGCCGTGCCGAGCCAGCCCAGCACGGCTTAGCACGCGCCGGGGTTGTTTTTACGTTGCTCTTGACATCAGGGGTGCCGCGGTGGCCAGATGTTAACTAACTTTCCTGGTTTGCAGGAGGTCGTGGGTTTGATCCTGACCATGATGCCTGTATATTTGGAGTTTGCATGTTCTCCCCGTGATCACGTGCAATTTTCTTCGAGTCCTCCGGGTTGGCTGCTATACATTTCCACGTGATAAACCAGCCACTTTGTCGAGCTTTCATTTTTGGCCAGGTCACTTCAGAAAAAGAGCTATATAGCTCAGTGGGCTATACCTGGTGAAAAAAAAAACCTGAGTCAAGACGCACGTAGACGACGCGAAAATGCCAGGGTTGTTCATCTTCCTCACAGCGTACCGACTGACGTCGCGTGCAGTGAACACGTCGTGAGCCCCGCCCCTGACCCTGTTTGGCCTCCAGCCAGGTGCACGGTTTGGTTCCGACTCGGCACGGAAACAGCAGATGGAAAACAACCCGTACCGCGAGGGCCGCGTGCTGACTTTCAACAGACTTTTGTGAGCACGCGTTAGGGCCGGCACGGAACACCAAGAGGCGGTGTTGTCGGCTACCACACCCAGATCGCCTTCGTCTCCACAGTTCTGACGTTTTCCACATTGCACCGGGTTACTCATTTGAAGTAGAATCAACATAAGGGAGGACCAGGGATGGTTCCGCCATGACTCACCGCTGATATTATCCATGGCTGGGAGTCAAAAGCAGGTCGCCTGGTTCTCTAGCTAGCGACACACAGCGCGCACACGCACACACGGTTGGCTACATACGGCGTGAAAGAAGTTTAACATATATACATACTTACGCAGGCAAACCTGTGATCATCAGCAGGTGACATAAATGAGGAAATCACACGGGAAGGGGCACTGAGAAGGCTCTTCCTGCTATCGCTGAGCTCACTCTTCTGCGTGAATGTCCACGCGTGCTTGCAGCGATGTGAACCTCTGCCTTTGTTCTTCTGATGACATTTCCGAGTGTGTCTTTCAAAGGCGGTCACAGGAGTGGCTCTCAACCTCAGGTGTAGGGAAGTGTACTTGGGGCAGATGTGTTGAAGCACAGAACCATCACGACATTGTTACGTTATTGGCGGTGGCGTAGCGATCGAATCGTGCGCGCGCCCTGCACCATGGGACCCAACAGGTCAGAGGGGGCCCAGGCACCTGGCTAGGAAAATGGAGCGGAAATTGTAGAGGGGGCCCAATTCCATTCCCAGCACCATAGCCCCTGCCAACCAGGCGCCACACCACTGGCTTTAGGTTGCCCCTGTCTTTTGTCACGAGCACAGTATTATTTTTCATCACCGCAACGGACACAGCCCTTGGCCGCGATGAATAATCCTCAGCACAGCGCCGCTGTGAGCCACGAGCGGCCGCGCGTCCCAAGAACGGCGCCAACGGCTGTTTTGAGTGCTCCACACCAAACGTTGAATGTGCGTCCGTGATTAAGGTAGACTGACCAAAAGCACAAGCCTCGGTGCCGCGGCCCATTCGGCCGATTGCTATGGTTACAACTTCCACTCTGAAACAGTATCACGCTGGGCGAACGCGCGAACGCGTGAATCAGTGAGAGCGCTGCGTTCGCCGTATAGTTGCACTAGCGTCTGGGCTCTGCACAAGTACCCCTTTATTTAAAAGGTCTGGAAATAAAGAAAGAACGACCATTCTATCGCGTGCAGTCTTTTCAACCGAAGAGCCGAATCTTTTTTTTAGGGGGGTGGGGTGGGGGAGCTGGAGCAATGCGTGCAAAGAGAGGGGGGACACTTGCGTGGAAATTTGAAAGGAGTCTGTGTTCTGTAAATGTCACGGTCCGGAGAGGCTGCTCATGGGAAAGCGTTGTGCCTCTGCTGTCCTTCGCGGCCCAGTAATGAAGGCTTCGTCAGACTGAAGCGGCCCAGTCGTTACCGCGGCTCAAGAGCGCAGCCCGTTTAAGCGTACGCGTCGCTGGATGGAAAACGCCCGCAGCGGTGGAGGTGGCAAATTCTGGAGAAATAAATTGTCCTGGAGGAATCCGATGAGCTCCGAGGCTCTATTTCACAGATGTCCAGTAAGGGGCGGGTCAGAAAGTTACAGCAGCAGACAATACAAAAACCGATATGAGTGCAAAGTATAGGAAAGGTATGCAAGTCACAAAAAAAAATAGAAAATGAATAAAATATATATGCAGAAATAGCAATAAATTCATCATATTCTTTGCAAAACGCATTTGTAAAAATCTATCCTTTTACCAAAGTCTTTGTGCGATTTCAAATTTGCGACCTGGAACCTTCCGTTGATTTTGTTTAGCCAGGCTCATTTGCAAGAGTCACCGGGGGCAACAATCTCTGCCAGTGGGTGCTCAGCGATTGCAATGCAAATTCCCATCTGAGTAATTTTCCTCTTATTATTAGTATTTTTATTTTTTCAAAAACCTGCTCCTTGACGCCAGCACGCAATGACCAACTCTTGCGAACATCCACTGCGAAGCACGCGACACGCATCATTCTGGTTATAAGAAAACTAAAACTGCACAAATCTTGACTTAAAGTTTTCGTGACTGCAGGGATTCATATTCTTTTTGTCTTTCGGTCGCCTTCAGGAAAACGGCTGCTTGCGTTGCGATCGATACGTCATAGTTTTCTGTTATTTTTTTATTATTTTCTTTGAACGTATCTACGTGACTTTACCGAAAGACCCAAGAATATTAAACTGTACACTTTTCTTATTTTACCAGGTAAGGCCCACTGAGTTGCGACATAGCTCTTTTTCAGAGCGACCTGGCCACAAATGATAGTGGCTGATGACGTGGAAATTTACAGCAGCCAAAGACTCTAAAAGCATGTTGATGTTGATTCTAAATGTGGAGGGAAAAACCGGAGAAGCCGGAGAAAAAGTCACATGACCACCACGGGGAGAGAGGCATGCAAACTCCAAATATACAGCCGGTGTCAGCGTCGGGATCGAACCCATGACCTCCTGTATGCCAGGCGAGGTAGTTAACATCTCGCCACCGTGGCGCCCCAATAACATCTGCAACACGTGGTGAAATGCGCTACCGCTTGTCCACGTCACCGTCCATTCTCAAATGGGTGGCAACCGCATCCTGTTATCCATGTTGATCTACTCCCGGTATTTACTTCACCCGGAGATGTAAATACTCCGCTAAGACACACATTTAAATGCGATGCAAGTGAGTCCTGGGTTACATCACAAGATCGAAGATCGTGACCTCAAGTCGATAAGACCAAACCGGCGTCCATTTGAATAAACTGGTCACAGGAAATGGTTCATCCTGACAATATTTAAATGTTGAGAGGACGGGGAAAATTGCACAATTGAGAAATACATGCAATTTATATCAGGACCATGTATAAAATAAACAATGCACAATAACTTTCAAATGTTATTAAAATCAATAGCAATTGGCCCTGTATCAAGACAGATACGAGGAAGAATTTGCGTGAATAAAGGCAGATTATACATTCCACCCCTCGTGGCCCCTCGCACCAAATGCGATTACAGGATTTGCGCCGTAATACGTATCGCTTGGTGAACAGCGCTGATGAAGTGATGCATCTGATGATGACGTTGATGAATGTGGGATCAAGTCAACGGTGGTGTTGTTTTCCTGTCTCTCTTCCTCTCTCTTTTTTTGCCGTCGCTACACCAAAGCGTCGGCGACGTTCGAGGATTTCCAGATCCGTCCGCACGCGCTCTTCGTGCACTCGTACAAGTCTCCCGCGTTCTGCGACTACTGCGGGGAGATGCTCTGGGGCCTGGTGCGGCAGGGGCTCAAGTGCGAAGGTCGGAGGGATGGATTCATTCTCTCGCTCAACGTTTGCCCGGCCGATCGATCAATCGCTATGGTCGTGTCTATATGAATTATATATATATTACATTTGGTAAATTGTGTCAAAACTCGTGTACGTGAAGTTTTAAAATCGGTATCAACAGCTGCGAAGTATTGAAGCGTTTCGGTTTATCTTCTTGGTTCTTTCGGTAAAGTCACGTAGAAGGGAAGTAATTCAATAATAAAAATAAAACATAAAATAAAATTCTCACGACGTTTCGGCCACAACGCAAGCAGCCGTCCTCAGGTGAAGAACAGGGCTGTCTTTCAGGGCTGTCGGAAAGACAGCCTTGAAAGACAGTGTCCGAATGAGCTGTCTTTCCGACAGCCCTGTTCTTCACCTGAGGACGGCTGCTTGCGTTGTGGCTGAAACGTGAGAATTTTATTAAATGTTTTATTTTATTATTTTATTATTTTCCTTCTACGTGACTTTACCGAAAGAACCAAGAAGATGAATCGCTGGAGTCACGAAAGCTTAAAATCGAAATTTCGTTTCGGTATAGCCAAAGTGAAATTCAACTCGGATGAAGGAGATGTTACCTCGTTTGCCCAGTAAGAAGGAGGTCGTGGGTTCGATCCCGACCCTGGTGTCTGCCATGTCGACTTTTCTCCGAGTCCTCCGGCTTTGCCCTGCTCCACGTTTAGAAACGTGCGCTCATGTTATTTGGCCGCTTGTATCATTGATCATGTTCCGATGATAAGCGACGTCGCTGAGGCATCATGTGCGGCCAGGTCACCTCTGAAAAGGAGCTCACAGCTCTGTGGGGCTTCACCTGGTGAAAATAGAACAGTGAGAAAGGTGGGCGCTGAGGTGCAGATTAAAAACTCATCATGGGCACGCTGTCTCTTCATGGACACGCCAACGAGGTTGAAAGCTCCACAGGGAATGAGCGACACATGCAGGTAGACTAGGGTCGGTAGCATGTGACCAGTACGCAGAGCCATCGTCTGAAGTATACTCGATGTGGTGTGCTGGGTACAAACACATATATTGGGCCACTTGTAGACTGGAATATATCGGCATCTGACGAATAGCTAGAGCCATAGCGGTATGTATACTACTGGACGTGGTGTGCCGGAATGTGGAAATATTTTAAGGGGTCACAAAGTCGAACAGAACCCAGCCGAAGTGAAGCTCCACTCAGAGAACACCCGTTGCCTTCACAATGCCTTGTTGACGCTATGGGTGCTGTTCTGGTCAATGTTTCGGACTTGTAAATGGTCAAATCGTCAATCCAGATAATATACGGAGTTTTCAAGTCATCTAGCACGTGGATAAGTAACCGAGATTAGTTATAAACACTTGTTTTTTGGGGTTGGCCACGTAATGCTCCCATCAATATATTGTCAAGACCCTGCACCACCCGACGAAACCCAATAAATGAAAGTGTTTAACGTGCAATTTATCATATGTTGAGCTCACCAGTGAGTTGAATAACTGTTTTCACAACCAAACGTGTCAATTAGAGAGTCAAAACACGTCTCTAAATCTTGATTATGGCCTGTTTTCACGGTGTTGTTGTGTTTATTTTTCCATGAGACGTCATATTCAGGGTATTGATTTAGGGGTAATGGCATAGCTTATTTATTGCTGTTTCATCATTGACATGAAAATGCTGCTACAGAAGCTGCCACTTCCATCTGCTAAAAATCGATTAGTATAGTTTAAACGGTCACATAGTCACAGATACGGTTTATTTACTTAAAAGGTACATTGGTATTGAAGTAAACATGTTATACAATTGTAATATGTAAACGGGCTCGCATTTATGTCAACTGCAAGTGAAATTATAAAGAATCGACAGCTTAGCATCGCACTGTGATTTTTGTGGGTGGGTGGGTGGGTGTGTGTCTGAGTGGGCGGCTGAGTGGGTGGGTGGGTGGGTGGCTGAGTGGGTGGGTGGGTGGCTGGGTGGGTGGCTGAGTGGGTGGCTGAGTGGGTGGTTGAGTGGGCGGTTGGGTGGTTGGGCGGGTGGGTGGGTGGCTGAGTGGGTGGCTGAGTGGGTGTCTGAGTGGGCGGCTGGGTGGTTGGGTGGGTGGGTGGTTGGGTGGGTGGGTGGGTGGCTGAGTGGGTGGCTGAGTGGGCGGTTGGGTGGTTGGGTGGATGGGTGGGTGGCTGAGTGGGTGGTTGAGTGGGTGGCTGAGTGGGTGGGTGGCTGAGTGGGTGGTTGAGTGGATGGTTGAGTGGGCGGCTGGGTGGTTGGGCGGGTGGGTGGCTGGATGGGTGGGAGGCTGGCTGGATGATTTGCTGCATGCTGCCGGGTACTGCATCCCACCCCTCTCGCAGGCTGTGGCCTCGACTACCACAAGCGCTGCGCCTTCAGGATCCCCAACAACTGCTCCGGCGTGCGGAAGCGACGCCTGTCGACCGTGTCCGTCAGCAATCCCGAGGAGCTGGTGCCGGTGAGACGCGGGTCGCGTGCGTGACACTTTGGCGGTGCCGGCGATCGCGTGCACACGCACACACACACACACGCACACACACACACGCACACACACACACGCACACACACACACGCACACACGCACACACACACACCCACACACGCACACACACACACGCACACACGCACACACGCGCACACACGCCCACACACGCACACACGCACACACGCACGCGGCCGTTCAAACAGAACCCAGGGTCGGTTACTATTTGCTGTCGAGTTCGGCTAACGGCGCTGCTGCAATTGTCATAAAAAAATGTATCCAAGGTCTTGATTCAATAATCACTGGAGCTACTGATATTCAGTTCCCCATACCCAGATATTAGTAAACCCAGGAATGAATAAGAATTCCCACGAATGAGCAATTTTTATTCACATTTCAAATATGGAGCCCCACTATTATTTTGCCGTAACAAAGTAAAACTTTGTGTGCATTTTCAACAAGATCCTTACTTCTAAAACCACCTCGCAAACTTAATCATAAGACAGCCGCTCAGTTTTAGGGCATGGAAACTTGTGCACCACCCCTATTGTGTAGAAGAGGCCAATTTAAGGACGCCTAGAAGTATGAAAATCTGAATCTTTATTTAGATTGGAGAAATCCGATGAGCTATGAAGCTCTTTTTCACGGATGTCCAGCATCTCACGGTAACTTACAAGTAGTTCAGCAGTTCTCTCAGCAGTAGTTCTGTGACGGCGTCTTCCTCCAAGGAGCCGCCGACGCACGGCTCACCCGTGCCTGGCGGCGGAGTCACCCTGGTGCGATTTCTCCGCTCGATTCGGCGTCTCCTTGCAGAGGAGCCCCACGGAAGGGGAGTTCCCTCCGTTCAAGCGCGTGCCGGGAGGGCCGGGCAAGGTAAAGGTGCCGCACACTTTCGTGGTGCAGTCGTACAAGCGGCCCACGTCTTGCCAGCACTGCAAGCGGCTGCTTCGCGGACTCTTCCGCCAGGGCCTGCAGTGCAAAGGTGCGCCACCCAAACGCCCGCACGATGCCCGCTTGTGATGAAATAAGCCGCCCGGTGCCTGCGCACGAGATTATTTCATCGCTTCATCTCCCTGACGGCCGTCTCGCTCTCTTGGACATGTTCCGTCGTATTTTTTTTGCTGTGTTCCATATTGTATTTATTGGCCTCCATGAGCGAATAGAACTGCTCCGATTTCTTTTTTAAATGCTGCCCATTCTCTACGGGTGTGCGTGCGCGTGTTTTGTTGTCGTATTCAATTAACGTCGCATTCAGATGTTGTTGTTATTCTTTGGCAGAGAGCACTGGCAGTCGCTTGTAGTGTGCTGCTATCGGACGGCACTGCCCACAGTCTCCCTGACCTGAGTGCCTGTGCCCTGCAGACTGCAAGTTTAACTGCCACAAGCGATGCGCAACAAAAGTTCCAAAGAACTGCCTGGGAGAGGTCCTCCTCTGTGATGGTAAACACTCACACACTCACACACTCACACACACACTCACACACACACTCACACACACACTCACACACACTCACACACTCACACACACACACTCACACACACACTCACACACACACTCACACACACACTCACACACACACACTCACACACACTCACACACACACTCACACACTCACACACACACTCACACACACACACTCACACACACACTCACACACACACTCACACACACACTCACACACTCACACACACACACTCACACACACACTCACACACACACTCACACACACACTCACACACTCACACACACTCACACACACACTCACACACACACTCACACACACACTCACACACACACTGCCGTTTGCTTTAATTTCGACAGACACTTCCAAATGTTGACACAAACAGCAATAACAGCAATTTGCATGTATAGAGAGTCTCTGTAAGGAAGGCTGCAATGGTCCGCACACGCAACGTGCAATCCAGAGGTCACCGGTGCGAATCGATCATCAGGCGCTCCGGTTGCAACGACGGTGAAAGTTTCTGAAATCCCCCCGCTGCCGCCGCCTCTGTCCATCCAGCCGTATAAACCGGTCCACCATACGCCGTGTGTGGGGTGGGGTTAAGTGCGGGTCCAAATACCAAGATCCCCCCCCCCCCGTATAGCCGCAACAGACTGCAAGTGCTGTGGGGCGAGCACCGATGTGTGGGTGCTCCCACCTCTTCACAGGTGTCTCGCCAGTGTGGAAGAGTAGGCCAAAAATATCCTCCTTTAGTCGAGGCCCTTCCAAAATGCAATTGCATCTCACGACGCTTTACATATGTATGAAAGTATGAATGTTGAACTTTCCTTGCACCGTACGTAGCCAACCGCGCTAGTCGGAGGTGCTTCAAATTGAAGAGCAAGTAGATTAGAGTCGAGGGGGGGGGGGGTTGTCAGGGCTGGGAAATATGGGAGAGAGGGGAGAGAATAACTTCGTGGCAATAGCCCAGCTTTAAAAACAAAACTGCTATGGCTACCTCTGTGTTATGGTCATGGTCTGCATGTCGTGTTTCCATGAACTCAGAATGCAGACTCTTTGACAGCGTGCAGGCACTAAAGAGCAATAACTCGAACACGCATAAGTGCAAAATATATATATATTTTTTATATCCCTCCGAGCCATTAAGAGAAATTGTGAAGTAGTCGGGACAGAACGTTGAGTCGTGACCGCTGAGAATCTGGGTTTGGATCTGGGATTCAATCACCCATCATTAAACTGGGTTCCCATGTGGAATGAAATGTTGAACTCAGCCCACTCACCAATGAGCGCAGGCAACAAAAACCTCCAATGAAATTGGGATTTTTACTTAATTTGGCTCAAATTCTAGGTCCCAAAATGAAATTATAAAATTACAGTTCGGATTCCATGTGACGGACGTCTCCGCGGCAAAGTGCGTGGGTACGTGCCCTCGAAGGGAATCTCAAAAGTAGTTCTGTGGTATCTTCTTCCGCACGCCAATCTTTAGCATGGCGTGATGCACTGCTTTGTGAGAGTTCCGAATGGAAACTCCACATCTTGAAATGATGCCGATTGCACAGTTGGGAAGTAGAAAAGGCAAGGGGTGTGACCAAGGCAAACAAAGCGAGCAACATTCATTTTTAATGTCATCACAACATCTCTTCGTTCCAATTTGGCACGTCAAAATCTACGAGTGAAATCATTAATCCAACACTGACCTTCTATCAAATTAAAGCCCGAAGCTTGGATTCAGAAAGCCGCCGTACAATTCGAATAGAAATGGGGAGACAAATTGGGCAAAAAACATTGAATATACAAGAACCACTACAAGTACAATTCGGGGTGCGCACTCTTGCAAACCGTCGTAACCCTTGCGAGCGAGACTACCGTACCCTTCCTCTGCCGATCTCTCAGCCGGTCAAACAATGAAACTCGGCCCGGAGCTGTGCCTGTCGCGTCGTCCGCAGAGCCTCCGAGCCCCGCGAGCGACGCGGATGCCGCCATGGAGGAGCTGGGCTACGAGAGCGAGGGCGAGCAGACGCGCGGCTCCCCGGTGGACGAGTTCGAGGAGCGGCCGTCGTCGCGCGGGGAGAGGTCGCAGTCGACGGAGCGAGGCATGGACGCGGAACGGAGCCGAGCCATCAGGTGACGGACGCTGTCGCCGCATCGCCCCAAGCTGCGCCGAGGCAGCACGGGAGAGACAGAGATAGAACGAGACAGAGGGACAGAAAGACACAGAGAGAGAGACACCGAGAGACAGAGACAGAGGGGCAGAGAGACAGAGAGAGACACGGAGAGACAGAGACAGAGGGGCAGAGAGACAGAGAGAGACACGGAGAGACAGAGATGCAGAGAGAGAGATACAGAGAAAGACAGAGAGGCAGAGAGAGAAAGACAGAGAGAGAGACACACAGAGAGAGAGACAAAGAGAGAGACAACGAGAGACATAGAGAGACAGACAGACAGAGAGCGAGAGACAGGGAGACAGAGGGGCAGAGACAGACAGAGAGAGCGAGAGACAGATAGAAAGACAGAGAGACAGAGAGAGACAAAGAGAGATACAACGAAAATGACAGAGGGAGAGAGACAGAGAGAGAGAGAGAGACAAAGAGAGATACAACGAGAAAGACAGAGAGAGAGACAGAGAGACGCCTGCGGTACCATGTGCCTCGTCAAAGCGAGTGCGTCCTGTGCGTTGACGTGAGGTCCCTGGACGCATCACACGGGACGCTCCCCAATCGCGTCAGGTCGTGCACGCCAATCTGGGTTGCGCCTGGGACGCTTTGTCGTGGCCAGTCGATGGCATTGCAGCGCAATCCATTGTTGTACTGTACCTCTATGTCTCGCGGTGGAAATGGGTCGGAACGCCCTGGAACTCCGTGGTGGGAGTGTGAATGTGAACCCGACTGCGTTCCGGAAGGATTCAAGGATTCATCTTTTATTTATTTGAGTTACAGATAGACCCCTCGACTAACAAGAGAAACCCACAGACAAGCACAGAGACCCGTGGTCATTTCTTACCATTTCCAGCCATGTCTATATTCCCACGTCAATGACTGCTGTGAATATGATTTCGTCCTAAATGTGATTATGTAATTGTTATATAGCGTTGTGATATGCAATTGCATGAATGACGCGTGATATAAAACTTAATTATTGTTATTATGCCACTGGCCTTCACCAACCCGTACTGACCAGTGTGGTGAAGTATGGTCAACAAATCCCACGTCTCGTATGGTGTGGGGAGGCCTTCATCCAGAAGCAGCTGAACAAGGGCATGCAAATATTCTTGGTTCTTTCGGTAAAGTCACGTAGAAGAGAAATAATAAAAGAATATTAATAGAGATGTCACATCTGATGATGATTGCTTGTGTTGCAGTCGAAACATCGTGAGAATTTTTATTGTTTTATATAAATATTATTTTATTATTTCCCTTCTATGTGACTTTACCGAAATAACCAGGAATATGAATCCCTGCAGTCACGAAAGCTTTAAATTACGATTTAAGGGCATGCAAATTAGTAATAACCTCATACAAATGAAAATCACGCCGTTCATGATGGGCATCCTTGATGGACATGTTGAGACCTTCAGCTTGAGAATCCGGTTTCATCTCGGGCGTTTGAGACCCGGATTCGAACCGGGGATCTCAGCGTTGCAGGCTCAGTGTCTCTGACTCCCGATTGCAGAGGGATTCTGGACACACGGCCCTATATTATAGTATCATAATAATGTACTTATTATATAAATATGTAAATGTATTATTATTGCTTTGGCGATGTAAATGCTTACTCCGCACTCAGTCCACACAAATGAGCGGGGGTAGGAGAAGGGCGGAATGAGGAAAGCGCCGTTGTCGTGCCGAACGAGTGGACGAGTGAACGAGTGAGCGCGTGGTCCCCCTCCCCGCTTGCGACGCAGCCCCTCGCCCAGCAACAACATCCCGCTGATGCGGGTGGTGCAGTCCGTGAAGCACGCCAAGCGCCGGGGGAGCAGCGTGCTCAAGGAGGGCTGGATGGTCCACTTCACCAGCAAGGACACCCTGGTGTGTACGTGCGTGTGTACGTGTGTGTGTGTACGTGTGTGTGTTAGTGTTGTGGTTAGCGCTACGCTGCGCTACGAACCTGGCGACCCGGGTTTTTTATTCCCGCTCACGGCCAACACCGGTGACGATAATCATCTGAACCGGTCATGGGCCTCCCCTAGGTCGATTCAGCCTCACAATGAATACCTGGTGCGGTGTGTAAACATCCACAATGGGGAGACAAAGGCGGTCGGGCGTGGCGTTTGCCACCGACCCCCTCATGTGCCGTGCTGGCCTTCATAGGTGCTCGCAAAGAGCGCTTGCTCCAACAGTCGGTTAAGGTTATACGGGGGATCTTTGTATTTGTTTGTGTGTCTCACTAATCTTGCATCAGTTGCCTCGTGCGTTTGGCACGGGCCCCCTTGTCCCACGGTCCCCACTCTGCGTAGCCCGGCGCATGGGGGGTCCTCTGGCAGTGCAGTTGCACCGCCTGCATGCTCGATAATCAGAGTCTTTATTAATTTTTTTCCTGGAAGAATCCGATGAGCTATGAAGCTCTTTTTCACGGATGTCCAGTAGGGTTGGGTCAGCGAATTTGCGTCAGCAAACGATACAAAAGATGGTATGAGTGCAAGATAGAGAAAAGGTAAGCAGGTCGCTCCAACTAAATACGTAAATAAATACACAATAAAGTATAGAAGTACAAATTGCACAAGTACATACATCCCTGTCGATTTGTCAACAGCAAACGCAAGCTTGGGCACGGCACGAAAACAACAACAGTCCCAGACCACACCAACACAACGCATGGTCCCTCAATTACGTCGCGTGCGCATGCACCTCGACAGCCACGCAATGCGACAACTCCTTCTCGCCAGCCGTCCGCGCCTGCGAGAATTCCACGAATCGCGCGTGGAATGTCCCAGCGAGCGAGCGAGGGAGCGAGCGCTGCGTGCCCAAAGTCACAGCGACGTTGGCGATTGTTTTTTCTTTCAGCGCAAACGCCACTTCTGGAGGCTGGACAGCAAGTGCATCACCCTCTTCCAGTCGGACGCCGGGAGCAAGTATTACAAGGTGACCACGAGACCCAGGCAATGATTCTTCACGTTCACGTCAGTGTTGTGTCAGACTTGCTCGAGCCCGTCGCGGGTACGTGTGCGCCTCTTTGGTTACGTCGACCATACTTCACCACGCTTGTCAGCGCATGGTTGACAATTGCCGGGAATTAATATATACACGGGAGCACAGACGAACAGTACAACAATGAATTTAGCTAAACTGTCGTTATCATAGCCCCGACAGCCTAAAACATCCTGCAATGCACGGCGGTGACCCATCCAAGCACTAGCCACATGGAACCCCACTGAAGCTTTTGCCACGTGATGGTGGCGAGATGTTAACTCCCTCATCTGATACGCAGGAGGTCATGGGTTCGATCCCGACGCTGACGCGTGCATATTTTGAAGTTTGCACGTTTGCCCCGTGGTGGCATGGATTTCTCTCCGGGCCCTCTAGTTTTTCTCTCCACATTTAGAATCAACACGCGTTTGGAGTATTTCGCCGCTATAAATTTCCACGTGACGATAAGTCACTTTGTTGACCTATTATTTGTGGCCACGTCGCTTCTGAAAAAGAGCTACATAGCTCAGTGGGCCTTACCTGTTAAAAAAAAATACAATTATGACATCGGGTATAGTCAGTGTTCAGCCCAGGTGACCAAATGTGTTGTTTCTGTAACCACAGGAGATCCCCCTGTCGGAGATCCTGGCGGTAGAGCCCCGTCAGGCCCAGGCCGCCCCCGCGTCTGACTGCGGGCCGCACTGCTTCGAGCTGGTCACGGCGCACGTGACGTACCACGTGGGGGAGGCCGCGGACGGTGCCGCGGTGACGCTCATGCCTCTGGATCTCTCCGGCACGGGCGGCGGTGGCTTCGGTGGCTTCGGTGGCAGTGGCGGCGGGAGCAGCGCGGATGTGGCGCGGGAGTGGGAGCTCGCCATCAGGCAGGCGCTGATGCCCGTCACCCTGCAGGGCTCCGTCAACTCGGGCTCCGGACAGAACCAGCACAGTGAGTGCTCCGTACGCCCGGGCGTGGCCCCTGTAACTTAATATCACAACAACGTGCTCGGCAAAGGTGAACGACAACACCTCGCTGATCTCGTCAAGGAGCATAAACCATCATTACGCGAACTGCGGTCATCCGCGCAGCAGCGGCGGCTCTTGGCTGCTGCCATCGAACAAAGACGGTGACCACATCGCGCGCTTTCAGATGCCCTTCTGTGGCCGTCTGGAACACTCTCCATTCCGATATTCAGAAGCGACTGGAGCTACGCACTTTTAAATCACCAAGATTAGAACTGCTCATTGTGTGTAGTTTGTTGTCCTTCCCCTGCACCTCCGTTTAGCATGCTTTGCTATGTATGGTGCGAAAAAAGTTCAACACGGGAGTTACTTCAGCTTATTTTGAATGCCACATCTGCCCACTTGTCTGCAGGCACGGGTCACCATCTACCTGTCCAGTTTTAATGGACTTAATTCTACGAACCGGAACTGATTAGTTCTTGTTGTTGTTTTGCCGTGTAATTTACAGAAGAAGTTTCTGTCAGTATTTCCTGCTGCCAAGTCCAGGAAAATGTGGTAAGTTTTTTCAAGTCTCGAGACTGGAATAGTCTCATTGGCAAGAGTAACCTGAGGTATTTAGTACTGCCAGTAGGACGCAACGATTCCTACGTAGAATCCCAATTGAGTAACTTCTTTGCGGTGTAGAGTTTAAATTCTGGTCAACGTGGACGCTGACGCCGGCACGCGATGTGCGACTCTTGCGAACGGCGTCAGGGGACCTGTAACGTCCACTGTGTGGCAGGCGGCGCGTAGTGTGACTATTATGGTTGTTACACACCGCAGTAATAACCGGGGCGGCCGCTGGACTCGAACCGCGAACCTCCGCAACAAATAGCGGTGAACGCACTAACGCCGGGCCGCATCACTGCCAAAACTATAAGCCATAACGTACGAACGGTGATATCACCACAGAGGTTATAGTTCCAGAAAGCAATGCACTTTAACAACATACAAACGTCCTTCACATTAATACCAAACACGTATTTATTTTATTCACTTTTAATTCGAGCGTTTTCATTTCATGTTTAATGTTGACTTTTTTTGTTTTACATCCTCCGCAGGACATCAGCACGGTCTACCAAATATTCCCTGACGAGGTGCTGGGCTCGGGCCAATTTGGAATCGTCTTCGGGGGTAGGGCTGTCACATGTTCACCGCAAAATTTGTCAAAATAGCGCTCGAGGATTAGCGCTGGCAGCGTGACAGCTCTGGCAGCGTGGCAGCTCGCTAACTGACATTCGCGACGTAAAAAAGTTAAAATATATAAAAATTCCGTCCGCAAATCTCGCAGGCGTCTCGGGCGGGAGACGACAACCCTCGGCATGGTTTTAGCGAGCGGTCTTCGGGAAGCTGCTCAAACTCGCGAGGCGACCGCGATGACCTCGGAGTGAGGGGCACGCCGTGACGGCGCCCCCTTCTCTTTCCCCACCGCAGGGAAGCACAGGCAGACGGGGCGTGACGCGGCAATCAAAGTGATCGATAAGCAGAAGTTTCCCACCAAGCAGGAAAGCCAGCTCCGCAACGAGGTCTCCATCCTTCAGGTGCGCGCACGCGAGCACGCGCTTGCCAGTCGCGCGCGCGGAGCGGTGGCGCCAGCGGCGTGACTGTCGAGTGCGCAGGCGGTGCAACTGCACCGGGGCACACGGGCCGGGGGTTGCGGGGCAGGCGCCGGGCTACGGGCTGCGGTGTTGGGTCGGGGGTGCCCCGGTGCGTTTTTTGCACACCAGGGCGCAGGCCACGCTGCTCTAGCGGGTGGCGCGGTAATGTTTGCTGCGACCAGGATAGCCTCGTTTGCAAGCGCCCTGGGTCACTAAAATTACAAAAGCAAAACGAGTAATAAAGCAGTACGGCAATGACGTAGAAATCAGAACAAAAAACACAACAACTGTGTATGAAATGAGGAATCGAAAATATATTTGCAAACATAAATCGACTTTGAATTAAAATTCCCTCGCCCCCACACACCCCCCCCCCACGCCCCCCCCCCCCCGCCCCAGAACCTGCACCACCCAGGGGTGGTAAACCTGGACTGCATGTTCGAGACGCCCGAGCGCGTGTTCGTGGTCATGGAGAAGCTCCACGGGGACATGCTCGAGATGATCCTGTCCTCCGAGCGCGGCCGCCTGCCCGAGCACATCACCAAGTTCCTCATCACGCAGGTTCCAATGGCATCGCCGTCATTGCGATATCATCATCATCATCATCGCCACCACCACCACCGCGACCTCTTCATTTTACTGATCTATTATATCAGGGGTCGGGAACCTTTTTTACTGGGAGAGCCATAAAAGCCAAATATTTCTAAATATATTTCATTGAGAACCATATAGTATTTTTAACGTATAATAAATTAAATATGTCTTACTTTTAATGCGACTTCTGGTCACGGGACCCGTGACCCGTGAAATTTATCTTCAAAACTAATTTCTGTTTACTTTAAAATGACACAGTATTATTAAGCAATATTACAAGTTTTTTTAAATCAGTTCCAAACTGATTTTTTTTTTCAACTCAAAATTGTCTGGGAGCCATATGCCGTCACCGGAAGAGCCATATATGGCTCGCGAGCCATAGGTTCCCGACCGCTGTATTATATGATAGTGGCTTGAGTCGCTGTACATGTCCAGAACACGCACTTCAAGTGCAGATATCAACACCTCTTTTGATTGTCACAATTCAGGTACGCGATTCGATAATCAATTAAAAAAATATTTTATTGTTGACGTCTTCCCCAATGTTGTGCTGTTGACATCGTTGCTCGAGGAATCCGTCCGGATCACCCACAGCGCAGTGCAACCCTCCGTGCTAAGAGAACGGCCCACAGAAGTGGATGCCACTGAGCTACCTCTTGAGATCAGTTCAAGCGACCTCTGCTTTGCACAGCAGATGGCAGCACTTTCCCACCAGTTTAAACACGTCGGCTTTCGCAACCAATGTTGTGGATTTGTAAATGTTGTGGATTTGCTCTCCAACACACCGGTGTGCTTTACTCGTAACGAATCAGCATGTTTTGTTTACGTGACAAACCTTCACTAATTGGCTGTGTCGGTTGCTGGCAGGTTTAACGATACGTTTATATATTTACGCATTTGTCGTTTTTGGAATGTGCATGCGTGCGTTCATTTGTGAAATGTGTGCGCGCAGTCATGAATGACCTGGGCTGAGATCATAAACTCACAAGCCTGGTTTAATCACAGGCAGCTGCTTGCATTTGAACTGAGAAACTCAGCGGTGCCAGCTCAGCGCTATGACCTCTGAGCTACCCAGCCAAAATCATTTTATTAAACTTAAAATGCAGGCCCACATGACCAGTGAAACTTGTATGAAGTTTTGTTTTGCTGCGTTGTGTCTGTGTGTCGGTTCACGAATATCTTTTGAAGTGAGTCGATAAGAGATGCCCGTACCCTACTTGCGTCATCGTTCTGAAGCAGAAGATAACAACGACATTGTTCTCATTGTCTCTGTAAAACCGCAATTGTCAAAAAGCCCAACGATAGAAAGCAACTCCCTTTCCTTATCTTGACAACGCAACGGGGGTTTAGCCCTGATATGCAACGCACTCAAATCTCCTACAAACTATGTACGATGGGCTGTAAAACAAAGTATAGCATGCATTCTTGGCTTGGTACATGGCTGGCATGGGGCGGTGGTGTCGTGGCACATTGGTGGCACTTTGTTGCAGAGGTTCGCGGTTCGAAACCGGCAGGTCGCCCTGGTTAACCCTGCGGGCGAATTAATAATAATGTACGTGCCATCTGGCTCACGGTGGGACGTTACAAGATCCAGACATGCGTAGGCCATTGCCCGCCAGCATCGTGGTCCAAATTTAGTCAACTGAAAACATTTCTACTCATGTGGTATCACGCGGAGCGATCTCGCTCACCACTCTTGAAACGACTGCAGACCGTGCCTGTAAAACACAGCGCCCTCGTGGATGGCCTTAGCTTGCTGTAAGAGCGGCACGAATGCTACACGATCCTACGTTGTGTGCATCTACAGCTTGCCACCAATCCACTGCTGGATGAGGGTCTACCTACGTCATGCGGATCGTGAAGGGTACTTGGCCATACCGCACTACGCTGGTCAGTGTGGATTGGCAAAGGCAGGGGACATAGATTAACAACAGTGGGTTGTACTGTACTGCCGTATACTGCTCACAACCTGGGGTGCGTGGTGGCCACCTGTGCAAGTTTGATCTCGGGTTGAGCAGCCGATTGCAATTCAGATTCCAAGTCCAAGTATCTTGAGGCTCAAATATGCATGGGGCAGTGCTCATCTCCAAGTCAGCTACCTACATGACTCTATGGGTCTCTAGGTATATGGGTCTCCATAGAAGTCTATAGGTTACTGTACAAGTCTTTGAGTTTCTACACGAGGATATATGTATACATAGCCTAATGTCTCAATGTCTCAGTTTACGTCTGTTTAAGTATTTGTAAGTCTCCACACAAATTTAGTTGGTCTCTGTGTAAGTCTATGGGTTTCTAATAAAGTCTATGTGGCTCTCTGTGCCACACATTTGTGGGTCTGTATGTACGTCAATGTTAGTTTCTGGGTCTCTATGTAAGTCTTTGTGTCTATGTGTAAATCTGTAACCTCCTGCTGTAATTATGGGTACACAAATTTCCCTTGAAAAAGTGACTCCTGGTCTCAATGGGCTCCAATGTGGTTTGCCGTAGCCAACTTTGTGTGAACCGTGGCTTCCAGTTGCATAACCACATGCTGCTCATCAGCAGTTGCTGCCGAAATCACACGCTTACAGACGGCCATGCGGCTGACGAGACCTGTAAAAAATAACTTTTTGTTTCACGCGGTAGGGACAGATGTGTCGAAGGAGGCGCATTGTCGGCTAACTTATTTCGCTGTCCCCGCATCGCCTTCGCAGATCCTCATCGCGCTGCGTCACCTGCACTTCAAGAACATCGTCCACTGCGACCTCAAGCCCGAGAACGTCCTGCTCGCTTCCCCGGAGCCCCTTCCCCAGGTCGGCAGAGTCTGCCGGGCGGTGCCGTCCTGGTTATTGTCGCCGGCGTCTTGACCGTGAGGTGCCACGCACCGCCCTCCTTAGCAAGCGGGCGTTAATAACAACAACAACAACAACAAGTGAATGCGAATAGGGAGAAGGCTATTGGCTGCTGGGGGCGTCTTTTGTGCAAAATTGAATTCTTACCGGGAAATGATTCAGTTGGGATTCTGCAAAGCAATGTCGCCCCCCCCCTACCCCCGCCTGTCGGGACCATGGCGTGATAGTCGTGTGCTTTAGAAACAATGGCGCAGGTACTTTATAGCAGTGGTTCTTAACCTTTACTGCAGCTATGCGTCCCTTTGGTTCTCAATCGTTAAAAAAAATGTATGTCAATAAATACTTTGGTTTGATGAAACGAAGTAGTTGCACTTAGGTGCCTCGTGTGTAACTTGTGTTTCGATGATTTAGCTTCGGAAAAAATCCGGCCACGTCTCGCACCCCCAGAAAGGGCATCTCGCACCCCCAGGGGGTGGCGTGCAACCCCAGGTTAAGAAGAACCACTGCTCTGTATGGCTGTTATGATGATCATCCCACGGCAGTGGAGGCGGTATGGGAATCTGAAAATCGGCCACGTCACCTTGTTTGGCCTGCTTTATCAGGGCGCTGCAGTGCTGGGTACTTGAAAGTGACGGCAGGAAAAAAAATGATAATGACAGGGGGGGCGGGGGGGGAGGAAATAAAAAATAATGAAAACAGCGCAAAAAACAATGAAGCGAGTGTGCCGATAGATGCCAACGCGCGTGGAAAATAATCGCACGGTCCTACGGAGCGAGGCCAGTTCTTGAGAAACCCGTGTCTTGGCGATCAGAGAGAGCCTCATTGAGGCAAGGGAATGCATTTGGCACTTGCTTTGAAGTCTGTTCGACGGGAATGGGCCATGATGGGATAACAAGAAGAAATAATTCATGTGAATCATTTTGAGAGTGCTCCAATTTCGAAAGGGTTATGTCTCACTACGAAACTCTTATGGGTTTTAATATATGAAATACATGTTATTTTAATTAATGTTGTTTTTTTCTGACCTTATGTGAACGAAAAGATACAAGGTTGCCCGTTTTCTCATTGAATATAGGTAAATTTCAAAATATCACTGTCCTGGTCACAAAAGCAAAGTTTGTTGGGAATAATAGCCATTTACTCAACTTTTTAGGCATAAGCAATTGGGAAATAACACTTACTACCCAGGAACGAAAATTGTGTTACATTTTTTCTTACCACTCTTGGCTACGTACGGTGCGAAAGAAGTTCAACATCCATACATACATTCTAGATTTGAAGCTTTCGTGACTGCAATGATTCATACTCTTAGGTTTTTGTCGGTAAAGTCACGTAGGTAAACAATAATTATATATTCATTTATTTTTATTTTATTTTATTATTATTTTTTTACCTACGTGACTTTACCGAAAAAACCTAAGAGTATGAATCCATACATACACTTCGTTGAGTTTCATTTGTGACGAGGTCACTTCTACATCATCTGGCGAATTGCCCGATGATGCTGGATGCAATTACCTTCGAAACGTCGTACTCAAAAATTGTAAATGTTGTGGTTTCATGCTTCAACACACCGGTGGGCTAAAGCAGTGAACTATTTGTCTTTTGTCAACGTGACACTTTTTTACTGATTGGCCGTGTCGGGTGGTGGAGGGTTACGACACATTTATAAATAACGCGATCTAAACCCAAAAACGTTGATTATGAAGAGCTATATAGCTCAGAATCAGAATCTGTATTTAGAAACTGGAGGATTCCGATGATCTACGCAGCTATTTTTCACACATCTCCAGTATAAGCAAGCCAGTGGGCCTTAACCGGTAAAAAAAAAAAAGTCAATAGTTTTAGTTTGTTGAACACGGTTCCGCCACCGTAGGTGAAGCTGTGCGACTTCGGCTTCGCGAGGATCATCGGCGAGAAGTCGTTCCGCCGCTCGGTGGTGGGCACTCCGGCCTACCTGGCTCCCGAGGTCCTGCGCAGCAAGCAGGGCTACAACCGCTCGCTCGACATGTGGTCGGTGGGCGTCATCGTCTACGTGAGCCTCAGCGGCACCTTCCCCTTCAACGAGGACGAGGACATCAACGAGCAGATCCAGAACGCCGCCTTCATGTACCCGCCGCACCCTTGGCGCGAGATATCGCCCCACGGTAATGGTCAGGTGTGACGACGACGCATGAGATCGGGGGGGGGGTCACTCCTACCCACACACCCTCCACCTCCAACAATATCGCCAGATGCAGTTTACATTTTTAAAATTGTATTGTAATCGAGCCCGGCACAGAGCACGAACCGCGACGTTGGGAAGGGGGGGGGGGGGGTTCAGAAACTGCGCGGACCTCCGTCCCGAACGCTGTGCCCCCCGAGTTTAGAGACGGGGGCGGCTCGCTGCCCCACCGCTCGCCACCTGCAGTTGAACGTCATACCCGACGACTCTCCCGTATCTCATCATCGTGAGATGGCAACGACCGGAGGAGGCCTTTATCCACTGCTGGATGAAGCTCTCGCCGAGTCGTTGTCATCCCCCACGATGCCTTGCGGTGTAACGAATCGCCCGAGGATGTGCACACGGAGTGATTTCAATGCTCCGTCTCCGGGGTGAGCATGTGCTCTCAGGCGTGTCCCCTCCGTTGGCTATGAGACTCGTCGCGCTGGAGCTGTGCAATTCTCCAATGCGTTTTTTTTTGGGTCGCACCTCACGTAACAAGTCAGAGAACACGAATGGATCGAACGGATCGTTGAATCCATTCGTGTGAAGCCTTGAGTTTTTATTTTCCACCTCCCATGTAGACGTCATCACTTCAGCAGGCCTCACCTGTACCTCCAAACCCTGAGTACAATTCCCTCGAACCATCGCACGTCCACCCCACACCCCCCCCCCCTCCGATATACAGCGTAAGCTGCACAAGAAATGAAAGGAACTTGAGCAAATTCTAGATTTGAAGCTTTCGTGACTGCAAGGATTCATACTCTTCGTTAAGAGTATGAACTTGACCAAGACGATGGCAAAAACAAGTTAATAGAAGCGTATTCTTAGGTTTTTTCGGTAAAGTCACGTAAGTAAAAAAAATTCATTAATAAAAGTAAAAATAAGATAAAATAAAAAATACAGCAATCGTGCTGTGACGGTTCCACCTGAAGACGGAAGCTTGTGTTGCCTCCGAAACGTCGTGATTTTTATTTTTGTATTTTATCTTTATTTTACTTTTATTAATTTTAATTTTTGACCTACGTGACTTTACCGAAAAAAAACCTAAGAATATGAATCCTTGCAGTCACGAAAGCTTCAAATTTAGAAATAAATAGAAGCGGACACGCGACGGCACTCCACCGTGAAGGACCGGTGAAGAGCAAGAAGGAGTGGGAGCCGTCGTCACGCGAGCCGCACTGAGCCGTCGTCACGCGAGCCGCACTGAGCCAGCTTAAGAGCTGTGCATTAATTGCTGCTCGAGAGCTCTGCATATTTAGAGAAGCGGGGGGAGGGCAAAGCTCTTACAATGTTGCCTGAATAGATGAGTTCGGCATATTTTTTTTCGTTATTCAATTTCCTCCGTGATGGTGTCTGGCTTTGGAATGGCGATGACACAACACTGCGTAATGCTTGAATATGAAACGGTGAATATGGTTGAGTTAGGGAGCGCGTAAGATGAGTGGCGCAAATATTTTAAAAGGATCCTCTCAGAATCGAAGTGGTTTTGTGTTGTTGTTGAAAAGGCTGTCCCCCCTCGCTCTGTCTCTCTCACCCGTGAATATCGGCTGTGAAGTGTTGCACTGTTGTGGTGGGTGGTGGGGTGGTGGGTGGTGATGGGAGGGGGGGACGGTGGTGGTAGGGGGGGACACCCAGACCTGCATGCCAGGTGCTCACAATCACAGTCGTCGCACGGCAACCTAAGTGCACTTCACTTTCTTCGAGTCGAATTTGCAGATCTCATTAGCCCAGCCGTTCGACGCTCCATCAGCCGATGCGCTCCATCCCCCACAACCCCCCCCACCTCCCTCCACAATCCAAACCTGACTCTCTCGCTCTCGCCACAAAATATCACGAACAAAACAAAAACTCGGCTAAATGCTCCCCTGATTGGCTCGGATATATGCGACTCTGCAATTCCGCCAGCAATTGGTCCTCGTGAAAAAAGAAAGTTGCTAAAACTGTGGAATCGCACGGCGCGTGTCCCACTCGCGAGAAACGCGCGCTCTTTACCGCTCGCGTTCGGTGCAATTCGCGCTGAGCGGCGCGCGGAATGTGCCGGCAGCTTCAATCCGTCGCCCGAATGCTTCCAATTTTCGTAAACAATTTCAACCCATCTGCGGTCGGTCAAATTATCAACGGTGATTCAAACTTTTTTTTTGGTCAGACACAATGTATAGGCTACTAGAAGTGGTCAGAAAATGACGACGGAAATCTACAGCAACCTCCTGCGGAGCCCGTTTCATTTCAGAGCCACGTCTGTAAGCACTCAGCGTAGAATGCACAACGCAGTTACGCATACAATGGTAATGACCGTGAGCACCCAGGCAACTTTAATGTCCACAAACCGTGCATGTGCACATATGAATCTCCTGGATTTGCATGCAGTATGCATTAACGTGGCGCTGTTGGCAAAACAATAGGGCTTCCAATCACAAGGGCAATTGGTTTGAATCCAGACCATTGTGGAGTGTAGTTTCCCATTAATCTACGATCATTAAAATGAGCTCCATCAGCTGATATCGCTTTGCTGGGAAGCCACTTGTTGTAAAATGTAACATTTACTACCATACTAAGTCGGCGTCGGCCCAAACCAACCGAATGTTGAAGGCCTCCGGAAGCCATTTGCATCTCTCACGGGCCTGCAATGTCAACAACCGACCCTGGGCCTACACACAAGCTGGTCTCCTCTGCTGGGTGGATGGACTCTTGGAGGCATTCCCTCCTTTGGCTGCCACTCCGTAGTCAACCCAACCGCTAACCCATGCATGGTGGTAGCATTTATCGGCCGCCATGCAGTTGATGATTTATATTGTTCCCGTCACGCGTACGTGAATATTCACGATTGACTTTTACACCTTTTCTGCGTTGCTTCTGCTCCTGTTGCTGCTGCTGCTGCTCCTCTGTTACAGCCATCGACTTAATTGGTAACCTGCTTCAGGTGAAGATGAGGCAGCGGTTCAGTGTGGACAAGTCGCTGAGTCACCCGTGGTTACAGGTACAGAGCCCGCAGTGGGACGTCACCCTGAATGGAACCTCGGAAGGCACAAGTGCTATGGTGACATTAAGGCCGTAATTATAATATATATTGGGGGGGGGGCATCCTCCCTCCCCCCCCCCCCCAATATTCAAATATGCTCAAAATGTCCCCCCCCCCCCCCCAATATATTGCTAGGAAATAGATTTGTTTATATGACTGTGGTTATGGTTGTACTTTATAAATCCCTAATCTCTGCCATTACATACAATGAAACAAGAAAAAGTAAAAAAACCAGCAATGTAATACAATGCACTATTAGACATTATCGTAAAAAATAATAAAAAAAAGTCCATCCTATGTGTTAGTTAATTTTTTAATATTTTAGGCAGGAAATGGCAGGAAATTCGTTTTCAATGTTGACTCCATGGCTATGGCCTTGGGTGACATTACCAAAACTTGGCGGCTGGTGTTGTATGTAAATTATATGGGGAGTGGAAGTGGAGTGATTAGGTCACGGCGCTATGAACCAAGCGGCCCGAGTTAAAATCCTGGCCACGCCTAACATCAGTGGTGATTATCTAAACTGGTCTCGGGCCTCTCTTGGATCAAGTCGGCCGTAAATGAGTACCTGGTTGCGGTGTGTAAACACCGGTAGTTGGGAGACAAAGGTGGCGGGGCGTGGCACCGCTCACACCGCCCCTCGTACACTATTGCTGCTTGCTAACAGCCCTTTCCCCAACAGCCTGTATGTTATATTCTTGGCTCTTTCGGTAAAGTCACGTAGAAGGGAAATAATAAAATCATCATCAGGCGTGGTTTTCACACCTGATGATGATTGCTTGTGTTGCAATCGAAACGTCGTGAGAATTTTATATTTTTATTATTTTATTATTTCCCTTCTACGTGACTTTACCGAAAGAACCAAGAATATGAATCCCTGCAGTCACGAAAGCTTAAAATCGAAATTTAGCCTGTATGTTGTACTGTATGTTGATCTTCTTACGCACTATACGTCACCAACCGTGCTAATCGGAGGTGCGTGGGGGGGGGGGGGACCACAAACTAAACACAAACAGCGGTTCTAGAATCTTGACCCCTCTTGACCTTTGCGTAAAGGCCCTCCCGCCCCCGCCTCGCCCGGTCTCGCCGGCAGGACTACCCCACGTGGCTGCAGCTTCGCGAGCTCGAGCTGCGTCTGGGCGAGCGCTACATCACGCACGAGAGCGACGACGCGCGCTGGCAGGAGTACGCGCGTGACCGCGACCTGCCCTTCCCCGTGCACCTCCGCGACAGCCTCGACCACTCGGCCGCCCGCTGGAGCTGTGCCGTCTCCGCGGAGAGAGCGGCCCTCGCAGAAAACGGTCGCTTCCTTCCCGACGGCGGCGGCGGCGGCGACTGCTACCGCCGGCTCGCAGATATCTCAAGCGACTCGGACATCGTGAAGTGTCTGAGCAAGCGCGTCAACAGCCTGTGATTGTGTTTCATGTGCGAGCACACGTGTCAATCCACTGCTGCTGGGTGGTCGGACTTCTTAACGCCGTGTGGGTTGTTGGGGGGGTGTTTGACCGGACTTCACCGTGCTGGTCAAATATGTCCCCGTGGCTCAAGGTGCACAGCCGAGGAGAGTATTTTTTCTTTGGTCATCCCTTTCAATGCCTTCTCATGCCCCGTTTGAGGACATTGCTAAAGTGGCTGTTTGATAAGAGGCTGTGGTTGGTGAGATGTTAGTGTTGGTGAATTGTGTTCACGTACAGCTCTTGTATCAGTCCGTTGAGGGATGAGGGCCTCCGCCGATGAGGGCCTCCGGGTCGTGGGGTTCTCTGACCGTATCTCAAGCTGGTCCGTGAGAGTTTGTGAAGGTCGGGTGCATAGGCGTTGCAGCATTGCACAACACAATGGATATTTCTGCACTGCCTTCTGCTGACGCAGCCTATTAACTCTTGTTTGATGCATGGTGGTCGCCCATCCAAGCGCTATACAGGCTCAAACCTGCTTAGCTTCTGAGATCTGAAAGATCGTCAGCATTGCGGGCGAATCATCCAATTTTAAAGAAAGTTAAGTCAACCTGCACTAACGAGCTTTGGATGGCCTTTGGCAACAGCAACCTTCAGCCTCCAGTGTAAATTCCACATTCCCATGGCAGGGGTTAGTCTCCCAGCATTTCCACTGAACTTCTCACAAAGTAGGGACCGAATCGGCCCCTCACCAGGAATTGAACTCCCGACTTTCTGATTGCGATTCAAGCGCTCTTCTGACCAACAGTGCCACTTGCCTGGCTTTGACACGAGTACAACAACAATTTAAATTAATTCAGGATCCAAAAGCAATTGGATTTAGAGATGCTTGACGCATTTTTGTTGTTCATCAAACCGCATTAAGGTCGAAGAGGGGTGGGTGGATGACGAGGGGATCGGTGCAGGGAAACAAAGAGAGAGCAACGCAGTTGGCACAGCCCGGGACCAAACAGCCAGGGCCCAGCTGGGACAGCCCGGACGAGATGTTAACTCCCTCGCCTGGTATACAGGAGGTCGTGGGTTCGATCCCGACCCTGACGCCTGCTGCTGTATATTGGGAGTTTGCGTGTTCTCTCTCCCCGTGGTCGCGTGGATTTTCTCCAGGTCCTCCGGCGTTTCCCTCCACATTTAGAATCAACGCGCGTTTAGAGCAGTGGTTCTTCTTAACCTGGGGTTGCACGCATGCCTTGGGGGGTGCGTGATGCCCTTTCTGGGGGTGCGAGACATGCCAGATTGTTTCAGAAGTTAAATAATTGAAACCCAAATTAAGCACGGGCATGGAAGTATAACTACTTTGTTTCACCAAACCCTCTATGTATTTATTAACATGTTTTTTTTTTTTACGATTGAGAACCAAAGGGGTGAAAGGCTGCAGTAAAGGTTAAGAACCGCTGATTTAGAGGATCTGGCCGCTATAAATCTCCACATGACGTAAAGCCACTTCGCTGAACTATCTTTTTTGGACAGGTCGCTTCTGAAAGAGAGCTATATAAGCTCAGTGGGCCTTACCTGCTAAAATAAAACATTGTTTTGGTTTATAGTTAAGTTCCAGGGCGTCCTTGGGAAATTGGTGCCCTTGAACGAGTACAGTATTAATAATGTGGAGTTATTTCATCCAGTGAATCATTTTTTATTTTCGTTGGAAAGCCACCTGAATGTGCCTTTTGCCGAGCATGGTGGCAGCACAGACCTGTGGTTCAGTGTGAGACTGCCGACAGGGCTTTAAGGTGGCCTGTGGAAGGCGCTAAATCAAAGTACAGGTTCCCCTCGCTCTATGCGGTGGATGCGTTAAAAAAAAGAGGGGCGCACAAAGCAAAACTGCACGACACAGCTGCCTGCCGAGAAGCACACACAGCACAATACACAGTGTTGTGCCACATCCAAGTTTATAGCTGAATACGGGTTCCCCACAACTCCGATTAGCACGGTTGGTTCTAGATTTGAAGCTTTCGTGACTGCAAGGATTCATTCTCTTAGTTCTTTCGGTAAAGTCACGTAGGTAAAAAATAAAATTAAAATTAATAAAAAATAAAAACAATAAAATCACGACGTTTCGGACGGAAGCTTGTGTTGCCTCCGAAACGTCGTGATTTTATTGTTTTTATTAATTTTAATTTCATTTTTTACCTACGTGACTTTACCGAAAGAACTAAGAGTATAGCACGGTTGGTTACATGCACGCGTTTCCCTGGTTAACCGACTGCTCCTGACCATTATCCCTCTACCGTTGTCGCGTCGTGAAGCGAAGCCGGGTAACTTTAATCGGCTCCCATTTGCGGGGAGGATTACTCGGACGTTGCGGCTGGACCAAGGATTGTTGTGGACACGCGGAATGTATCCCCTCTGTGACTCATGTTCATTGGCTTCAAGAATAACAATAATCATGAATAAATCAAACATCCGTACATAATTGGTAGAAATAGGTTATCCGCATATACGCGAAATTGCACAAACTGAACCCGCGTATAGCGAGGGAGACCTGTGAGTTGGTGACCTCTAAATCAATGGCAGGTTTGAGTGATGATGACCCCTTTTATGCGTGCGTTGTTATTTCTTGTTGGGTACGTGCTCTGGTTTTCTTTCAAAAACTAAAAATTCGAAAAGCAGAATTGGTCAAACATCCCAAAGAGGACCGTCTTGAGACTCAGTCGAGTTTGTTCCCTGGGTAAGTGAAGGGCGTTGTTCTCGTATGTTATTTGACAACTGCCATTGTTATATTTATTGTCCTATGAAAGTGTTTTTATATATATAACGATATCAGGAAGGCTGAAAAGATCAATTTTAAGTGAGATAACGATTGTCAGGATTTTAGATATATTCTTATCAGTTTACACAGAAGAAATAAATTTTGTATCTGGCAATTCATGCCACTATTGGGGTACTGCAGATGAAATAATCAGGTATCCTTTTAATATTTTTTTAAATATAAACTTGCAATGTCAACCTTGCAGTTTTCTAGAATGTAGTTATACGAACGTTAAGGCTTTTGCTCTATTTTTAATATTATATTTCATAGCTATCAAGATTTACCCTCTGCATTTATGCCGCAGCATATCTGTTGTCAAAATAATGCAAGAGTCAAAGCTATAAACAAACGGCGCAACGTATAAACTTGAAAACAACAAACACATTTTCTTTTAAACATGACAAATATCTGATATTTACGAAGGTGACAGTTAAAAAAACACAATAGCTGTTCCACCATTCTAAAACATGCACTGAGCCTAGTGGTTACAAATTGATCCCACATCTGATTCTCGTGCCCATCATGATCATCGGCCATGGTCAATCCACTGCTGGATGAAAGCCTCCCCAAGCCGCCACCACCTGTGACGCAACAACCACCGAGAACCTAATTCTCATGTCAACAAAAACTCAACACAATCGTCAACAATACTGCCTTTAAATTAAATATAAGTCAACTTATCGGGCAGTGGCCCGAGAACCACGGCTGGGGTGGAGGGAATGATGTGTGACATCAGCGCGACGCACGAACCCGGCTCAACGCGCCAGCCATCCAGGAAGCCAGCCAGCCAGCCAGCAAAACTTTTTTTAAAACATCGTATGGTTAAATTATTTTATGTTATATGAAGAACTATTTCCTGAAATGTCACCGACATCTTTCATTTGAAGGCCACAGTGTTATTAACGAATGTGTTGAGTTTTTTGTTGTTGCTTTTATTCAGGTTTGTGTACCACAATGGCAACGCAGCATGACCAAATAATTTACACACCAATTTCCATGTTTTGTTTTTTCACACACAAGCCAATAATTCACAATACAATTATTATTGAATCAGTGCTTACATGTACGATACATGCATCAAATTGATTGTGTGAAAAACAATGATTATGATTAATGCCACGTGTAATAGGTTCACGTGATACTTTCCAACCATTAACGATCACAACATTGACAAAAATGAAGCATGTCTTGGATAAAACACGTGACCCAGAATCGCAATAATATATTGGATCACGAGAGAGGTTGTTTCAGTCTGACAGTGCACGCCTGTGTTACAATGGAACCACAGAAATTGGATCTGAAGACACGGACAGAGTTTAACGACCAATGCATTAATTTGGACAGAGATGAAAGCATTCCACATTTGAACTTAAAATACATTAAAAATAATCTATCGAAAAAAATCTCAATTACGTGTCTGTCTTTAATGAATTTTAAATAATTGAGTGTGTGGTCCATAATCTTGAACGTGTCCGATACCAAACACGAATCTCCACGGCAACACCATTTAACTTCTGGATGATTGCTCACAGATGTCCCTCTTCTTAGAATTACCCACTGTTGTGCAGCAACACACATTTAAAATCTAGAAATACGTTTCAAAACTAGGTCATCGTTATTGAGCATCGACGAGTTGGATTGGACAAGCTGCCACTTAAAACGGGCTTTGACTTCACGAACGGCGATTCGCGTGCTGTCTTTTTAACTTTTCACACGATAATGCAACACCTGTTGAGATTAACGATTTCACCTGTATTGATCATGGCTGCCCTACTTTCTAAACATTGCACACTCACAGCAAGACCACTGTGATAAGCAAGCAATATGTTTGAAAGTGGGTCATGCTATTCAACATCGGTGAGTGGGACAAGATGCATCCGAACTACAGGTTTTGACTTTGCTAAGTTGTTCCTGTTTTTTCTTATTTGTTACACTTATAAGAAAATCATGCAATACCACTGTTGAGATTAATTACGATGCTTGTTTAACAACATACCTCTGCTGAACTGGATACTGCCATTTGAAACTCATGTGTGAGATGCCAGTAAGAAAAATAATAAAGCTTGCAGTGCCATTGCAAATCAAGGCTGAATGTGCTTTTGACATTTTCTCCCTACAGAAAGGGCTTTGGCTTGGTGCCACCTGCAGGATAACTTGGTGAATGGTTGTTACACTGATCAGTGTAAAGCAGAGGGCGTGGTGATGCGTGGATTCGTCAAATGATATCAGTTCTTAAGGCTCGCAATTTTTTTCAAAGCTTCGTCAATTCGGGGCTGTATATCGGGCTCCCTCCCCATGCCGTGCTGGCCATGGGGATTGTATTACCATGCTTTCCCATTGCAGGGTCAACGCGGTTCGTGAAGGCTCACGGTACACGGCATCAAATCGCGCGCGCAAGAATTGATCGTTTACGATACTTGAAAATTGTGTGCGGATGTCCTGCCGCTACAAATGGGCTCATGAAAGCGACATGAACACACGAGACAAAACGAAATGAGGACCAAAACAAGCGAGAAAGCAAAACATTGAATTCGTCCATCAAATTATGACGTTGAACTGCGACAATTCCCCATGTTGCTGGGAGGGAGGGTAAACCGTTGACACCCCTCACAAAAAGTGGTGTGATAGAGTAACATAGAATGGTTATCCAGGCAGGCATCCACAAGAACTCAATGTACTCAGGAATTTTTTAAATTAACGATTATCGCCGTGGCGTTTATCTACACATGGCAATACGTTGGGCCTAACATCAGGATTGTACCCGTAGGTTCTCTGTAAACAATTCCAACCTCGCCACGTGACGTAGTCACATGCATGTACACAACTGTCTAAAAAGTCAAAGAATTACATTTCAAACATCATGTACAACAAAGACTGGCCCTGAATTGTGTACGTTTTCCCGATACCATTGTTGTAATCACATTGAATTGACATGCAGTTGTACCAGAAGCACAACAACCGATATATAGCACAAGTTGTATAGAATTATAATAATGAGCTCTTTGCAGTTTAAACAGATTAGACTAAGCTGTATTTTGTTGCCTGTGTTGCTGCCAATTTAGGAATGAAGTCCATGCCAATTCCAGCTTCAATTTAATCAATATCTCTATCCAAGTCCTCTTCTACCAAACACATAAACAAACACGATCAGTATTTATTGTTACTCGTTTATTTCTTACGTTTCTCCAGAGTTCACGTTTAAAATTTTGAGGCTGCAAGTTACGTGAAACGGAGGCCTCGGTAAAAGTTATGCAAGTGTGACATGAATCAAATCTGTACATGATGAGAAAATCCCATCATATAAGAGAATAAGAGCACAGGTTGGAACACAGACTTCCCCGAACAGTCGTATGGAGGTAACCAGGTCCAAAGTGGTCCAACTCTGTTCACTGCTGCCTTGCAGTCGGTCACATTTACTCAAATTTATTTCCATGGTGACCTAAGGCAAGAGGACCACAATGCACTTCTTCTAGAAATGCTGAATATTTCTGCCAAATGCACAGAGGCTTGTGCTTTGGACACATGATTGTGCGCTGCTTGAAACTTAAAACCCACTGCGTTTGAACAAATCAGAAGAACACGTCAGTTGGCGAGTGGTTTTAAAAGTGGGTTTTTTGTGTTCTCGTTATCAAACACCCAAATAAATAACAGAGCAGTGCAACTTATGATAATCTTTGGAAGTGACCTTCCACTCCTTTACATTTGCATTGTACATTTTAGAATGTTATAGTTGTACTCTATTTGATGGGTTCACATAAATGGAAGTCTGAGTCAAGTGGTGGTGCAGTCATTCGCGCGTTACGCTATTTACTCGGCGACCCGAGTTTGATTCCCAGCCATGCCTAATATCAGTGATGAGTAAGGCAGCCACGTGCCCAGCCAGTGCCAACAATTGCCCGAGCTCTGCGGTTCTCCATATGTTACATTTTTTCAGTTAATTAATCAGTCTTTACATGTGGGAGAAAACCAGAGCAACCGGATGTAAGGTGGCAACACGCTATCCCTTACAGCCTGAATAGGTGGGGTCCAGATTTAAATATGTGGGAGACCACAAGGGAGTTTCACAACGTTTGTGTGATCCACGAACACTCACCTCTACAGTCTAGGATTACAGACATACACCACCACCGCCCAGCTACGAATAAGTGCCAAACCTCCATAAGTGAAAGGCATACGGAGGCCTCCATCCAGTGGTGGGCGAGTTGTAAAACACGGTAGAGTTACAGAAGATGTGCAAATGCAAACAGGACTTTTGTAGGTCATTTCATGACGAGTTCACTGAAACCTGGCACGGGTGGTGGCGCTGGGCTCTTTGTAGGTTCCCGAGTCGGGCCGGGTGACAATCGTGCACTCGGAACTAAGGAGAAGAACTTGAATCGCATGCCCATCTTCTCTGGGCTCATCAGCATCTCGTAGCCGGCCAGCAATCGCCGGCGAGTGTCGGCGTCACCCGCGTTTCGCAGCAGAATCTGAGTTTGAAAAGAAAGCAGAGACCACCCGGTGCTGTCTATGGAGGTTTTTCAAAACTGAGAAGATCGCGAACCCTGAGTAGATAAGTAACAATGCATCGATTGCTGAAGTAATATCAATTATTTTGCTCGTGCACCACATTTGAGCGCATGAAAAATTACATCTCATGACTTATGCAAAGTATATGCAAGTTAAAGCTTGACTTAAAGCTTTCGTGACTGGAGGAATTCAAATTATGTGGGTCTTTCAGTAAAGTCACGTAGATAGGTTCAAAGAAAATAACAAAAAACTACGACGTTTCGATCGCAACACAAGCGGTCGTCATCAGGAAGACGCACACTTGTGTTGCGATCGAAATATGCAAGTTATATGCTAATTACACGGTAAAGTCAATGCAGCGAACAATCAGGACAATTGATCAAACTACTGTGGGGGGATTGGGGGAGTGCAGGGGATGGGAGGGGCAGGGTAAATTGTTGTATGGCCACCCCCAATGTTCAACCATTTGTTTAAAAGGTGAGCACCTTCCATGACATCACTGATGCATTGCAATGACATCACAGAAGATTTAATATTTAATGTTTCAATTCTACACAATAAATATTGCAATGTTAGTGTCTGCCAAACAACCTTTTGTTGTGCCTTAATGATACCCAGTATTGTTACACAATATTGGCCAATGTGAAGAATGACATTTGTAAGAAAACAAAAATTGACATGAAAAAATAACGAGGATGTGCTAAAGTTGGAACGAGGGTTTATGAGAGTTCAAGAATGTGTGCCACGGGCTAGAGCCCTCATTTCCAGGCTGCCTCTGGACATAGGAACCAATGGACGACATGTCCCCACTTGACCCTGCACAGACATCACCCCCCTTTTTCAGCTACTGGTGACACAAAAATATCACGTGCAAAGTTTGTGAGGGTTGAGTGAAATATGCATAATTTAAAAAGTCTGCCGCACAAACGAGTTGGAGGGGCATTTGTTTACAGTACCAAGCCTTGGGCGAGCCCGAGAGAACTTCCATATTACCGTGGCAATGTTGGCACCACTGAAATCCTGGGTTAGATTCCGGGCAACTACCCGTGATGAACTGGGTTTTCCAGTGTAGTGAGTTCGTCTTTGCCCAGTCACCAGACCGCACGCAAAAAACCCACCACATTTTATATTGCTCTGCAGTTAATTTGTGTAAATTCAAGGTATGTAATTTAAAAAATTTCAGTTTGACTGCAATGCGATGAACACTACTTTGTAAGCAGGGCAGGTGGGAAAGTGGCTGCCCCCTCGTTTGGATAAGAAATCGCTTGATGATATCTCGGAAGTAGTCCTGTGATATCCACCTCCGCTGAACATTCTCGAACATGGGTGCTTGCACTGCCCTGCAAGAGTTCCTTTTAGGATTGTTCGCTTCGTGAAATGATACCGAGAACGCAATCTATAAAACAATGGGAAAGGTGTCACAACCGATACAACGATCGATCCTTCATTTGAAAATATGCATCCCTGAATCTTGGAAATTCACTGAATCGCAAGTGGGGGGTGGTGGGAAACAAATCATTAACATCTGTATTATAAATGTAGAGTCTCTCAGGCTGTGATCACTCACACACTCACACAGACCAATTGAAACTTGATGTAAATTCCAGCCTCTATCCTATAACAGCATCGACCGGCACAAATATTAATGATCCATAAGCTCTTCGTTGCATTGTTCCCATCGGGTCCACTGATGAGGCCACGCTGTAAGCTGAGCTGCTTTCCGAACGAGCATTCCGAGGCCCTTTTGCCATGTCAGAATGTGTGTTCGGCTCGGAGAGACGGAGGGAGAATATGAGATGCCGGAGTAGGGAAGCTCTCAGCTCCACCATTGTGGGCATGCTTTGTGCTGGTGAATACCTCGCATTAAGAAATTCAATAGCTAAGTGCAATATGAAAACTGGTCTTCATGATAAGCACGAGAGGAGAGCCCAGTGTGGGGGTGAAGCACACACCTGCAATCCGGCGCTTTGAGGGCGAGGGGTGGTGGACCCCACACATTTATGAAACTCCCAACCCACTGAGGCTGTGAGGTGACCAAGAGATGGCAGTACAGCAAGCGGGTGGAATCCAAATGTGTGGAGCTTCGAGTGTTATCTCCTCGTACGAGTGTGGTTTTCTCTGGGTACTCCGGCTTTATACCGTATGTCAAACACTAATTCGTGGAATTGGCCAAACATTTCCATGCAGGACCCTCCTGGGAGTCTCAAGACTCATGTAAATTCCTGGGTTCACCTGGGCATTACTGTAATAATTATTTATAGAAGGTGTGCACGTAAATATTTTCCTCCTGTGCATATATCTATTCCTCCATGTGTGCATATCCTTTCTTGGCCCATATTTCCACAAGTCACTGTTAAACTGTATGTTTCACAAACGCATTAGCTTTAGATCAATAAACATAAAGAATGAATTACTTTACCTGCGTACACGATTTCAAGTAAAATCGGCTTCATTGAGTTAAAATAATTTAAATAGCTTCGGGAAACGAACACAAGTGCTTACAATATAATGTGACACTTTTCCGAGAGGTGGCATCTTAATGATTTTTTGTTCTTTCCTTTCATTTCTTGGCTCCTTCCTCTGTTGTCACAACAAGTCCCGGTGCTTGTTGACAAACACACTTTCAGGGCGATAAGCCGATAAGGCGGGCACACGCATCGGCGTGGCACTGCGTGAGCATCTTCACTACCTCCACAGGTGCCGTGCCCTGGAGACCACAAACAACTCCTGAGAGCCGGCTCTCCAGCACGCGAGCCCCGGGGCAAGAAAGGAAAGCGTGTGAAAGGGGTTCCGCTGGCACGTAGCTAAATCGCAACTCTGCGTCAATACATCACTCGCACTTCGAATGTCAAGAGCTACAAGATGCCGCCGTAAACATTCTTCACAGAAGCAGGGCATAATACCAACCGGGCCGGTCCAAGTCGACGACCTGGAAAATATTTCCAGACCCAGCGAACTGCAACCAGTTGAAGGGGATGAGAATGGAAGGAAATGTATGGGGAAAAAGGATGCCCTTTGTTTGTAGGTAAATGACAACGCTGTGAGAATACATCACCCGCACTTCAAATGGATGGCAAGCGCGAAAAGAGGCTGAGAACGATATTCATAAGCAGGAAATAATTTCAGTCCGGGTCGCTGAACCGGAAAGCACGCAGCACACTGCATCCAGCATAAACATCTCACTATGGCTGTCGCCACTAGTCACGTGCCACCTTTTACAGTTTACGAGCATCCCAAAAAAAGAATCGGTGATAAATCAAGCCCTGTTCGAAAGGTCAAATTTATAACATATGCAATCCCAGTCAAGTTTTGTGTTGTGGTTTGTATGTCTGTTTATGTTTATATCTATATGTAACAGGAGTTGTTTGAGTTGATAGAGATTTTAACCAGACACAATAAGTCTAAGCCAGTTAATTAACCTTAATGACATCCCTGAAAACCATATGGAAAATCATCCCACGGCAGGACCGACGTGAAAAATGTTAATAAAATGACTTAATGATGTTTACTCGGATAAATAAAGCACACATTTATTTACAATTAGCATAACTTTGTGATTTTAAATAATTACTTTACAAAGCCATAAATATTCTTTGGGTCTTTCGGTAAAGTCACGTAGATAGGTTGAAAAAATATTAATTCCTGCAGTCACGAAAGCAATAAATCCCAATGACAAATGTCATTCAGTTTAATGAGGGCTAAATGCGCCAAGTTCACTGTGCCAGGAAAAACAATTCAATTTGTTTTATTACAGAGCGGTGTCCTGTACACAGACAAGCACAGACACGCACGGATCTGGCAATGAAGTGTGCATTCAAGGTGTAAAAATAAAAAAAAACTATTTGGCAACGGGAAATTAAGTGAGATTTGCAATTGGCGGTGATCTTATGCTACGTCATCTTTAGCTTGGAACAGTAGCAACAAGGAGCAAGCGAGACGTAGCTGCTATGAAGTGTGCAGGGGGTGCAACTGCAGAGAGACCCACAGGACAGATGGGCCGTGGACGCAGAGTTAATAATAAGGCGGAGAAATTGGGACAGGGAGTCCCATTCAATTCCTTGCACGAGGGTTCATGCTATCCACACTACACCACTGACAAAGAGCCTTGATAGGCCACCCCAAGCATGTCTGAGCACGAATCTGGGTCCGAATTCTAACCTTCAAGCGCAGGTCGATGCCCATGTTTTGAAGAAAATCTCGCTGGGCGATTGGCCCCAGGCAGGTCACCCCGTGGCCCTCGGCCGCGCGACGCAGGTATGCAAAGTCGACGTCGGCCGTCAGGTCAGCCAACCCCGGGGCGCACAGCACGTGGTGTGGTTTGTGGCCACGGAAGCCCTGCGCGCACACGCATGGCAGGCAAAAACACGGAACATTACCCACACGGCACATGGTGGAATCAAATCGCATTTATACTGCGCTCGCCATTGAAAGACAACTCTAAAAAGCTTACCACATTATTCAATAACATAGACTGCTAATTGTAAATGAACCTAGGTTATGCATTAGAAAAATTGCATGCCCCGTTTAGGTAAAACCGTGCACAGTTTACTGTATAATTTGACATGACGATATATACACGTGCAGCTCTTTTCCAATCCACTGCTGGATGAGGGCCTCTCCATGGCATGTGAATGCGAAAATGGAACAATGCTGAAATTTGTGCAAAGAATCGTAGAGATATATGATTATAATTACACCAAGAGAAGTGAAGAGGGGCACGTGAATCAAAGAAGAAAGTGACACATCATCTTGACTTTATGTATGTATGGTGAACTTCTTTCGCACTGTGCGTAGTCAACCGTGCTAATCGGTGGTGCGGGTGGAAGGCCAACAAACTAAACACAAAAAAGCAGTTCTAAAGAAATGAGTTTTCAATCTAGATTTAAAAGTGCATCGCTCCAGTGGCTTCCTAATATCGGAAGAGCATTCCAGACGGCCACGGAAATAAAGTAGGCTTGGGCAGGACACATCGCTCAATTTGAATGACGGCCAATGAATACAAGTTACAATCAAATGGCAGCCAAAGGAAATAAAGCACCGGGGAGCGGATGACCACTGTGGGGATGGAACAATGAGATTAGCAGTGAAATCTTAACACCATGGCATTGCAGGATCCGCGCCACTTTGCCTAGTTTTGTCCCATGGCGAGAGGGGGGAGCTCACCCGGAAGGTGTCGGTGCCAGTGCCCTCGTGTCCATAATCGGCGATGAGCGCCCCCCCGCCGTGTGCAGCCACGCGCTCGGCCAGGTTCGTCACGAGCACCGCGGCCTCCGCACACACTTCCACGTGCTCACGCACCTCCCCGGCCTGCGGTCCGACGAGCGGAAGAATCGCGCAGCTGCTTGTGGCCACGCACCCAGCACCGGAGCTTAACATCTCACTTACTCAATATTGTTGTTGCCTGGATCGCTGGCCGGCTGGAGAAGGCACGTGACTGGTAGCCACAGCCGTAGCGGCAGGCATACTGGACGTGGTTGTGCCGGGCGCATATTATCCAGGGTTGCCGGACTGGATAGACCCGGCTGAAATTAAGCCCTGCACCACAGCACTATTCCATTGCTATTCTGTCATACATCGACAGATTAATATATTCTCATCTAATGAGCGTTAGATACATTCTCGTAGACCTATTGTACTTGGATTTTGTAATACGAGCAATGCAAGTCTGCAAACGACAGAGGGCAGCATTTTCCCACACATGATCTCTGAATACTTGAATCCCAGCTTTCAACAACTCACTCCATATTACATGCAACTGCTGAATCAGGTACATAAAACACCACGACACAGCAACATTTTTTTGTTAATCCCGACAAAATCAAATTCATTATAAAGGGCCTGCATGGAATATCACTTTTCGTAAAAATGCATTAAGTTAATTTGGCAGTTAACCATGGCTTGGCTAATGTATCATCCACCTGATCAGCCCTCCATGGCCCTAAATAAGGGCCAGGGCAACCCCATGCAGGTATTATTACACGCAGCTTAATTACGTGAGATGGCAGAAGACAGAAATCTCAAAAGCGAGACAGTGCGGATTGTTTTTTTTGTTTTTGTGTTTTAACCTGACCTGAACAAGAGCACTCGAGGCCAAGCTGGGAGTCGGAGCCATCACAAACCTCAACCCAAAAGGCAACTCTGGATCAATGTCGACCATCACCTCCCTCCAGCCGCGCTCCGTTTTCTGTGTACAAACAACACCGCTTTTAGGTCGTTTTTTTCCCCCATTACTGGCTAAAAGTAACAAAGCACAGGTTTACAACTCGTGTCGGGCAGAGGTACAGAAACGTTTCATTCTGGAGCTGCCCAATAGGATTTTCAAATAGCTTTTTGTGGGCCACACATTAGTCAATACTAAACTTTAGACTGTATCCATTAACTAAACTTAGCACTCTATGCATTAATCAGTTAGGTCTGCATGTATTGACTGCGGTGCTCAGAACTTTGAATCATAACAGGTGACAACGCAATTTAAAACTAGAAAGCAATGGCAGGTCACACACCTTCCCCTCTGGTATCTGATTAATGTGGCCGATATGCTTTCAGCAAGGGACAGATATCATTTGCAGGCCGATTCGAAGTGACTGGCCCCATGATGTGGCCAAAGGCCGTATGAAATTAAGTCACGGGTGGTTTCTCCTGATGTGGTGTACAGTGTGCAACTCAAGCATTATTTATTTACATTGTGGTTCTCGTAATGGAAATCAGGTCGTACAACAGAACCGATTAAGCACATTTTCACGAGCGATCCACAGCCATAAAAACACTAAAACAAAAGCGCACTAACCTTGAACGTATGGATGGGCAACGCATCAAAGAATTCATGTGCCACAAAGAAAGTGAAGCCTATAAAAAAAATGACATCACGTCAAATAAACGTTATTACTTAAAGCTGTTACGTAAGATTGTTGATATTAATAAAAAATAGCGTCTTTGGTTTTCTTTGTTGAAACATTAAATGAATTTGGCACGGTTGACCTTCTGGCACATCTTGCAGATTCCGATGCCAGCAGACTGGAATTCCACTCCTCGTTACGCGTTGTTTGTAGGTGGAAGATTCCGCTTGCGCGTGGGAATCCAGGTTCGACTGCTGCTCTTGCGTCGTGCCGATGAGCACCTGCTCTTGCACCTCGCTCAATGTGGAGCTCACTTCCACCAAGTGCAGAGTCACCTCCGTTTTGTCCAGAACTTGCCTCAACTGCTCGACCACCTAGAAAGAGCAGAGAACGGATGTGGAGGATTCTTGTTCACACTGCGGGGAATTTAAGAATCAACGACAAAGATTTTTGTAGAAAACCGTAGACTCGCATATAGACCCAGTGATTAACATAAAGACCATCAACCTCACATAGACCCTTGGACTCACAAAGACCCATATATATATGGAAAAATCACAAAGCTTTTGATTAATGGAACTCATTGTTAGAATCTGTGTGTGTGTGTCTTTCAATGGTGTAATAAATTCAAACATTTTTGAAAACCAATATATTTCACCCTTATTTTTCAACACTAACCTATGTTACCGCAGTCTTGGGTGAAATAACATTAGGTGGTGTATTTTATTTTGTTGATGAGGATTGTGATGTGCATTTGCATGTATGTTGAACTTCTTTCGCACCATACATAGATAACTGTGCTAATCGGAGATGCGGGAACTGGTTTAAAGGGGAGGACAAACCCGGAGCACATCACTGGCCAGGCTGCCACGTCCTGGGCCCAGCTCCACCAGACGAAGAGAAGGGGGCTTCCCAGCAGCCACCCACTCGCTCACGCACCACACTGCCACCAGCTGAGGCCCAACGGATGACAAAAAGAAGATCCACAACCACACATCATTGCTGACCGTGGCCCATCTCCATGACGAGTGGACAATCTGCATCTTTGTCAAAAGGAGCTTCTCCGAAACTGCTCAATAAAATTTAAAAGAAAGAAATTTTACTTGCAAGCTTACGATGTTTAGTTTATTGAACGGACAATGACATTCTCAAGAGAAAAAAAGACATTTTAACCGGCATTGTTTATCCCTTCTGGTATTTACATCTCAATGCATAGTAAGGCAAGTCAAGTGTCAAAATCATACAACAGATAGGCATGTGGGATTGGGCGAAGCCAAATAAGTTTCACGTGAGTTTCATATCACCCCATCAATAGGACGGGGCTGCCCACTTGTGTATCATACGAAGCTTAGCTACAGCAAAGTGTTCATTAAATGTAGTTGTGGAAAACACAAGACGCTTGTGTACCTCTCCAAATATCTGGCTGATCTCTGGGGATGTAACAAAATCGCCACGCTCTCCAAGCATGTCGTGGTGGATATAGTATCCCTGCAAAAGAATTCGAATCATATCATCACATACAAGAAAACGTGGTGTAATCCGCTGTGCTCTGCACCCAAAACAATTCACAACACCTGTGCAAAGTGTACCTACTGCACCTAGACGTGTACACAACGCTTGCCTTCATCAGTAAATGGAAAAAAGCACACACGTGTTTTCAGAATAAAAATTCGAGTAATAATTAAATTATAAACTTTCTCCTTCAATGAGCTTGTAAAAAACAGGCAGGTTAATTAAAAAAATAATAACGCGTGTCACGGACGCTAAGAAAACAAGAATTTGAAGTTTCGGCTGACTTGGCTGATATTTTTACATCTGCTGAAACATTGAGATTTTGGTTCTGACAGACAAGAATGCTGTGGATTTCATGTACAAATCAAATATGCTCTCGTGACGGTTATATAAAAAAACACCGCGTGACCTGCCTTTGCGGGGTTGGTCAGAACCTCTCGCATGTATTCCGCTGTCGATATGGGTCCAGTGGCCTTGATTTTAGACACCAAATGCTTCAGCATCGGCGTCACCTCCACGCCACTCTCTGGATGAGTGGATGAAAATCTCTCGACGTCCTTCCGCGTTTCCAAAAGACCTATAACGTCATGTGGTACAACGTTAAGATTATTGCAACTTAATTTTCACGTGCAAAATCTATAATCGATTGTTTTAGCTCAACAAGCAATGAAAGAGGATTCATGGATTGCAAATGATCCTCGTACTCACAACACGCGCATATAATTGCGCTTGAGAAACTAGATGATTAACAATTTATATCACGTGTGCAATTATGTAAATGATGCTATTACATTTGCACTAATGGAGTGAAGAAAATTATTTAATTGAAATAGATCAAAAGAGGAATAAATACAAAGGACATGATGTAAAATAAAACATCATACATTTCACAACTGAGTTGTAACCCTGAAATGTGACACTTCATTGAATCGCTGGGGAAGGTGCCGGAATGAGTACTGCCTTGTGTTTACATTGTGCAGTAAAAAAAGTTGTTGTTTTTGCGTAAGTCGTGCTGTTCAGGAGGCTACCGTTATAATTTATAAATGTATCATATGAGCTAGAACAATATTTTTTTGTAAGTGTATATTTCTAAAATATAACGTGCGATTTACAAAAACATGATGAAGCATGCATGTACATTTACTTCATGATCCCATTACAGGGTTCAGAGTTTATCCTTCATTGAAACGGAACATGGTTTAAAAACTGACAATATATAAAAAAAACACATCTTTGGAATTTTAAATTAAAATTCCTATAATTACGATTCAACAAAGCATCAGTAAGAAAGTCGGTAATTACGGGTGGGCTCAAAAGGAAGAGTTTAATTTTGCAGGCAGCGAGGAATGCAAACGACGCTCAAAACCTAAGGCCGTCGCCGTCACCCCCATGAATACCGCTCCCGCTTCTATTAAAGGATCGTGGAGATTGACAGAGCTCGGATTGTGTGGCGACGATCTCACGACCCCAGGGTGCAGCCCTAATTCTGAGCGTCACTCAGAGGCTCAGTCGGCCCGCTCAGCTGCAGGTGACTATTAATTTGGGAGGGGGGGGGGGGGAATTACCGTGCCCGGCAGCCGGCGCGGTGAATGGAGGGTGGGACCGCTTGTGAGATGAACGTGGCCGCCAGCATTCGACACCAGCACTTCGGTGGCCGTAAGAGCTGACAATTCCTTCACTTTATTAGCCGGAGACGAGAGGCCCCGGTGAGGTGCGTTACCAAGCTTCACCAGTTGTGGTTGGATGCGGAGGGCAATGTTCGTGGTTTCATTGTTACACTGCATGTATGTATGTAACTATGCATGATGGAAACGTGTACTGTATTGGCTATTTTAAAATAATGAGGCACGAAGCTTGGTATTGTTTTTAATACATTGCTTGCTTACAATTTTTGTTTTATTACATCTAAATATATATTGTGCAAACACTTTATCATTGATATCCGTCGATTTGTAGTAATATTAATCCTTAATGGGGTTTTGTTAATAAATTGTATAGGCCACTGAAATGGACCAGCAAATACAATGGGCTGCCAATCAACAATTAGCAGTGCTCACAAAACAACAGCCTCTCCGCTCAGTTCATTCTCTCAGTCCCAACCCAGGCTACATTTCAAAAAAAGGGGGCCACAGAGGACAAATCAACTCGACGCCAGGTGAGGTATTGTGCGTTAATGAGGCAGGAAGTGGGACGGCATAAAAACCCCATTAAGTTCTTTAATTCGTGCAAAGTGTGGAAAAGATCCACAAAAAGTGTGGGTTTTTTTTTTGTTCACATCATTTGAGCGCTTAGCCGTGTCAAGAATTGCCTTTGTTTAAAACAGGGGGGGGGGGGGGGAGCCTTTGTCCATAGGTGCTTGTGCTGGTGCTTTTGCAGAGAATGTTCCTCTAAAAGGACCCTGTCTGCAGCCCGGTTGGTGTCCCCGTGTGTGTTCAGTCTTAATGGTGTCGTGCTTTTGTGATGTCCAAGGACCTGGCCTTCAAAATCCCAAGAAAGAAATTGGCAGGGGTCCTTCGTCCCTTCATTTAACATGTACCATTAAATTAGCCGCAAGCCCTCACTTCTAAGCTGTGGATCTGGAGGGAGGGGGGGGGACTATTACTCTATATTAACCAATTCAGGTTAGAAAATAAAGCCCATATACTGCATTTAAAATAACATGCATTAGCAACTACGAAGCAAAGCATATTACAATACGTGTAATTTGCAGAAAAGAACGTTGAGAATGAATCCGTTTATTTAACAAAAACAAGAATGTAAAAAGGAGTTAAAGTTTGGGGACTTATTTGCACGTTGAACTGCTAATTAAAACCATACAAATAATAACATATTCCCAAACATTTTAGCACATTGATAAATACTGAGCTGTGTCGAGCAAACAGCCAATCTGGCGAAAAAAACATTCTTAGTTCTAGTAGGAAATCATTATCAGGCAATTAAACTATAAACAGGCATTAGCTTGTGGCGAAAGCAGTAATTTTCTAGTGCCTAATGCCTTGAAGCCAGTGGCCTCTTAATCCTTTTCAAAAAGTGCAAACAGCAAAACAGAGCCATCCCTAATCTGGTGATTAATCCACAGTTGGAAGCTGTTCGCCCAAGGCTTTGGAAACATTAGCTTGAAGCAGTTCAAATTACAGCAGGGAGAAACTAAAAGCAGTGATTCTTCTTCTATCGCAGGCAGCGTACACGATACGACATCGGCAAGCCAACTACACGGCCATAAAGTAGATCATATTAAACTCACATACAGAGAGTAATTAAAAACACTCATCAATGGAATAAAAAAACGTATTTATGGAATGATAAAACATACAAGTGCAACACTATTTAGAAAACAAAAGTACTGAGGCTTTCATATTCTTTGATACTTTCGGTAAAGTCACGTAGATAGAAAAATATTTTTCTCCGCCTAATGACGACCGCTTGTGTTGCGATCGAAACGTCGTGCGTTTTTTGTTTGTTTATAAAAAAAAAATTGTATTATTTCTATTTGGTTATTTTATATCGACGTGACTTTACCGAAAGAACCAAAGAATATGAATTCCTGCAGTCACGAAAGTTTTAAGTCAAATTTTTTCTGAGGCTTTGCTGAAAAAGATGTACTATTATTATTCAATCAAATGCAGTTGGACAGCATTGTCGTGTCTTGCATAGTTATACGGAGAAATCTCCTCTCATGTGCCTACTCTTGCCCACTGTTTCTACTCTATCTGCAACTCCCAAATCGCCCTAGAATTGGTATCGTGGAAGTAACATTATCCATTCTATTATCTGCCATGTAGAGCAGAAAACAAAAGTAAGCGAGAAGTAGCGGAGAATTAAATCAGTCGCGATTTTGCGCACATAACCTCGTAATCTGGAATTTACTGGCACATTGATCCAATTATCCGCGCTTTTGCACGGGTGTTAAGCAGTCTGTCAATCATTCCATTATAAACACGTGGCAAGTGGAGACGCGCGTTTTATCCACACACGGATAAGAGTAAAACGTAAGGGGAAAAACCTCGAATATAATTGGACCCACAAATATAACACCACACATGTGTAAATCTTATCTTAGCTACTTGTTAAATTCATTGATGCTACCATCTCAATTTTTTTTTATCATTGTAATCAATGCAGTAGAGTGTTAATAGTTTCAATGTATCGTCGTAAATAAACAAAACGCATTGTCGCCGTAAAGAATGATACACAGAAAACGACGACTTAGTTTGCTATCTCAGCGAGTTTGACAAAGCATTAGCTCAAGACCAAGTATTGTTGAGGGTAATCCATTTAAATGTCACAGCCCTATGTTGATCCACTGCTGGATGAGGCCCTCTCCACACCGTGAGGGTTATTCGACCACATTTCACCACGTTGGTCGGTGCATATTTCACCACGTTGGACATGTGTGCGGAGCATAGACGTGGGCACATTGAAGTGCAATACAACAATAAATGTTGTTGCATTGCCTTCTGCATGTGCCCAAGTGTCGACATACTCGCACTCCGTACACAAACCCCACAAAATACGACAGTGATGTTCGTGAGCACCTAGCTATGGGACGAGCACACCCCACACACCCGGCCGCCTTTGTCTCCCCTGTGTCAACGTTTACTTCACACCGCGCCAGATACTTATTTAAGGCTGAGTTGACCTAGAGGAGAACCCAGGGTAAAACTTCCCATGCAGCTTGACAAGTTGTTATCCGAGGCCGGGAATCGAACTGAGGTCGCAGGGTTCGTAGCAGTGCATTGCTTGAACCACCATAAAATGTAGAATAATTCAGCGGACGTGGTAAATCCACTGCTGGATGAATTCCTTCCGAACCCGCAAACTCTCGCCCGATCCTGCGACATCACAATACAATATTACAACATGCAACCACTGCGCACTAAAGCTAAACCTTACACACGCGACGGCACGTTTATATACGACTCGCCTCACTGCATAAAGTGCGTCGTTTAACGCAACTCCCGCGCGAAAAGTAAGTCACTTTTCCCTCGCTCCGAACTCGGTTGCCGCCCGCACCGACCCTCGACTAGAAGCCGCTGCCGGGAAAGGCGCCCCGACCCCCGCCGGACTGCGGCGCCACTCACCTAGGCCTCGGAGATGTCGGCGATAGAGACGACGCGCGTCGAACAGCGAACGGCGCACGACGGCACTCATGACGATTTGCCTCGTCCCTAATCGATTATAAATCGTCTTGCTTTGCTCGCTGCGAGCATTTAAAACGCAACTAAAAAGGGCAAAATAATAAGTGAACTCGGCACGGAGCGCGGTCGTGGCGGGCGACTCGCCGCTTGTGGCCGTATTCTCTGGATCACGAGAGGTGCTCGCACAGAACTTGCATTTGTGTGTTAAAGTTAACGCTAACAGTGCGGCTTATAATGCGGTTCGTGTGCTGAGTGTGTGTGTATGTGTGAGATAAAGTTTGTAAAATAAAGGGAAAAATAATCTATTGACAACCAGGCACACGAGTGGGGAATTGCGTCTTGTTTTATTTCCCGTAGTGTCTCGCAATCGGGGGATTACGGTAACAGGCCCCAGTGTCCACCACGTGCTTTGCACCGTCAGTGGCGCACAGGTCACGTTTTAAAGGGAAATTTTTAGGCTGAAATATTATAATTATAATATTGTTGCACGAATTCAAGTATTATTCAAATAACATTTAACTATTTAAATAACAGTACGTAAGCATTATTTAATTCATATAATTTCCATAATTTTATGAAAATTGTCATATTTTCATACTGTAATTTTAATAATGTTTAAATACTTTTTACATTCGCGCATTCATTTTTGGCCAGTAGGTAGCGATTAACTAATGAGCGGTGCATCTTCTTGGTTCACGTATAAACCTAATATAATGTCTTTATTAAGTTTTTTTTCCCCTTCTGCGTGACTTTACCGAAAGAACCAAGAAGATGAATCCCTGCAGTCACGAAAGCTTTAAATCGAAATTTAATTAGTGGTGTTTCGTATTAATTGCATGCACTCTGTATTACGAGGTTTTGTCCCTATAACCGCAGGGTTACAAACGCAATGGGATTCCCGGGTTCCGGAATTTCGCTCCGGAAAAATAAAATACCAGAGGAGAATATGAATAGGAGCGACGCGCGGAAATATAAAGGAGGGGTTGGACGGATTGTGGGTAGCCCCGGAAAATATACCATGAGAAATTACATGATGTCTACATCACCATATTTCTAAGTTTTACATTTTTTTGACAAATTCTGCATTGGGTAGGCGTTCCATACGCATTTTATATAAGCAATTGATGATGGTGACAGATGTGTTCATAGCTCGTAAATCAACCTTGCGGTGGAGCCGTGGCGCAGTGGTTAGCGCGCTTCGCTATGACCTGAATTCGATTGCCCCGGGCCGCATCTGGGCGGAATCAGTGGCAAGCGATATCTGAACCGGTTCACGATGACAGTCGTGATGAAGTATGGTCAAACAACCTCCACGATCAATATGGGCCTGGGGACGTCTTCATTCGCCAGTGGATCGGCAAAGGATCGTGCGCTATTTCTAGAGGAACGTTGCCCATATTAGTTTCTAATGTGTTGCTCTTTTTTCTTCTTACTGATACCGAAAATGAGATTCCTTTATCAACTCAGGTGCCTATACATAGGGCCAATGTAGAATGATCAGGTTTACAAATGGACATCTATGAACTTTGCTAGTGTATACAAACTGTATTGCTTTACACTTTTCAACGGGCTTTCTTTTGAGATCAGTTCCTTTCTTGAAATTCAATCTGGGGTTAATTTGCCCACCCAGTATTGAAGCCTTCAGAAGTCAGAATGGTGAATTTGTACACGGAACAGCTACACTGCGTAGATGTAATAGCACTCGGGTCTTTAGAAGAGTGCAGTTTACACGAGCGGCGACAATTACCACCACAAACCTATAATTTGCAGGGATTCATGTCTCGCTGAAGGTGCTCTGTTTAGGTGGATTATTACATCGCTGGCACGTGACGAGTAGCCACAGCCATAGCGAGAAGTATCCTGGGTGAGGTGTGCCGGATGCAGATATATTTACATGTTCACCGTCCCGACTGACCTGAATTCCTGCGTATGAGACTGCTTAGCTTATACGTTGGTTATAAAGATTTCACGAGAGATCCAATAATCATATGTGACGTCATTTAATTTGACAGTTCTGTATGTAGTTTACTTAACTATACCCTATGTTTGAACAATCATGCACATGATGTATATTGCATATAATGCATGCAATACTGATATATATATAAAACATCAGGTGCAGTGGTGGCGCAGTGGTTAGGGCAGTATGAACCCTGCTATTAAGTTTGATTCACGACGAACATCAGAGGTGAGCGACGTTGGAAGCCGTTCCAAATATCGGCATCCTCCACCACTTCGCCAACCCACCGTGGTGAACTATACTCAACAATCCCCGTGGCTAGCGCGGCGTGCTTGGGGGGCAGGAGGCAGGTGTTGATCCAACAGTGTATTGACAAAGAAATGTCAATAATTATTTTCTGTATAAGTCACAAAGAGAAAAAAAATGCAGTCGCTCAGGGCAAATTCCCGTCTCGTGAGGTTTACTATTCACAGGAAGCGATGCGTTTTAATGCAAAATTTACTTCGCAGAACACTCATATCACACACAGGATGTAGACACAATGAGAAAGTTCAACTCTGCCATCTTACAACTTTGTTACGTTTTAATATCTGAATCTACGTGTTAACACGTGAATTAATCCAAAGCCCGTTATTGATAACAGTAAAGCATATATGACATTCATATCAAGGAAGATATGTTGCTTCAAATACCATATGTATGCAATGGCCACATGCATTTAACCGGAGACGTCTAACACTGTAGGTATGCAGTTTACGTGTCTTTGTAGTTGAGTTGCTCAAGTTACTTTGCTATGGCAAAGGAAGCTGAGTCTCTACTTTAGATAATACGTGTTTTACCATAGGAAGCCTGATGAACACTGAAGACGACGTTAATGCCAACCAAAGTAACAGATGTACTTTGAAATAACACATCTATCATGTACTCTACTCTATATGATATCACCACCAACGTATTTCAGTAAATACAATTATGACACTATCACTATTTTATAAATCACACACAACATGTTCCAGTTCTAGTGCATGCTTATTATATATAATCGGTTACGCATTGTATAAAATTTATATATAGTATTATTCAACGACGTTTACAATATTGCGCATTTAATTCACATTTTAAATGCTTTTTTTTATTTTCCGACCTCATGCAGCTAAATGTAACCCCCAGCCACCAATTTGGTGCTAGCCGGGGTTTTACTGTAATCCTCATCGCCCATTGTCCAACTACAGCTGGTTGAAGTTCTATGGACAGACAGCAGTGCTGTGTTTATAACTATAAGATTAAATTTCAATATTATAGATGTCATGAGAAAAACGATCTGGAAACGTCCACGTGATACATTTTAACAATAACATTAATAATTTACAACCCTTTATCAATTATATAATTTGACGCCCCAAATAATTCCTCCTTTCACGTCCATGTCACTTTGGAAATGGAGTTCAGCGGTGGCGGCGTGATTAGCGAACTCCGCTGTGATCCTGTCCACTCGAGTTTGGGTCACAGCCATGGGTAACATCGGAGTGGCGTGATGTCCACGATTTGTCCACACTGACCAACGTGGTGAAGTATGGTCAAGCATCCCTCAAGACCGACACGACCTTTAGGGTTGACGAAGGTCCAAAAGTGCAATTAAGTGAGCAAAGAAGGGCGACGTTAATGTTCGTGAGACCGGATTGATGAGCCATCGTCACTGATGCCAGCCATGAATCGAACCCAGGCCGCCGAGTTCATATGTTATACGTGGTGTAGCGTGCGTATCACCGACCTAACACCATTCCGTGCCCCCTCTCAACATTATAGCGTAATCAGCCATGGTCAATCCACTTCAAGATGATGGTCTTCCACAAGCCGCCACCGCCACCCTCCACATCTCACGATCCTGCCATGTGACCATCCATCTGTACTCATTCTACAGCACCTGCACGTGAACTAGTTCCATCGCTCCATCGCATCTCGAGGGCCGTCCTGTCCTACGCGTCCCATTGCATTGCTGCCACTCCGTTTCCCGCCCGCTCGATATGTCGCACAGATATTTGCGAGTGACCTCTGTGTGATCCTGTGTCTCCCCACTCGCGGCTTTGTCCACTCTTCGGCGGCGCACAAAAAAAAATCACTTGCGTCTCACCACGAGTGACCCGCATGGTGAGAGTGTGTGAAAGGTTAATCCGCGCACTTCCCGACGCTTTGTCGCGTCCTAGCGGACGCCCTGACAATGCGTGTCACGCTTTGATGAGGATTTTGTCCGAACGTGACCCACGGGGTCAAGACAGCGTGAGCGCCCGGGTAGCGGAGGCTCGCGCGCGCGGCGTGCACGCTCTCAGCGAGTTACGGTGGCGAGAGGTCGTGCTTTTAAATGTGTGTGACACGTGCGCAGCCTACACGTATATATGCTGAAAAAGAGAGATTGCCTATTACATCCTGGCAGCTGGTACACCGGCAATTGATGCATTCGTGCAAGCCTGACTTTGCTGATGAGACTCTGCACGATTTCGAACCGGTCCACGGGTTTGCTTGTGCTAAATCAATGCTGCTGGGATTATGCATTCCCATGCAGAAGACCATACGACCGATGAGCTGGGCGTAATATATATATAATTTTCCGTGGTGAGACAAACACGTGAATGAGACAGTGTCTGCTTATTTATTTGGTTACTTATATTATTCACGACTCCCATGGGTATGTTATGGTATAGCCTATATATATATATCTACATTAGAGAACGCACGTGTGACCCATCGTATCGGGCACAACACAACATAATCATGAGCGTCGCTGTGGAAACTAAACGGGTCCACAGTTTGCTTGCGTAAAAGTTGAGTCGAACCAATGCCGATTAAATTGTGCACTCACAGAAGACCGTGTAGCTGATGGGATGTGTGAAAACTATTTTTCAGATGAAGGTCACATATGGAAAGTTTAACACGTAGACTTTCGTGACCAATATCATCCATAACAGAGTTTATTTGGGGTTAGATCGCTTAAATATATATATGTGCCGTTAAACCCGCCACCACCCGACACAGCCAATTAGTAAGGTTTGTCACGTAAACAGAACATTCCAATTCGTTACTAGTAGAGCCAAGCCACAGCAAGCTCTCCAACACACCGGTTAGTGCTGTTACTAGTGACGAATTGGCATGTTCTGTTTACGTGACAACCCTTACTCGTTGGCTGTGTCGGGTGGTGGCGGGTTTAAGGACACATTTATATATTTACGCGATCTATAAAAAAAACCCTGTATTATGCACAGATGGGAAGTCGGAATATTAAATTGTGTCATGTAGAGCTTGTATCTCTTATATCATCCAGCATTGGAAAGTATGCATTCACTTAATCCAGCAGTGGATATGTCATAGGTAATGATAATGTTTTAGAATAGATATGAAACCCGTACTGAGTAGTTCACGATATTCATTTCGCAAAAGTTATAGATGGGCTAGAGCGGTGGCGCAGTGATTAGCAACGCTGCAGCTGTGAACGTCGCACGCGACCTGCTCTCGATTCACGGCTAACATCAGTGATGTCTGGACCAGTAATTGTGCCTCTCCCCCCCCCCCCCCCCCACCTTCACCAACCCCAATCCGTACTGACCAGTGTGGTGAAGTATGGTCAAATAAACCTCATGACCACCAAAGGTGTACAGATAACCTTGTCCAGCAGTAGATTGACAACGGGCTGTAGTTTCATTACTTTTCATATTTGTCTAGATGGTGTTAAATTAGTAAATGAGATATATGGGCAAGCAGCATATACTAGACAGTACATGGCTTACGATGATGTGCGTACGCGTGTTTGCCAATGCTCCTAACCGGTAGCCGTTTTGTCCGCTTTCTTGTAGCTTGAGCGTCACACTCCGCGGGTAGATGATAATGGCGTGATTCTCTCTTGTTGGGGATACTTATTGTTTAACTTACGCCTGGCCCTGCCCAAGGAATGAAACTAATTAACCTCCGGGTGATGCATTTTTCGGTGGCTAGGGGATGGTAATTACCTCGCCTGGTATACAGGAGGGAATGGGTTCGATCTCGACCCTGACACCTGCCGTATTTGGAGTTTGCGCGTCTCTCTCTCTCTCATCATCGAGACGGTGGCCAGGAGATGTTAACTCCCTCGCCTGGTATACAGGAGGTCGTGGGTTCGATCTCGACTCTGACGCCTGTGTATTTGGAGTTTTTTGTGTCTCTCTCCGTGGTCGCGTGGATTTTTTTTCTCCGGGTCCTCTGTTTTTTCCCTCCACATTTAGAAACATGTGCTCAGAGTATTTGGTTGATATACATTTCCACACGATAAGCCACTTCGCTGAGCTATCATTTTTGGCCAGGTTGCTTCTTAAAAAGAGCTATATAGCTCAGTGGGCCTTACCGGGTAATCTACAAAAAAAATCTTTATAAATGTTGGTGGGTTTTTTTTTTATAAGCAGATAGACTCGACTGTAGTTGTGCCAGATTTTTTATTTATTTTACGTCTTTCTAGAACATCATTAGAATCTACATTGCGAACCCAGATTTTACATTTTTTATCTTTCTAGAACATCATAAGAATTTACATCGCTAACCCATACGCGATTGTCTATCCTGTAGGCCTGTTTTTATTGTACAATTATAAATGTATTTAAAGTGCACGTGGAATTCAAATTGCCACGTCTTATTTCAAATCTAAATTAATTGGCTTATACAGCTACTAATGTGGATACGTGCTTTATATTGGATTATGAATACGTATATTACCATGTGTATATCATTCAACACAGCTGTAGTTTTTATATTCGACCACAGACATTTTAAAACAAAGCAGTTTGTATTGAATAAGTTATAAATTGCCGTTTTACTTATGGGCAATTATTTCGTATCTCACCCGTTTACCACAATCTCAATGGCGAAATACATTTTGTGAGGCAATGAATAGATTTCACCTCCCAGAGTCTCAACTTTCCACTAAATTAAAATATAAAATTAAATATGTGTGTGTGTGTATATATTATAAACGTAGGCAATCTATGTGGCGGGATAGTGTGTGCAGTTGTGAGAGCATCGCTCTACGAACCTCGAGTTCCCTTCCCGCTCACCACCCCAAGCGAGTGACAGACTATCGGACCGGGGCCTGTGTCTTGCACACGGCAACGATGTGTAAACATCGTGCAATGGGGGAGACAAAGGCGGACGGGCGTAGTGTTGGCCACAACACCGTCGCGTGCGCCTCCGTCTACCTTCATAAAAAGTTCTCGAAAACAGCACTTGCCCCAGCAGCCTATGGTATAACACGTAAACTTTCGCCTGATGAAGCTAGTTGTAATTACTAGCGAAACGTCATAGTCGGATTGTAAATGTTGTGGCTTGGCTCTCCAACACACCGGTGTGCTGTACTAGTGACGAATTGGCACGTTCTGTTTACGTGACAAATATTACTAATTGGCTGTGTCGGGTGGTGGCGGGTTTAACGACACATTTATATTTTTACGCCATCTAACCCAACAAACCTGCATTATGGAGCCTATGTATAGGCTATACGGGGAATTTTTGTTTTTATATATATATATATACGTATACTGTACACGAAAAGCGTTTGTGGTATGAGACTGTGTGCATGTCTCGATAATCATTCCTTAGTAGATAAGCGTTATGTGAATTCCCGGAATCTGGAATCTGGAATGAAAAATAAACTCACACCGCGTGGGTAAGTAACGGGCAGGAGGAGTGCGAGTGGCCCGGCGTGCACGCCGAGACCCGGCAGACCTCACACCGAGCCACGCACGCCATGAGCGCTATCACGGCAGTCATCAGCATCAGCCGTGCTCAACACACTGCTGGATGAAGGGCTCTCCAAGCCGCCGCCAGCTGTCGAGATCCTGCGAAAATGTAATCACCTCGCACCTGCACACGAGCTGATTTCATTGCTCCATCTGCTCGGTTGACGTCCTCTCGGACGCGTTCCATCCCTTGGTCGCCACTCCGTTATTGTTCTTGACCATTAACCATCATCCCTTCGAGTGACGCGTCCTGTACAAGCCCGCTGTTTTTAACCGTACGATGTCAATTACCTGAGTGTGCCCCCCTCTCGATGTATTTCTCTTTCCGTAGCATGAATGTATCATTATATAGCCCGTGACAATCCACTGCTGGATTAAAGCCTTTCAACGCCGCGTCGGTCATGAATATGTTTGACCATACATCATCGCGCTGGTCAGTGTGGGTTCCGTGAGTGGGATTGACATGACCCCGTCACATATCACTCGCCACTGGCCCGAAATAGAACCCAGTTGGCCGGGTTCGTAGCGAGTGAGCCAACGACTAAATTAGTTTCTCTACAGTACACTCTGTAGTTGCATGGACTTCTTGTTCGGTCAACGGAGCCCTGGGCATGTTCTCCTCTTCGTGGTGAGAAACGTTCGTTCTGGTCCAAACTGCCGCAGGGCAATACTTGGCAATGGGTGACAAGAGTCACACACGTGTGCTGTTGTTCCAGATCGTCGTGAACTTTATTGGACGTTTGAGATGAAAATACAGTCGAGTACGTTTTTTATTTATTTATTTAAAGGGGTGTCTTTGGAGGGTCACGAATTTAATCGCGTGTGTCTAATGTGTACACGCGTACACGTATTACATATTATAATATTTAGCATGTACACGGACCTTTTATATCCACTTCGGCATGAAGGCCTCCCCCACGCATTGTCGGTCTGTCCACGTCACCTGGAGCCCGTGTACGGTAACACGCAGACGTGCAACACGCGCACACAAAGACAAAGATCCCCCGTGTAGCCTTAACAGACTGTTGGGGCAAGTGCTGTTAGCGAGCACCTATAAAGCCCGGCACGGCACACGAAGGGGTGGGTGGCCAACACCACGCCCGGCCGCCTTTGTATCCCTAGTGCCGATGTTTACACATCGCACCAGGCACTCATTTGTGGCTGAATCGAACTAGGGGAGGCCCAGGACCGGTTAAGATTATCGTCACTGGTGGTGCCCTTGAGCGGGAATCGATCTCAGCTCGCCGGGTTCGTATCGCAGCGGACTGATCGGTGTACACACACACACAGATCTCAATCTTAATTGTTGTTATACAGTACAGTGAGTCCTCTTTTAAGACGGTAGATACGTTCCTCAAAGGTGCCGCGCTAAGCGAAAAACGCGTGCGGCGAAAATCGTTTTCCCCCATCAAGAATGTAACGATGTAGTTCAGCGAGATACGATGTGCTACACACAACACAGCGGTGAGTGGGATGGGGCGAGACAAACAACTGAGGCTTCGCCGTCGCGATGAACTTATTTCACACCGTACGTAGCCAACCGCGCTAATCGCATGTGCGGGGGAAGGAAAACAAACCGAACACAAAAAGCAGTTCTAAAGAAATGAGTTTTCAATGGATACTGTATCATTATGCATGCCGTATCGTACCCGCTCAGCCACGCAGCTCCGACCACACAGAAACCGCGTGTTAACGGCGGCTTTGTTCTGTGTTACAACGAGCGAGTTCCATGAGCGGAAATTGTTCCCTAATGGGAGAATCGCGTTAAAGCGAAAACGCGTTATGGTGTGAACACCACGCGTTAAGCGAGGACTTACCATACGTATAAACTGTACGTGGTGCGGCAGTGGTCAGCGTCTTGGCGAACTGAGTTCGATTCCAGGCGACATCTGCCCTCACCAGTGTCACCTCCATCGCTCCCCCCCCCCCCCCATTCACAAAACCGCACTGACCAGCCCGGTGAAGTATGGCCAAACGACGTCTATGAATGAAATGGCGTGGGCGCCGTGGGGAGGCCTTCATCCGGCGGTGAAATGACGAAGATATGTTCTTATGTGTTCTTATGCCACTGTGCATTGAACACGCACAGTTGTGTTTTGTTCTCTTTATATTCGCTTCATTGCTGTACTTTATTTGTTTTGCTTTTTGTCACGTTGATGACCCAGGTGGCTTTGGCAAAGTAGCTTGTCCTGGTCTCTCGAGTTCTCAGCTGGTTAAACAAAACAAAAAACCTTGAACCTTGACTTGACAATGGTGCAAGTTTCCAAAACCGACCCTCCCGCCCGCCTCTCTCCAGCCAGCGGTATAAATGGGTTCACCAATGACGATCGTCACGTCGCTTGTGGTGCGGTAGAGCGTGGGTACTCCGACCTGCGATAAGTACAGCAGTTGCGGAGTAGGCAAAACACCCCCCTGTACATATCCCCCTGTACATTAACTAAAATATGCCCCCCCCCCCCTGGATATCCGCAGAAGACCACCACTGGGCTGCCTTCATCCTATAGAGGTCCTCTTAAAACAAATCCAACAATGACCTATAGGTCTATTTAATGCATCCAACTCCCTTTTGTAGCCTCAGAAGTGCCTCCTTATTCATACAGAAAGTTGGATTTGCTAAAACTTTGTTTGGTAATTTTTTTTTTGCGTATTGCTGCTCCACGGTGTTCGATTCGCGTGCTCTCATGTCACTGTTAGACCAAGGAAGTCGATGACATTTTCCGGCGCATCTTGCTCTCGTATCACGTGTGTACTGTTTCTTTGACTCGCGTTTGTTTCTTTGACGACCGTCAAATATCTCGTGTTTTTTTTAGTTTTGCAACATTCCTTAAGGAGCATGTGCTCGTTCTCTGCAATGTCGATGTTTTTGGCCTTGTTTTGTTGTTGCTGTGTTCACGCACCACGTATCTCCTTTACACTATTATCGGGAAACTGGCTAAACAATAACCTTAACTCGAAAGGGGTTCTCCAGAGCTCCCTCTGACGGAGATCCTTCCTCCAGCAGTAGCGTGAGGAAGCAAGTGCAGGGCTGCGCCTTGACATTCGCTTATAATTGAGCTTATGGCAGGGCTCGTCAACCAAAATAATAAGAGCCATATTTGCTTTTGCGAATTCGATAACAACGTAAAAAAAAACCCCACTCAATATTTCAAGCGCCTCGATGCCATGCGAATAACGCGAAGCAGCAGCCTTTTAAAGAGCCGCACGCAGCTACGGAGCCGCAGGTTTCCGACCTCCCCCCCAATGGGGGTCCCACCGCTTGCTGAGCAGGCCATGAGGACACCTGCCATGGCTGGGCCAGGGAGGATCCCGGGACCACCCAGGGAGGAAAGAGGCTGAAGGAGGTGGAGGGGGGCGCCACTTGGGGGTGGAGAGGCGAGGATTTACAGGGCGGGGGGCAAGGGGGGGGGGGTCAACGCGGGGGGGGGGGGGCACAATGACTGCCGGACACAAAGCAGGCGCGCACTGAACAATGGGGTCACTACACGGGTGAGATGCGGTACGGTAACGCGCACTGTGTAATTTTTTAGGCTATTACAGAGCGAGCTGGGTGAAGTGGTGGTTCACGGACTGCGCTAGAATTCGGGTGGCGCTTCAGCGGCCGTCTGGAACGCTCTTCCTTCCAATACGAAGAAGCCACTTGAGCTATGGACTTTACAAAATTTAGATTGGCAACTCATTTTTTTACAACTGCTTTTTGTGTGTTCGTTTGTTGTCTTCCCCCCCCCCCCTGCGCACCTTCGATTCACACGGTTGGCGACGAAAGAAGTTCAACAAACAGACGACTCCGCGCTGATCCACGTTCGCCTCTGCCTGTCTCTCGGTGTCATTCCAAACATGCATCACGCCGCACTTATATCTACGTTATTTGCGGTCGCTGCTGCATCGGCAGTGGTGCACAAACACAAACACAAACAACAACAAGCTAAACAGAGTCGTCAATCACACTCATGCCATGAAAGGAAAACAAATGTACAATAGGCGACGTTTCGCACCATGGTCCTCCTTTACGTGTTTGCCGTGAAGAAGGGTCACTGTCTAAAACGTCGTCTATTATATGTTGCCTTCAAAGGCCACAGAGTTATTGACGAACGTGTTGATTTTGTTTTGCTGTTGTTGTTCTTACTACTTATTTGCGGCACTCTCAGCCTCTGTTAACCATGCTTCTGGCAGTTTGCACTGATTGAAAACAACATCTTCCACAAGCACATTGGGATCACTCCATTCTTCTATTATTCACCTCTTCATTTCCAAATGTGCCTTCAGTAAACCGCGCCGATTTCTAGTTTTCGTCCCTGTAATGTGTATTATATTTATTTGATTTCCTAACGTGTTGTGTCACAGGACCTCGGGGCATTGACGTGGCCGCTCGCCGCTTGTTGCATGCAGAGGTTCACGGTTCCATTCCAGTGGACGCCCTGGTTATTAATGCAGGTGCTATTACCATATTATTATTGCGTGCCGTCTGCTTCGAGGTGGATGTTGAATATCACATGAGATCACTCGCAAGAGTATAGGTCATTGTGTGCTTACGCGAGTGTCCAAATTTGTTAAATTCTAAAATTAAACACAAATTACTCAATTGGGAATATACTTAGCAATCATTGCCGCCGACTGACAGACGAATACCCCAGGTGGTCACTCTTACAAATGAGACGCTCCTACTCTCTTGAGTTCTCACCAGGTTAAACAAAATATATTTGAACTTGACCTTTGTTTGCTTTGTTAAAAGTCACTGTCATTAAACAAAAGTCACGGTCATTAAATGAAGTAAAGGTCACTGATACGCGATTATGCAACCCGCATAAAATATAATTATCTTTCCTTTGTAGACCAAGGAAATCTTTTCCCGAGGGCCCGACTGAGGGCCTGAATATGACTTTCAAATACCTCTCGTGGCCCGCACATGGCCACACAACTCTTATTAGTGCGGATACCGTTATTTCAGAGTGGTTATCTTTTTGGGGTTAGATCGCATAAATATAAATGTGTCCTTAAACCCGCCACCATCCGGCACAGCCAGCTTTGTGTCTCGCCTGATGAGACTGGTTGTAATTACTGGCGAAACGTCGTACTCGAATTTTAAATGTTGTGGGTTTACTCTCCAACACACCAGGTGTGCTGTATTAGTAACGAATTTGCATGGTTTTTTTTAAGTTACAAACCTTACTAATTGGCTGTGTCGGATGGTGGCGGGTTTAGCGACACATTTAACCTTAAAATGACCTCTATTGTGGATAATGTTGGTCGCGAAAGCAGACGGGTTAAACTAAGATTCTTGCATTGACGGATAAACATTGTTAGTGGGGGTGCTTTGCAGTACGTGGTATGTCTGCTAGGTAGGCCCCACGTTGCTCCGGGTCGTATACAATGAATTCGGAGGTTGGATGCGGCTCGCGGGGCTGTAGATTTCCTTCTGCTCTTCGAAAAGACAAATACATACGCTGTGTGCCCCCCGCTGTTCGATACAAGTTTGTGGCTTCGATAATAAAATAAAATAAACATTAACGTTCAAGAGTACGCTAGTGACGTCACTGCAGTGACATTGTGATAGAATGTTTGAGAGTTACCCCCACAGCAAGGCCATAGCCATGGAGTCAACATTGGGGGGAACTAAATCTTCCAGGGTGTCTAGGGGACCCAACCCAGAAAAATATCTAAATTTGCAAACTCATTTCCTGCCTAAAATATTTAAAAAAATTCACTAACACATGGGATGGACTTTTTCTTTATTTGTTACAATGTCTAATAGTGTATTGTTTTACATTGCTCTGTTTTTACTTTTTTTTACCATTTCTTGTTTCATTGTATGTCATGGCAGAGATTAGGGATTAATAACGTACAACCATAACCACAATCATATAAACAGAAATCTATGCATTGATTTATATGAAGACAAGTCCAGATATTGTGGCCAAGGTTTATCAAATTGTTGTTTTTATTTACATAACAATTTTTTATAGCAATCTATTGATGGGGACATTTTGAGCATATTTGAATATTGGGGGCGGGGATATATATATATATATATATTGGGGGGGGTGGATATGTCCCCCCCTCCAATATATATTATTATTACGGCCTTGTCCAACAGTGAGTGACGCTCCTGACCACGACTATCCTGTTGTGTGTGTGTGTATATATGCATCCAGTAATACCCCGGTTTACGTTGGGGATGCGTTCCTGAAATGTGCGACCACGAATATGGAAACGACGTCAATCGAAGAAGCGATTCACGGGGAAGGTGGAGACCGAAGGCTGAGAGGCGACGGGAACGAGACAGGAGGGACGGTGCTGTCAGCAACGTGGGGGTTGAGGCGGCGCAAATCACGTGGCGGTGTTAATAAAGTGACGACGTATCTGCGAAACGACGTAAAATGGGGCAGAGATACATCGAGGTTTGACTGATACTCTTAGTTCTTTCGGTAAAGTCACGTAGGTAAAAAATGAAATTAATAAAAATAAAACAATAAAAATCACGACGTTTCGGAGGCAACACAAGTCTCCGTCATCAGGTGGGACCGTCACAGCCAGATTTGCTGCATCAAGTGAGGCAAGGATTCAAGATGTAATCCCTTAAATGTAAGTTGAGGGGGGAGGAGAGGGGGGGGGAGCTCATCAGAATGTGGTAGCCAAATAATGGAACGTATCGAGGTTTGACTGTATTATCATTGAAAGGTAAAGGTACAGCCCCTGAAATGGCTCGCCTATTGCACTGCTGGCGAAAGGGGGAGCTCCGGAGCTCCGGAGAGCCCCTCTCGAGGCTATCTTGGCCTCGTCTTCCACTCTTGCCAGACGCCTACGAAGCCCACGCTTTACCCCACCACACTCAGGGGCTGAGTGGACAGAGGCGGGGATATTTTATTTATTTGCCGATTGTTTGAAGTGCCGCAAACCGGGAGATCGAACCGGCTACCTCGGGATTTTCCCACGGCGGCATCGGGATTTGCTGGTGTTGTTGTTGTTTTTGTTGTTTCGTAAACAACGCCTCACACTCCTGTCAGCCCGGGACACAACTGCGCGTCTGTGCCTGCCAGATAAGATCGGTTATATTGTTGCTTTGTCCTGAAATAAATCACACATTGTATCATTCAACACGTCACCTGCCCTTATTAGGCAAGAGACATATTTAGTAAACAGTCGGGTGCGTGTTGGCGAAGGGATGGCGTAGTGACGTAACCGAATAATTAAATAATGTACCCAATCCACTGCTGGATGAAAGCCTCCCAACGCCGTGATCCTGTCATGGGAGCTGTTTGACCATACTTCACCACGCTGGTTTGTGAAGGCAGGAAGCAATAGACGCGGATGCACTCTGTCGAAGCACAGCACAGCACTGTGTTTTGTCGCACGATGTTCTGCTGCCCACGATTGCATCTGCATGTACGTATGTTGAACTTCGTTGGTACCGTACGTAGACACCCGTGCTAATCGGAGGCGCATCTATAATACTGCATAGCTGTAATTACATCCCTCTATAACCCGCAACGGGCTATGAATATCTTTTGGAGGGGCTCTCTGCATGGGGCCCTCTCGATTGGATGACGGGACCTTCCATCAACAGTGGTGTGAGCAACCCAACTGCACGGCAGCGCCTTTACCACTCACGTCACGAGGAAGTGGGTCCACTGCGGGGCTGGCTGAAGCCGCGTTGCCGGAGCACAGCTGAGAGCTGAGTGGTTCGTTCGCGCAGCGCGCCTTCCCTGCGGGCACCGCTGCTGTACACGTGACAGTCAACGCCATACCTGAGAGATGTGACAGCACCCCACGTCTAACCCCCCCCCCCCAACCACCTCCCTACTCCCCCCCTCGCCGCCTTGAGTTCTGAAGACGATTGCGAGTTCCGCACGACCGCGTGCAGAGAGCGCATGGCCACCCCCGTTGTCGTGAAGAAGGCCCATTGCCTGAAACGTCACCTTTTGACGCGTTTTGCGAACGGCAACCTCACCCGTTAACAAAACACGTCAATGATGCTCATCGCCGCCCACTCGAATCCCGATCCCCCTCCCCTGCTGTGAATCGCGCTGCTGCTGCTGTCACCGTGTCGGGGCCTCAGCCAGATGGGGAAGGCCGCGGGCGAACAGAGGGGACCCACGTGGACCTCGAGAATGAGCAGCTCCTCGTTCGAGATCCAAACAGCGCACGCCTCCTGCAGTGCCGGATAAAGCTAGTGCGGGGCCTGTAGCTTATGTTGTTATAATGGGGCCCTAAATAATACTAAAACATTAATATTAAACACGTACATTTTTTACTTGCATAGTAAAGTAATTGTGTTTTTTCATTTGCTATACGGCCAGGTAATAGGACAAATCGATAAACCTTAAACACCCAGTCGTTCATAAAAGTTGAAGGCGGTATAGTACTATAGTAATAGAGCAAGTGCAAAATCACTGAACCGAAATTGATAGCTTGAAAGCATTTAGCTACATATGTAGTAGCTACCACACGTGTTGTAGCTACTACACGTGTTGTAGCTACTACACGTGTTGTAGCTACTACACGTGTTGTAGCCACTACACGTGTTGTAGCCACTACATGTGTAGCTACTTTTGCTTGTTGTAGCTAATACACGTGTTGTAGCTACTACACGTGTTGTAGCTACTACACGTGTTGTAGCTACTACACGTGTTGTAGCTACTACATGTGTTGTAGCTACTACATGTGTTGTAGCTACTACACGTGTTGTAGCTAATACACGTGTTGTAGCTACCACACGTGTTGTAGCTACTACACGTGTTGTAGCTACTACACGTGTTGTAGCCACTACACGTGTTGTAGCTAATACATGTGTTGTAGCTACTACATGTGTTATAGCCACTACATGTGCTGTAGCTACTACATGTGTAGCTACTTTTGCTTCCAGGATAATCCGGCACTGACCTGCTGGCATTGGCATCCCCCCTCCTGGAAAACACCGGTGGTGGGACCGTCAGCCGCATCAGAACCGCAACGGGCCGCTGCGCACGTCTCCTTCGCGAATGGTAAATAAAAGAGATGAGCCACATGACGTATGTGGCCATGCAACCCAAACTCTGGAGCGTAGAGTAAACCCACTGTCGTCTGCGCTCATTCAACGGAGGAGGAGCATCAAAACTACACAAACACTCTCCTGAAACCCTCCCGTGACGGCTAGCAGACCTCGACATTTAGCTCCTGAACATATTGCCATCACACGCAACAATATCATAGAATGAATTCTAGATTTGAAGCTTTCGTGACTGCAAGGATTCATACTCTTTAGTTTTTTCGGTAAAGTCACGTAGGTAAAAAAATAAAATAAAAAATTAGTATTTTATTTTATTTCTATTATTACTTTTAGTAATTTTTTATTCATTTTTTTACCTACGTGACTTTACCTAAGAGTATAATAGAATGAGTTTTCATCTTTCGGATGCAGCCGTGTGTTGACGAACGTGTTAGCTTCGTTTTTGCATTACGAAGCGCATTCCCTGCAGTGACGTTATAAGCACCATCGGAGAGCACAGGTGATAGCCAAGGCCTGGTGGTATACAGGTGGGCCCTGGTGGTTATCGGAGGCGGGAGTCAAAACCACTTTCACATTTCGGGGCCGCGTGTCACGCGCGATCTTACAGATTTGGAAGCCCGCGTGGTTTGCAAGGCCACATGCATAGAGCGCCTGGCCATTCCCCGTCGCTCAGACTCCAAGTATATTAGTGCCCTCTGCCCTCTGCAAATGCCAGCGGACCTAGTAATGCTTCAAACGGACTTGGGAGATGAAGCAGATTTCGTTTGCGCTGTAACTTGACCCACCTTTTTAAAATAAATTAGCGGACCGACCTGTTCCGTGTCAGTCAACAGTTGGTAAATGGCGATTAGTTGAGACACAAGGAGAATTTCGCTCGGGACAATGGCGAGACTTGTAATTTGTGTGTGTGCTACCACGCCGTAGGTATTTGCACTTTGTTTTTTTTTCCCTAAGTCTGCGCTAACCCACTTCGTAGAAGCGCATAAGTGCGTAGTCAACTTTCACTCAAAGCCTTTCGCTTGTTGAGCCGAGTGTTTATTCCTCGAGCGACGCAACACAAACATTGATGGGGTTTTGTTTTATCTCCAGCGGAATTTAGCGACCATTCTCAATTGCGTTCGCGCTCTGAAAGGGAACACTTTGTTGTTGTTTGTATTGCAAGGAGGGGCGGGAGCGCGCAGCGCTAAGCCCACTGCGCTATGGATCCCGTTGAGCCGAGTTCGATTCACGAACACGGCTAACATCGGTGGCGAGTGATAACCGAACAGATCATATGGGCAACCAACCCCCTTCTACCAGCTCACCACCCTCACACCACTTCACCAACCCGCATTGATCAGCGTGGTGAAGTATGGTTAAACAGAGACCCTAACGAGCAACACTGCGTGTGGAGGCCTTCATCCAGCAGTGGATTGCCAAGCTCCAAGTTCAAGGCGCAGTCCTTGCAATTGCCTGCTCACTGAGCTGCTGGCTCTAGAAAACGAATCTGGAGGGTGTTTTGGCCTACTCTTTCACGCTGGCCAAACGTCTCGAAGGGGTGGGTGTGACCCGAGCGTTAACCCCCACCGCAGGCGACGTGCGGATGGACTAACGGTGGTGTGGTCGTTCACACTGCCAGGCGGACAGAGGCGGCACGACCGAAAAACGTTCGCGGTGCGATGTGTTTGTTCGTAGTCACTGCCGGATTGTGCGTGCGTGCTCGTGAATTCGTCACAAAGCTGCCACTGCTGCTGCTGCTGCCGCGTGAAAACTTTGCTTGGAAATCCAAGCGTGCAGGATTTGCACAGCACCGTCTCGCGTCATTGGCGACGGTCAACCAGACCACAACGCAGACAAGTGGCACCGTCTAGAATGCAGGTTCTGCTACCCGTATCAATGCCTGAAGGTGCACTCACTCCGCGCCCTGTTGTGTGCTCTTCCTTCCGATATTAGGGAGCCACTGGAGCTACGCACTTTTAAATCATCTCGATTGAAAACTCATCTCTTAGAACTGCGTTTTGTGTTTAGTGTTGTCCTTCCCCCGCACCTCCGATTAGCACGGTTGGCTACGTACGATGCGAAAGAAGTTCAACACACATTAACTACACTATACACTACACTAGAATACACTACACTATACACTATACTATACACCACGCTACGCAACACGTTATACACTACACTACTATACACTACACTACGATATATTAACCTACTGTATACTACACCACAAAACTAAATTGATAATAACATTCTTTAGAAATTACTTTTGTGTTTAGTTTGTTGTCCTTCCCCCGCACCTCCCATTGGCACAGCTTACTACGTAGGGTGCGAAAGAAGTCCAACACGCATACGTGTACACGTGCATTCAATCGTGGGTGGCGCTTAGGAAGCGGGATTCATTCAGCAGCGGACCGATCATGGCTTAGGATGAGATATCAGTTACAACCCTGTGTCCATCCACTGCTGCATGAAGACCTACCCGTGGCACGTCCGCCACGAGGGTTGTGCGACCATACTTCACCACGCTGGCCGACGCGGCTCGGAGTGGGCGCGGAGAGATAGGGAAGAGCGCCAGTTAGCAATTCACTGACGTTAGCCACATCAGGGAATCAAACTCAGGTGCACATAACAGAGCGTTTGTCAAACGGCGCTGCCGCTCTCGCCCCCTCGTCCTACATATACACAAGCACATTCACTTGAGCCAGAACTTGACAGCTCTTTATGTGTGTGTGTATATACTCGCGAAACAGTTAGAGAAGGACATCAAAATCACTTGAGACAAACATCACTTCGCTGCAAAATGTACCGTGTATGGATTCGCAGCCGCGCCGCTGACAGATGAGACTATGGGAGGCCCGAGTGTTTTGGCTGGTGGTCATCCATTCAGAGTTGGAAGGAAACTGCAAATGGGTTGAGTGAGTGAGAGAGAGGGAGGGAGGGAGCCTGCGGATGGGGGAGGGTTAGGAATGGTTATGGAAATGCTTTTCAGCCAGCCATTCGGATATATGGGGGTCAAAGGTCCCTCCGTGAACCATACATTCTGCTTGGCCTCGGAGTGAATGTGTATGCCTGAGAGCAATAAAGGATAGCACCTGCTCATGCGTGCCTGTATACACACTCTTAGGCTGAAGTATCAGGTGACAATGTACCGGCGTGTCTTTTTGGACGATCTGCGTTCGCTTGGTGAGCGCAAGTTCATGGCCGTCGCTGTTGCACTGTAAAATGTGCACTGAGTGCCGAATGCGCGATCATTACATGCTGGTAGGTGGACTGCTCTAGGATTATTACCGTAAACGATGTACTACTCCGTGCGAATTTGCGCGCACTCTGTCAATGTTGGACGATGGTTGATCCAACCACCCCAAGCCACACAGACGCCGTGCGGGCTCGTGGGGAATTTGACCACTGGTTTGCACGCGTTGGTGAAGCGTAGAAGCACAGCACAACAACAGATATGGCTGCACTGGCTTCTGTAGCACACCGTATATATAGCACTGTGTAACTTATGCGGGATAGAATTTTTGTTATTATTATTATGCAAGCCGCTTTATAAATAAAGATGCTGATAATGATTTAGGTGGTGAGGGTAATGACACCGATAATTGTGTTATACATCTGTTTTATGTATACTAAGTTGTGGAGCGGTGGGGCAGTGGTATGCGAACTGCGTTATGGACCCATCAACTTCAGTTCGAATCCCAGCGAGGGCTGACATCAGTGGCGAGTGATATCTGAACCGACACTTCACCAACCCGCACTGACCACCGTGGTGAAGTATGGTCAAATAACCCCTACCACTGACACAGCGTGGGGAGGCGCTTATCCCGCAGTGTATTGACAAAGGTCTGTACGTGATTATTGAGCAATGGAAATAAAACAATGTGGCTCCAAAAACACTATTTTCAAAGTTGATAATCATAATGTACGCCCATTTGTCAATGCACCGCTAGATTTAGACATACACAAAGACAAAGTTCCCCCGTATAGTCGTCAGTAGACTGTTGAGGCAAGTGCTGTTAGCGAGCACCTATGAAAGCCTGCATGGCACACGATGTGGTGGGTGGCCATCACCACGCCCGGCCGCCTTTATCTTGCTAGTGGCGATGTTTACACACCGCACCAGGTACTCATTTGAGGCTGAGTCGACCTAGGAGAGACCCAGGACCGGTTCAGATAATCGTTACGGGTGTTGGCCGCGAGCGGGAATTAAACCCGGGTCCCCAGGTTTATAGCGCAGCGCGCTAACCGCTACGCTACCTCTCCCCACGCCGTATCTGTCATAGAGGATGTTCCAATATACTTCACCACATTGTTCAGCGCGGTTTGCTTGAGATTGCGCCCTTTGGAAGTCACCGCTTTGGATGTCACAGATTACAGTCGTGGCCGGGAATCCAACTTAAGCCGCCAGACTCGTCGTGCAGTGCTCTAACCGCTGCGCCACCGCTCCACTCGCATGTAACATGAAGGGTAAAGAGACGTCCTCTCGTCTCGGCACGTTCGTCGCTTGGCTAAATAAATAAATAAATAGTCCGCGAAGCCAATAGGCCGAGAGACTAAAGCAGATTCAACGTTTATTTGGAGAGACAAACGCAAGTTTGTTTGTGGATGTATGGCAAGCATGAATGATATTTTAAGTAATAGTTAAACCTAACATGTTCTGCAATTGAAAAGTTACACCTATGTTTGAACAATGCATGGTGTATATATAAAACATATATGGTCGTAAACGCAACTTTACTTTAGGAGCCCCAGAGTAATTGTGCAATAAGCTCAATTCACATGACTGGATGACCTCTCAAGCGGAATGCCACTGGGCAGCGAGCGGGCGGCCTCGATGCTGCAGGAGACATGCCGGGCACCCGTCGCGTCTGAGTTTGATTCCAGGCCAGGGCTGACACCTGAATCGATCCTGGGTCCCCTGTTCAGCAATCTGCACAGACCGGCGTAGTGAAATATGGATTGTCAAAGAGCTGGACGTAAGTGAATTCATACTTAGGCCACCATCCTCGAGTGATTAATTGATTGATTATTTAATGCACATTAAATAACGCATACGAATGAATGTACATTAACGACTACATATGAATAAATGAATATTCAATATCAGTGGTCTACGGCTATCTGTCAATGCACTGCTGGGTGACGACCTCCTAACGTCGTGTGAGGTTATTGGGGTTGTTTGGCCATACTTCACCACGCTGGTCAGTGCGGGTTTGGTGAATGGGACGACCAGGACACGTGCATGCTATTTGGTATTTTTTTATTTCACAGCCCCCGACGCTGCTATCGATGAAGACGTAGTAGGCTGAAATCGCTCCAGAGTTCAGTCCGCACAATTTGCTTGCGTAAGCAAACGCCGCCGTTTAAACAGCAACGAGTCGAGAAGGCGATAGGGCCGATCGACTTAACACACACACACACGCACGCGTTTCACTGCTACGTGGAGACGCAGCGGAGGATCGAGATTTATTTATTTCATCCACAGACACTTTAAAGGGCGCCGGGAGACATGTACGGCCAAAAGCTGCGCTGTGGCTTCGGATAGGCGGCATTCGGATGATGGATGATGGGTTGGGGCCGGGGCTAGGGTACGTGCAAAAACAGACACCCCGTCCCCCCACCTGCACTGCCCTCAAAGACAAAGATCCCCCGTATAGCCTTAACAGACTGTTGGGGCAAGTGCTGTTAGCGAGCACCTTTGAAGGCCGGCACGGCACACGAGGGGGGCCAGCACCACGTCCGGCCGCCTTTGTCTCCCCAGTGGCGATGTTTACACACCGCACCAGGTACTCATTTGAGGCTGAGTCGACCCATGGGAGGCCCAGAACAGGTTCAGATAATCGTCACTGGTGTTGAACTCGGGTGGCCAGGTTCGTAGCGCAGCGCGCTGACCGCCACACCACCGCTCCCCTGCTCGCCCGCCCCCCACACACAGACACACGAACCCCCTCCACCAACATCGCAAACTTCATTTAGCCCCGACACCTCGGCGCATTCCGCTCTGTCTGACCGCACGGACTCTGTGATTAACGGCTTCTCTTCTCTTTTGCTTGGTGGGGGTTTTCTTTTCTTCTTCTTCTTCTTGTCACCATCGTGGCAAAAAGGTAATCATCTGGTCCACGGAGCGATCCCGCATGCGGTTAATGATAATGGCATATAAACTTGCGGTGTTATTGTAAGGACGAGCGTGTATACCCTGCTGTCGCTGACCCGTAAACTGTAATCCATCACGGATAAATAACGCGTGTAATGTACTCAAGGTATATACAAATGTGGAGCGGGGCCGTATAAAGTGCCACGAGTATGTGTAGACAATCGCAATGTTTAAGCGTATAAAGAGCAGCGTGACTAATTGCTCGAGGAAACATTTATCTCGAGGGTTTATTGTGCATACATAATGCGTACGCGGCGGGGTGGAGCGGTGGCGCTGCGGTTAGCGCACTGCGCTTCTATGAAACCACCACCACAGAGTTCGAGTCCAGGTCACGGCTGTCTGAATGGGTCCTGGTGTCATCTTCCCTCGTTCAGCAACCCGCACTAACCATCGTGGTGAAGTATGGTCACACGACCCCACCGAGTATAAAGCTTTATTATTAGAAAACTTACTTATGTACATATACGGTATAATACACGCACGCACACACATACGTGAACAACATAAAACAAAACATTTCTGATCATTGGTGCTTCACTGCGTGATGAAGTCCTTTCCACGTCGTGTCGATCATGGGAAAGGGTAGATTGATTGACCATACTTCCCCACACTGGTCAATGCTTCGCAATGATGCGAAGCATTGACCAGTCACGTCGCCTGTTTTCACATCGCAATGCGCTAACCACTCTGCCCCCCCCCCTACATACACAGTATAATATACATAGCGCTCACATATTACATGCAAACTACTCTGTGTGTACGTGTACGTATGTACACACAGTACGTATGTAATACAGAGTACGTATGTACACACAGCGTAAGGCAAGTAGACAAATAATACTCATGGGATTATGAAATAAATTTCATGCCACAAAACGCCTGCATTGTTATCAATGTGAGTATGAAATTGCAAGGCCTTTTCAGTAATTGCCAATTTAATAGGAACGGGTAAGGTCATTACACAATAGCCCTGATTTCCAAATTCTATACGGGTTGCAGATAAAGTCCCCCTTAAGTATGACTGCATGTGCGTATTGTGTTGCATATTTGGTGCCAAAAAAACTCCCAGCATATATCCCTTTTCACATATGTCCCGTTGGGAGAAACGCACAGCAAATCCGTTGTGCACACAAGGTGGTCATTTGCCATTTAATTCCACTGCGCATTCGTGTCAACGCCCCGATCGCCACGTGGAATCACGAGCCTATGTACCCACCCATTCTTTGCAGAGAAATACATCGTCGTTGCATAACTATGAACAACAATAAAAGCTCAAGATATGCGTCCATAACATCGTTGTCTTATAAGGGAATATATATAATAGGAGACGTTTCAGGCAATGGCTCTTCTTCGTGACTCACACGCGTAACTACGAGGTTATCCTTACGGGTTTTTTCTTGCAAGAAGATAATGATTTCATAGGATAACTAGTTTGTTGTTGTTGTTTGGTTAAAATAAAAAAAGCATACACACTCGTGCGCCTTCACGCATGTATGCGTATAAAACAAACAACGATGAACGCATGCTTTTGTCATTTTCGTTTATAAAGCAGGATCGTGAGACAAGGCGGCGGCTCGGAGGCTCTGGATTCGTCACCGCTTCAGCTGATGATGATCATGATGATTATTACAATAAAGTTGCGACGACGGCTGCGTCCACCAATGCCATATAAAGAGTATACGACAAACACAACCACTCCTAAATGTAACACGTGGAAAATAATTATTGGGGGATAAACTGAAATACCAGTGAATGTAAGAACAGCGATAAAACATCGATTTAAGCGTCGATGTTGATTTTAAATCAACGCAGAGCGCGCAAGGGTGTACGTTGTGCAGCGCAATTAAGCTCGTTTGCCAAATTACCCCTGGGTGGCCAGTATGCTAAATCGGGGTTACATAACCCATCACGCGTGTATACTTGGTGTAGCACGGATATATAAAATACATATTTACATGTTCATATACATGGAGTGGGTGGAGCGGTGGCGCAGTGGTGAGCGCACAGCGCGATGAATCCGCCGTCCTGAGTTTGATTCTTGGCCACGGATCTGGCACCGGTGGCGATGGATATCTGGACGAAATCCTGGGCCCCATATTGGGCCACACCCGAGGCCCCTTCGCCAACCTGCACTGAACACGGTGGTGAAGTATGCCGAAACAACGCCTATGACCGACACGGCGTGGTGGGAGGCATTCATCTAGCAGTGGATTGGCAAGGGGACTCTTGTGCAGAGCAACTGCTCACCACCCTTCGACCGCGTCGATGATTACATCGTCGGATTGTGACGAATAGCGGGCAACTTGAAGCCTTCATCCAACAGTGGATTGACCATGGCCGCTGCTAATGCAGACATCGGCAGTAGTCCATTGAATGTGTTCTGCATGAAGACACAGCCGTGTGTAAACTCGGGATACGAGCGCTCCTGTGTATAATAAATGTATGTGTGCGAGGGGGGGGGGGCACTGCTATGTCCTCTTAACCTTTTGTTGAAGGCTCCAACAAAACTCACGGGGCGTGCGTCGACAAAGTTAATAGCGAGCAACAAATAACGCCTACCTGCAATCTTCGATTCTCCACTGACGAATAGAAACGTTAACGAGACACAATTCCATCGGTCGCACGGCCTGCAAAGTCTGCACGGGGCTGGACATTCAGCGTCTCGTCGGCGGAGTTTGACTTGTTTGGTGGTCTACAGTAACCTACGCTGCTTCATCCGCCACTCGTACGGCCCGCCTGTTCGGCTGATGCATGCGACGGCAGATGAGATGCAAACCTCATTGCCGTATCGAGTTTCTCTCGGCTCTCCGGTATCAACCATCAGAGCCTCGGTGTGCGCACACGGACGCACTCACGGGGGAGCCGATGGGCTCTGTGATTATGCAGCCGATGGGCTCTGTGATTATGTGGTTTCTCTTATTGTCGGGATGTTTGTTATTCTGTTATGCGTATCATCAACATCGTCGTCGTCATCACAGCGTTCGAATGTTCCCCAGCTGTGGCGTCAATGTGACAGTAATTCGAGTATAGGACTTGACCAATTATGTCATCTAATATATGGGGGCGGTCATAAAAAAGGTGTTTGATAACGAAATACCAAAGGAATCACACCGATGCAATGTGTGGCTTGTTTTGAAGTCTGTCGTAAAGAGCTATAGACTGTAATCATTATAAAACGCTATAAACGCGCTGTGTTAGAGTTCAATATGTGCCGTCATACTTTGTATGTAATCTACTGAATAAACAACTTGCGGGTCCGGTGACGTCGGTAAAGTCAAGGTTTGTTTCATGTTGGTGCATAATCGTGGTTATGTGTTACCATGCACGACACGCAAATCCAAATAGATATGCATATATATGTAACGACACAGCTCCGTTTGGTGTTGTTCCCTACATCAAAATGTGTTTCACGCCGAGGCTCTCCACATCACGATTTTCCAGCAGCATTTGTTTAACGCAAGGAAACTCTGTATCGTTTTCGACCTCGTGTCAAGCTTGTTAAAACAAATGCTTTTGGGTGACGACATGATATTACCCCGGTTTACGTCGGGGATGCGTTCCGGAAATGTGCGACGACGAATATCGAAACGACGTCAATCGGAGAAGCGATTTGCAGGATAGTGGCAGCAGGTGGTGGTGGTGGTGACGAAGGCTGAACGGCGATGGATACGAGAAAGGAAGGCCGATACTGTCAGCGACGTGAGTGTGGGGGTTGAGACGATGCAAACCGGGTAGTAGCGGTGCTAATAAAGTGACGACGTATTTGCGAAACGACGTAAACAAAGGGGAGACGTGAAGTCGCGGTACGACTGCATTGCCCAGAGCACTCCGAACAAACCATCGGGTCTTGTTCAATGCACAACCAAATTGTGTCCATCTCCATTCGGCTTTGTTGGAGACATCAGCAAAGTTCCGCTCGTGTTTCCTTCAACATGCAATGTTGTTCCACAGCAACGCGTTGTGATTTTGTTTAAAGTCGAAACCGTGGATGTGTAAACTGCCGTAAGCGGTACGCACACCACGTAACCTCCACCCGCCAGGCTGGTGTGTAGAGAGGTTTTCCAAGTTCGGGTTCACATAGCCAACACTGCATCGACGCTGGCGCTAGTGGGAGAAGTGTTTGACTCATACCCGGTATTGTATGACACATAATGGTATTGTATAACGCTGAAATGTAAACTCCATTCCGTGTAATGATAGTAAAATGTGTTTTGTCAGCTTCCAACCCCCCCCCCCCCCCATTTCGATCCCGACTGTGTTGTCTGAGTCGTCACGTGGTGAGACAAGCGAGGCCGTTCGGATGTCTCGCTGAGCAGCGCGACCCTGCTGCGTGTCAGAGAACGGCCCGCGGAAGCGGATATCACAGAGCTACGTCTGAGGTTCATTCGAGTGCTCTCTGGAATTCTTACCTTGACAGTATCTCCCTGAGCCATTTGCGTGCACGGGATTGGTAAATGAATACACGTCGTGCCAAACACGGCGCGTACGTTCGCGTACATGCTCTGTATCTAAATACAATCTTGATTTGAGGCTTTCGTGACTGCAGGAATCCATACTCTTTGGTTATTTCGGTAAAGTCACGTAGGTATAAAATAAAAGAAACACAACTTATGCAACTAAACAACATTGGCGCTCTTGACGCATGTTCGTGGACACTTTCTATATAAAATGGACCACTGTGGAATCATTAATCAGGGTTAATTGACTATTCAGGCACACCTTAATGCAGACTATCATAATAATCCAGGCCGTGTGGCAGACACTGTTAGTGTCTCCATCACATGGCAGTACACGTATCCGTGAATGTATACTACTCCACTGCTGGATGAAGATTTTCCCTTGCCATCTCGATCACGGATCTGTGGTTTACTAAACGCGTAGGTCAGTGTACGATTGCGAAACAGGCTGGGATGCTATAAACCATCTGTGGTATACAGCTCACCACTGACGTTAGCCCTGCCTGGGAATCGAACTCAGTTAGCGCGGTTCATAACGCAGTTGCTCAAACCACACTAATACCCGCAGTTACAGATATACTATATTTGTGCTCGTGTAGATTTATATTTGAAACTATTTACACCACACTACCTACGGCGCGAAAGAGGTTCAACATACATACACACGGTAATATACTTAACGTATAACAATGTGTGTGTGTGAATGTTTTTTGTGTGTGTGTCTTTTACGAACATTTTGTGTGTGTGTCTTTTACGAATATCTCAACCGGTTCTGGGAAACCTCTAGGTCTACTCAGCCTTAAAATAGGATCCGGTGCTGCACGTCAGCACTGGGGATACAAAGGCGGTCGGGCGTCCAACTCGGCCACGCCACCCTTTCGTGCGCCGTGCTGCCCGCCAAGGGTGCTCGTGAACAGCACTTGCCCCAACAGTCGGTTGAGACTACACGGGGAATCTTTGTCTTGTTTCAAGTTAAATAATAAAAAGTCCGTAATGTAAGAGAGGTTCTCGCTGAGAGACAAACACTCGCCACGTTTCCGCCAGGTGGCCGAGCTCTAAAAAAAACCCCAAATTTTTAAACAAAGCCATTTCATCATATTCACAACATCCTGTTAACACGTCATAAATACACGACAATATGTTATAATTATTTTTTTATCGTCTTAAGTGTACTCATTTATTATTTTATTATTTTCCCAACCAGAGCGGATTCGCTGCAGCAATATTTGACCATGGCACGATTATCTGAACCCGTCCTGGGCCTCCCCTAGGTAGACTCGGCCTCAAACGACTTACCTGGTGCGATGTGTAAACATCGCCACTAGGGAGACAAAGGCGGCCGGGCGTGGTGCTGGCCACCCACCCCCTCGTGTGCCGTGCCGGCCTTCACAGGTGCTACTCGCGAACAGCACTTGCCCCAACAGTCTGTTAAGGCTATACGGGTAAAATGAGGATACGTATTTGTACATTGTTGAGTACAAAGTGTGGGCATTTTCCGGTCTATGACGGTCTTAAGACGTGAATTATAAAACTGGTTGTTCGTCACGGTCGTATTGCATCCATATAGCAGCATACGCGTGCATGAACCACACACATGTACACGCATCACACGAATGCACACTACACAGCGAAACAAAGAATCACCTTTCTTTCAGCGTCCCATTCGCAAAATCAGGCGTCTCTCCGCAACGAAAACCCGCGCCGTGGACATTTTTTCAGCAAATACAGCAGGCTCGTAAAAAAAAAGAGTAAAACATTTGTATAACACGCAAACACACTGGGAAACACAACTCCAAAATGTGAACACCTTCGCGATATTTCACGGCGCTATAGAGTAGCCATATCGTACTAAATAGCACATACTATATTACAGATTCCATCTGTGCGTGGCCGTGTTTAGTGGCGTCGTGGCGAGCCTAGTGCGCTACGAACCGGCGAACCGAGTTCGATTCCCGCTCACGACCAATAACAGTGCGAGCCAAAATCTGGAACCGGTCCCGGCCCTCCCCTAGCTAGACTCAGCCTTAAATGAACTCCTTGCGCGGTGTGCATTCGGCATCAGCACGATCGAGAGTGAGAGACAAAGGCGGCCGGGAGTGGTCTTCGGTCACCCAGGGACCCCTTTCGTGCGTGTTGGTCGTGCCAGGCCCATCGCAGGTGCTCGCTCCAACAGAACCGAACTTGCCCCAACAGTCTGCTTGCATCCATAATAGAGGGTTTTTGTTTGAGGTTAGATCGCGTAAATATATAAATGTGTCGTTAAAACCCGCCACCACCCGACACAGCCAACTAGTAAGGGTTGTCACGTAAACAGAACGTGGCCAATTCGTCACTAGTACAGCACACCGGCGTGTTGGAGAGCCAAGCCACGACATTTACAATCTGAGTACGACGTTTCGCCTGTAATTACAACAAGCTTCATCACCAAAAAACCCTTATTGTGGATGACATTGGTCGCGAAAGCCTACGTGTTAGTCTGCTTGCAGGATGTATACGGGGGAATCTTTGTCTGCTGCTGCGCGTGTCTGTGTGTATGCGTATCTGTGTGTGTGTGAGCGTGTCTGTGTGTGTGCGTGTCTGTGTGTGTGTGCGTGTCTGTGTGCGTGCGCGTGTCTGTGTGTCTGTGTGTGTGTCTGTGTGTCTGTGTGTCTGTGTGTCTGTCTGTGTGTGCGTGTCTGTGAGTGTGTGTGCGTGTCTGTGAGTATGCGCGTGTCTGTGTGTGTGTCTGTCTGTGTGTGCGTGTCTGTGAGTGTGTGTGTCTGTGTGTGTGTGCGTGTCTGTGTGTGTGTCTGTGTGTGCGCGTGTGTGTCTATGTCTGTGTGTGTGTGTCTGTGTGTGTGCGTGTCTGTGTTTGTGTGTGTGCGTGTCTGTGTGCGTGTCTGCGTGCGAGGCCAAACGGCGTGCCAGGCCGTGCGGGTGTCCCTGACGCTGCGATCGGGACGTCGTCCGATTGGCGGCAGGCGATAGAAATGGGTCGAGCGCATCGAGGCCGATCCGCGCGGATTGGGCGGCTCGGCGCGTCACTCGCGGCCCGCCCGACGCGTGGGCTGCGAACCTCGAGCGAGCGAGCGAGTGCCGTGCGCGTGTTTTGTTCTCGCCGTGCCCCCCGTGTCCCGCACCCATCGCCTCCTCTTCCACGACCCCCCCCCCCCCCGCCTTTCCTCCCGCCCCTCCAATGTCGCGCCGCTTCTTAATGAGCTCCCATGCACTTTAACACGTCGGACCGACACGGCCGAGGGCGCATTATGGGTCCCAGGGCAGCCAGATGAGTGCCGTGGCGTTCATCGGCTCCTCTTGCTGGCGTCTGCGCGTATATGTCGCTGACACACGGAGACGGGGAGAGCAAGAGCCAGCTTGCTTCGTCGCGTATATATTTATTATTTTCCCTCCGCCGCTGTTGGATTGTTCGTTTTTTTGCTGGCTTGGAGTGCTCGTCGCTGTCGCTGCTTTGGAAATTCTGCGTGGAACAGCTCGAGGCTGAGGGTCGTCTAGGCTGCGTCCGGATATGGGCGATCAACGGCATGCAGGCGCTGTTAAAGTGGCTGCGAAGACATCCTTCAGCATTGACAGCCTATTGCTCGAAGCGGTGCAGCGCGGATACCATCGCGGCGGCGGCAGTGACAGCAGCAGCAGCGGCGGCATTATCATCAACAGCAGCAGCAGCGGCATCATCATCAACAGCAGCAGCCGCGTCGTCAGGAGTGGGGACGGGGAAGCGGCTGGGAACGCCGGTGGCAGCACGGGCGTGGAGGAGGTGGAGGAGGTGGTGGAGGAGAGGACCCGCGGCACCGCGCGGCGCGATAGCAGCAGCAGCGGCGGCGGCGAGAAGAGGGCGAGCGCCGACGCGAACGGCGTGGAGGGATGCGACGAGGCGGACGACGAGAAGTCGTCCTGCCCCCGGCACGAGAAGAGCAACAGCAGCAGCAGCAACAGCAAGCACGAGAAGCCGCCCTTCAGCTACAACGCGCTCATCATGATGGCCATCAGGCAGAGCCCCGAGAAGAGACTCACGCTGAACGGCATCTACGAGTTCATCATGACCAACTTCCCCTACTACCGCGAGAACAAGCAGGGCTGGCAGAACTCCATCCGGCACAACCTGAGCCTCAACAAGTGCTTCGTGAAGGTGCCGCGCCACTACGACGACCCGGGCAAGGGCAACTACTGGATGCTCGACCCGTGCAGCGACGACGTCTTCATCGGAGGCACCACGGGCAAGCTGCGCCGGAGATCGGGCGCGTCCCGGGGCAAGCTCGCTTTCCGCCGCGGCCCTCTCTTTGCCTCGGCCGGCCTGGCGCTCATGGAGAGAGCGGCCTCGATCTTCTGGCCCATCATGCCCCCTCCGCCTCCTCCACCGCCTCCGCCGCATCATCCCCATCATCATCATCATCATCATCCTCACCCGTCCTCCATTCATCCTCACCTGCAGAATCATCACCAGCAGCAGCAGCAGCAGCAGCTTCAGCAACAGCACGGGCTGCATTACAGCGCAGCCCAGACGTTCCATTGCCCTCCGCACGCAAGCGCAGCTGCAGGGCTGTACGCGCCGCTGCTGTGCCACGCGGCCTTGGGAGGTCCTCCCCTGGCGCTCGCGGGAGCCTGCGGTGGCTTTTTGCAGCTTGCCGATGGGCTTAGAGGCTTTCGGGACTTACCGTTCCATCACCACCATCATCATCACCAGCAGCAGCAGCAGCAACTTACCGCGACCGCGTTTGCAGCTCTGACTGGCCTACACGGTGGGAAGGCGACGACTGAACCTCAGCAGCAAAGTCAAGTGGACGCGTCAAGCTCTACGGTGGAGCCGTGCGTGGGCACGAGCATCGTAGCAGCCATCCCCCCAGCACTCTCCGCCTTCTACCCGCGCGTGTCATCCGCCTACGCCTCTTTGCATTGACCGCGCAGCGTGCTGATGATCGCTAAGGTTTCTGAAACCACGTGTACATAGACGACACCGTGCTTTACCGATAAACAGACACAATTCAACGACGCGATCTCAAGACTGTAAGTTCTTGTTTCTCTTTGTTTATTCGTTTTCAAAGCAATCCGCACGCTCGACTCACTTGTGCGCCCAGATAATATAGCTGTATGATTTAATTGACGATTGAACGCGCCTCTAAAGTTATGCCGGCTCATGTGTACATAGCTACGATATTATAGAGGAAATGTGAATTTGTGTCATTGTGCAATAAGTCATTGTTTTCCACGGCATATACGATACACTAATCTCGGTAGTAACACACGGTACTCTCAAAGTCAACTTAAAGGAACACGTGCACAATGTGAATGTCTTGTAAATACAAACTGTATATAACGTGTTTCTGGCGTACTTTGTATGCCCTTTAGGATGTAAACTTGCAGCGTTTTTTGAATATATATAAATGACATTTGTTTTAAAACTTTTACGAACAAGTGTTTTGTTTTTGTTGTTTGATGTCAAACAAATTAGTTAATTCTTATATTTGAGTCCACCATCTAGAGGGGAGTTACAGAATTAAGTGGCAACCTTAACCCCCCCCTGTGCGTGTGTGCGTTTAATTACAATTAGATTGTCGTACAATTGTCGTACAATTTAATGCTGATGAGAGTGACAATTGTACACACCACGTATATACATGGTAGCCCAAGAGTAAGGACACGTAGGGTTACTGCATTTATTTTAACACCTGCATAAACACGTTTAAACTATTGATTATTTAAATAAATATTCTATTTGTTTATCATTATTACTATTTATTTACTATTCCTTTTCATATGACAATTAAAAATGTAAAGAACATTGACTGAATTGAGACACAACGTAACAGATTAATGTTATAACTGGTTTATTACCCTTCTATCTGGCAAACAAAACTGACACCTTTTTTTACAAGGAGTCATGTTTGCATAGACCACAAAACCTGCAGTCATAATGCAAACAAAAACATAACTCTGTATGCACTGTCCAGATTAATGTTACACCTGTAATATTTTTTTAAAGGTCATAAATTAATGTAAAAGATAATTAATGCGTACATTCATGTTAATGGGAGTAGTTTGAACATGTGTTAAAATAAATGTAATTAACCCGATGTGTCCTGAATTCTGGGGCAACCCGATATATTCGCGTGATTTGTGATACTGCTTTGGTCGCTTTGCACGAGAAAACACAAATAATAGGCAACGTTTCAGGCAATGACCCTTCTAAGTATGCATGTTGAACTTCCTTCGCACTGTACTAACCAACCGTGCTTATCGGAGGTGCTATTACAAAGGGTAGAGACACGGCGCTACGTTCCTTCTTCATATGTTCTCTCTGATATGAATGAGGTGCCAATAACCCCGAATCCGTCGCACATTATATGTTTACTTTTAGAGCGGGCCTATTGACGTCTATTAGTGCATATCTTGGTACCGTTGGGCGCACACGCCAGAATGTATGCTACGGTCTCATCGTTTTTTTACATCACAATTGCCGACACATTAAACAGGCAAAGTAAACACGCTACGGGCTATTTATATAAAAAAGACCACGCGAGATGCTTTCACGGCAACACTATAAAAGCTCTCTCTGTGTTTCTTAGCACGCGGCATTGCGCGGCAACACTGGAGAAGCTCTCTCTGTGTTTCTTAGCACGCGGCATTGCACGGCTTATGCGGCAGAGTAGCGGCCACTCACTCACTCGCACGCACTGGGTGTAGCGTCGTCGTCTCTCTCTTGTTTTTTGGAAATATTCACATTTGACGTGGTGTGCTTGATGTGTGTGTCTCTCTTTCTCTCTGTGCCAGTGATAAACACCCCCCCCCCCCGCCCCAATAAGTTAACCCACGCTCAGGCAACCCCGTGCTCAACTTGAGACACGTGTTGTGACCATAACGTCAGGTGCTGTCCAGGCTTGGTTGTTTATGGTGGTGGTATTTTCATGAATGGGGGGGGGAGGGCATCTTTCTAAAATGTTGGTCATATAATGTTGTTCTGTCTCTCTCGCTCTCTATCTCAGTGTTATGGTAAACGCGATCGGGTCCCTCTCGTCGTCAAGAGCGAGCGCTCTTCATAACATCTTCATGCGTTAAGGGACAGAGGCGCAGTCGTTAGCATTGTTGCTGCTCGACAAATCCACCAACCTGAAGTTCAATTCTCGGCCACGGCTAACATCAGTGGCGAGCGATATCTGAACCAGTGGCGGACAACTCCCTCCTCCCTCCACACCGGCACTCACAATCGTGGTGAATGTATGTGCCATGAAGGTTCATTGCCCGAAACGTCGCCTATTATATACATGTCCTTTTTTAGGCCGCAGTATTGTTGACGTCGTGGAGAATGAATGGTTAAATAACCCCCGTGACTGGCACGGTGTGGGGAAGCCTTAATCTCGCAGTGGATTTACAAAGGCTGTACACACACAGACACACACGCAGTGCATTGCTCACCAATGTGGCTTTCTCTCGGTGTACAGTTTTGTTTTTGCCAGTTTAGAGATATTCATTGAATATCAGCCCAGACCGGCTATTTCAGCCTACGAAATGACATTGTTTTTGAACGGAAGTGGATATGTACGAACGCGCATTAGAAATATATGCATTTAAATACTAAATTAATTGGTGTGTAGTATGTCAAAATCCAGATATACACCTACATAGGTATATTTATGCGTAACAATAAGTACTTGGGATACTCGGTGGCGTGACATGTAGGCCCTGAGCCCATACACGGGTATACGCATCGTTTGCGCTGCAGAGCTAATCGCGTACGTCGGTTCCAACGCACAACATCCGCTTCGGACAATCGGATGGCTACGGTGCAGGGGGAGTGCTCACGGCAACGTACAGCCCTTTGCCAATCCACTCCCGCGTGTCGTGTGAGCCTTCGACGAAGCCAATTGTCGTATATGTATCCAATAATTCAAACGTCTTCATCTGAGGACGCATTTAGCGCAGGGCCTACACGAGAACGTGCGACGAGCGTGCGTGATGCACGTCCTGGCACACACACGCACATGGCCATGTCACGAATAGATGACCACTTCTTAGAGTGGAGACAGTTACTTCACGATAGGTGCTTCTGCAAAGACTACCCGTGTAGTTTACATCCCTCCCTCTGCAAATCCACTGTTGAATGTTTTCAACAATGTATATCTGTGTAAAATGCCATTAATTAAATTAACAAGTTCCAGACATTTCAAAACGTAAACGAAACTATTAAACTATTTTCTTCGTTCACCAGATAAAATAACACCAATCGACGAAGGCTTCCCTAAGCCGTGTTGCTCATGGGGTTTCTTTGGCCATACTTCCCCGCGCTGGTTGTTGACCTTACAGGGCGGTCAGGCGGACGCGGCAGGACCGGTTCAGGTGCCACTCGCCACCGATGTGAGTCGTGACCGGGAATCCATCTCCGGACGCCGCATTCATAGCGAAGTGCGCTAACCACGGCGCCACCGCTCGCTCGACTCCACGTATGCATGTGCGGTATAGGCGTTTTATATAACCGTGCAATACCGCGTATAAAATATACACATTAAAACGTATATGCGGCTCCCTACGTACACACAATTCACGCCTATATGATTATAGACACTGTTCATGACTTGTCGTTATTTTAAAGGTTAATCGTCATAAAAGCAGCAGCTCCAACCGATTGTTGCGCCTCTAGAGAATTGGCGATTTGTCGGTGACTGGTCCGTTGAACGTTCGTTGCGTCTTTATCTCGCTCACGAGAGGGTAGTTGGTCGACGAGATGTTAACTTCCTCGCCTGGTATACAGAAGGTCGTGGGTGTCGATCCCGACCCTGACGTCTGTATAACCAGAGTTTGCGTGTCTCTCTCGCCATGGTCGCGTGGATTTTTCTCCGGGTCCTCCGGTTTTTCCCCAAACCTCCCTCCACATTCAGAAACGTATTTGGCGGCTGTACATTTTCATTTTGACATGCGACTATGTTGAGCTATCATTTGTGGCCAGGTCGCGCTTGATAAAGAGCTATGTAGTGGGCCTTACTTGGTCAAATACAAACAATCGTTTCGTAGTTTGGGTTTATTTACTGATCGCCAGTCGCTGTCCGCGAGCCAGACAGTCCTGCAGAAGTTTGCCTCGAGACTTAAATGTTCTGTACAGCTTACGAATTGCTTACGAAGCAACGACATACAGTGCATTCGAGACGGATAGCCTTGTTATTGTTATTAAACTTAAAGTACTACAGGTGACAGATGTTCAGCATTTTAAAATGCCTGTGCGTTTGCGTCACATAATACCGCGACAGTTTTTACGAGCGAATATGAGCAGAATTCCATTCGGTGCCTCCACATTATAACAACAACAACAAAAGCGAAGTCACAGTCCATCCGCCGATTGGCTTTCCAGACCAAAGTCATTAAGCAGCTTTTGTTTAAGCAAGGCAAACTCTGTACCCGGTTTCGACATTCCGAGTCTCATCAGCAGGGCCCGACATTGTTGATATAAACATTTGCACAATGTATCCTCGGTATGTACACTATGCTCATATCGTTGGCTACTGCCCGAGTCGATACAACGAAAGTGAAAGCAGTTTATTTCGCGAGGAAATGAATAAATGCTCATATAAGTGCATCCATGATCAAACATGGCGGCAATGCGCCCTCCCACAGAGTTGCACGTGTGTGCGTGCGTGTGTGTGCGTGTGTGTGTGCGTGTGTGTGTGCGCGTGTGTGTGCGTGTGTGTGTGTGCGTGTTGAACTTCTTTCGCACCGTACGTGGCCAACCGTGCTCATCGGAGGTGTGGGAGCAAAGTTATGCAAAGAGCGGCAGGCCAGGTGCCTTACTATGTTTTGTGAAAAGTATCTACTAATTGTTTTTCTGCTTTAACTTCTGCATTTTAACCCGGTCACTCGGGCAAGGAGTGTTTGATCAAATAGGACGGGACGAAGAACAACAAGGGTGTATCGATTGCAACCGTGTTGCCCCAAAAGGGACCTTTCGTGCATAATTGATATCCATTACAACACCTGTCCACGATGTGCTGATGATCCAGAAGGTTTGTGATGTGTCGTTGTACACCGCATCCACGATCGATCGATTTCAAAATGTAATTTGGTCACAAGATGGAATGTTTCTTGACAAATATTTCTTGATATATAATACATGCCATGGGAAGGGTTTCAAACAGGAGTGGTTTGACAATAGGAAGTGAATACAGGTCCACATCATTGGCATATTTTCATAGCAACACCCAGCACCAAATGGTGACTACTAAAACTTCCAATGTGCGGTTAAAATATATTACTATCATTGGAACCTCATTTGCCAGTAAAAAATATAAGTGTTTTTTTACCCTTTTATCTGGCAACAAAACTGACACCATTATCAAAGCTAACACCATTATCAGAGTTATGTTTTTGTTTGCATTACGACTGCAGGTATTGTGGTCAATGCAAACATGACTCCTTGTAAAAAAGGTGTCAGTTTTGTTGCCAAATAAAAGGGTAAAAAACAATTATCATTATAATATATTACTACTCAAGCCGTAGGTCTGGTGTAGTTATACCAATAGATTACTATGATAATACTATGATAATCCATATTATAATAGTATTTGTGCCAATAACGGCTTATCAGTGCCATCTAGGGTGGCACATGATAACAACGCTTAGAGCAATGTAAGTGTAAATAAAAATGTGTCTATGATAGCAAGCTTACCGTGGCAGCTATTTCTCGGAAACATATCTTACAACTTTTGACTTAAAGCTTTCGTGACTACAGGAATTCATATTCTTTGGGTCTTTCGGTAAAGTTACGTAGAGAGGTTCAAAGAAAATAACAAAAAACTACGACGTTTCGATCGCAACACAAGCGGTCGTCATCGTCATTAATCCCCTTTTCCTGATGACGTCCACTTGTGTTGCGTCGTAGTTTTTTGTTGTTTTATTTGAACCTATCTATGTGATTTAAGCGAAAGACCCAAAGAAAATATCTTACAACTGTACCATATAGTATGTTCGGCCGAGTATGTCGTTTGTAAATATACATGACGTGAAAACAACCACGACATCGGGCGAATGAAACATGCATAGTTTACGATAAGATTTCAATCGGTAAAGTCACGTAGGTAAAAAATAAAACAAAATAAAAATAAGACATGAAAATAGAATAAATAAATAAAAGTGAATTTTATCACGACGTTTCGACTGCAACACAAGCAATCATTATTATTTAATTTTATTTTTTACCCACGTGACTTTACCGAAAGAACCAAAGAGTATGGATCCTTGCAGTCACGAAAACTTCAAATCTAGAAAGATTTCAATCGTGGTGGATATTTCCCGTGGTGGATATTGGTATCATTTTCTCCACCCCTCGTGGTAACAACCAAAGATCCCCTAGACTAACGGGTTATCGAGCTTTCTCGCTCGGATCACAGAATGCCTATGCCATCATACCACGCTCGATTCATTCTCTCTTCGCTGCGTCAGGGTGTGAGCCCGCTCAGAATCCAGGGTCTGGAATAAAACAAAAGAATGCCCCTCTGACAGATGAAACACATAATCGAGTGCTCTCAGCATTACCACAGATTTGAGGTGAATTTTGAGGCCAGCCATTGAGGTGTGTTCAATGTTGAGCTGGCAACGTGATTTGTGTTTTATACATAGAGCCCAGAGCAACGTGTACACGCGTAATGATGCATGCGTGGAGGAGAATTACAACTGGACAGGTCTGGCACAGTCAATTTTGATGACAAAACTAATCTTGAGCCACAGGGGATAATCTTTGTCTGCTGTTCGCTGCAGGAGCCCTCACGCTAACCTGCACACGTGTGCACGCGGTCAGATTATGATGAACGTGAACATGCTGAACACAATGACTGGATCCAGCAGAGGTACAGTATATATATATAGGGTACAACAGTGAGTGAAGAAGACTTACAGAAATAATTGCATGACATTCACACAAATCTTAGCGTTCGTCATCTAGCACTACCTTACGACAGGCAAATGCATGTGAACACGGTATAGAATGGGCAGACGTATCGGAGCATGACCCTTCTTGAGACCAGAGAGGATACAGGCACGATAATAATGTTGCTCGTATTTTTTTTGTTACATTTTTATAAAGTTGACAAACAACTAGTTTTACATTTACACAGGAGCAGTTGTTTGTGTTCGCATAGACGCTGAGCATTCAAATAAACCCGACATAGACATATACACTCATTCACGTGTATAATACGATTCTTTGCGCAAAGCCTGCCATATGTCGGATGACCCAAATCTGATTTGTCAGCATGGGAAGCACTGACGGGTGTCCATGGATGCATCATCCAGCACTAGGTCATTATAATGACAACAGTTTGGACTGAGTGAATACAATGTTGGCAACATATTCCGTGCTACACTCAACATTAGTTTTGCTCGTTTGAACGGGAAAACTCACGAGTCATCTTCTTCAACAGCACGTAGCAGACGCAGTCGAGAGAGAGGGCTACGTCGCCGATGCCGTTGTGGGGACGCGTGGCGCTTTAGTGGCATGAGACCCGTTGCGATGCATTCTTCACACCAAAGATAAAGATTCCCCGTATAGGTCTTAACAGCCGGTAGGAGCCAAGTGCTGTTAGCGAGCACCTATGAAGGTCTGCACGACACACGACGGGCGGAAGGAGGGGGGTGAGATTGGTGGGTGGTCAGCACCACCACGCCTTTGTCTCCCCAGTGGCGATGTTCACTACACATCGCACCAGGTTACTCATTTGAGGCTGAGTCGACCTACGGGAGGCCCAGGACAGATTCAAATAATCGTCACTGGTGTTGACTGTCAGCGGGAATCGATCACGGGCCGCCGGGTTCGTAGCGCAGGGCGCTAACCACTGCGCCACCGCTCCCCACATTATTCAGACGTCATCGACCTATCTCAAAGTACTCTCCAATTATAACGGTTTAGTAATTCATGATCACTTCACGGACATTCTCCATATTAAATGACATCATTTCCGCATCGAGCCTTTCCAGAGCCGCATGTTGGTTTCTGTGTGTGTGTTTTTGTGTACGTGTGTGTTTTTGTGCGTGGTTTTTGTGTGTGTGTGTTTGTGTGTGTGTTTGTGTGTGTGTGTTCTGTATGTGTGTGTTTTTGTGGGCGTGTGTGTGCGGTTTTTGTATGTGTGTGTTTGTGTGTGTTTGTGTGTCCGTGTGTGTGTTTGTGTGTGTGTTTTGTGTCCGTGTGTGTGTTTGTGTGTGTGTGTTTTTGTGTGTGTCTGTTTGTGTGTGTGCGTGTTTGTGTGTTTGTGTGTGTGTGCGTGTTTGTGTGTGTGTGTGTTTGTGTGTGTGTGTTTGTGTGTTTGTGTGTGTTTGTGTGTCCGTGTGTGTGTTTGTGTGTGTGTGTGTGTTTTGTGTCCGCGTGTGTGTTTGTGTGTGTGTTTGTGTGTGTGTGTGTCTGTGTGTGTGTTTGTGTGTGTTTGTGTGTGTGTGTGTTTGTGTGTTTGTGTGTGTGTGTTTGTGTGTGTGTGTTTGTGCGTGTGTGTTTGTGTGTGTGTTTGTGTGTGTGTGTTTGTGTGGTGTGTGCGTGTTTGTGTGTGTGCGTGTTTGTGTGTTTTTGTGTGCGTGTGTGTGTGTGGTGTGTGTGTGTTTGTGTGTTCGGGGTTAGGGCGTGCACAGTGCGCGCGCGTGAGCCATTTCGCGATGGCGACAACGTGCGCGGGGAGGCCTGCGTCCAGCAGTGGATCGAGCACGGCCGCTGCTGCTGCTGCTGATTATGGGAATTCGTGGCTGCTGCTGCTGATGATGATGGGAATTCGTGGCTGCTGCTGCTGCTGATGATGATGGGAATTCGTGGCTGCTGCTGCTGATGATGATGATGGGAATTCGTGGCTGCTGCTGATGATGATGGGAATTCGTGGAGACGCGCGTATGAGAGCGTCGACGCAATGGAGCTGCGTAGATTTTCAAATCCGAGCCGGGGACGCGTCTAATGCGATCTCTTGAATAGGATTAAGAACTATAATGCCACGTACATTACACGATTGGCGAGAAACACAGTTTCTCAACCTATGCCACGGACGCCAGCGCAGCCTGCATAGAATCTCAATGTTGAAAGAGCTACGATATACACCATATGTGTGTGTGTGCGTTTCACATCAACGACATCGACATCATCGGCCAAGGCATCGCCTTGTCTCACGCTCCCGCGAGTGACGCCGCAAATGCGTTCAGCTCCTCCGGCACGCCAGCCCATTCCATCGCTCCGTCTCAGCTCTCGCCGTCACTCAACAATGGCCACAAACTAGAAATGTCTACAGCGTGCTGATGATCGTCGATCACGGGCGAAGCCGGCGCTCGTTTGCTCCGCCGCGTAGCTGCGCTGGTGAATCACTGCCCTGGTGGGTCCGGGGTCTCCAGCGATGGAGCCGATGGCAGCGTTGCTATTCTTGCATCTGCAGCCGCAGTGGCAAGCTTTCACGAAATCTCTTACACAATCGATTTTAATGATGCGATGTAGAAACCAAGCCGGTGGCGCGTTGATTGGTTCACCGTGCTTCGTACCCCGCGCCCCGAGTTCGATTCCTGACCACAGGTAAACGTCAATTTGGAGTAAAAAAAATCTACCATGTCTTGACCGACCATTCCCCCATTGCCCGGTTCACCAACACGCATTTACCAGCGTGGTGAAGTATGGTCTAAACAGGCCCCGTGACCGACACCGCCTGGCGAAGAGGCCTTCATCTACGAGTGAAGTGGCAATGAGTTGTGCGTAATTATTGTTATTTATATCTGACGTGTTCTTATTGTTATTTATATTAGACGTGTGCAACCGAGGGGTGGCGCATTGATTGGTCAACTGTGCTTCGTACTCGCTACCTCCGATTATCACGGCTTGCTACGTACGGTACGAAGGAAGTCCAACAAACAACATACTGTCTCCGAGATTGGAAAATGACAAAAAAAACACAGTAGAGCGAGTGTGTGTGGTGCCATGCAACGCAAACGATGGACTTCACAGTGAACCAACCCAAAGAGTATGAAACCCACCGTAGTCTGCGCTCATTCAACGGACGAGAAAGAGGCGAAGGAATATCAACAACCACGTCAACTCTTAACTCCTGAAGCTCTCTCGCCGTGGCTAGGAAGACCTCGACTTTGGCACTTCGCCGCTGAACGTTGCTGCCACCAGCGAGTAAAGAGTCGAATTCAACTCAAGCGTCACGTCGCTTGCGCATTGGCACGATCGTGTTGTTCACGATACTACTGGTACAAAAAGTTCCGCGAAGAGCTGAGACACGTGCAATTAGCAGCTCCCTTGCTGCCGGACAAACGTAATGTGACGTTCACATTGAAGGATGTCTTTTAATCATGTAATGATAGTATCACATTTAATGGAATACATTGTAAAAACTATTTTACAGGCCTTTGCTAATCCGCTGTTGGTTTAAGGCCTCCCCCAATGCTGTGCTTGTCCATGAAGGACATTTTGTTCATACTTTACCACTCTGGTCAACGCATAATATGACCGTCAATGGCCAACTCTGGACCGCATTGTAATTGCCTTCAAGCCTCCAACGTTTGACGGCGACGTCTCAGAGGCTATTTGAACGTCGTTAATAACTTCCCCTAGTCATATGAAATAATAATACTAATACTACTCATAATAAGTCAGTGCGCGTTCGTTACAAGACCGGTTCAGGTAACACTCGCCCCTGATGTTTTGTCGTGGCTGGGAATCGAACGCATGCGGCCGGGTCCGTAGTTGGGTGCGCTCAGCACTGTGCCATCGCTCCACGCCAGCTCATCTTCGTCAAGAGCCGCATGGCTCACAGGGCTATGCCTAATCAATGAAACTGAAACTGCATTAACAGGTTGTGCGCGCAAATCAGCCAATGACGAGAATGCGTATTGATGATTTATGTAGGTTACGTAAAAACGACATACATTTGTCAACGACCGCGGACGCATTCCCTTTGTAACGATAAGCATATAAATACAAATAATAAAAATGTAATTTTCTCTAGCGTCATTCATGCTTGCTGCAAACATGAAATATATAAAAGCACCAACTCCTATATACAGCTACTCCGAAGCAAATGAACACATTAGCACCAAGCAAAATAAAAAAACCTAATAAACAAATAAATAAATGGCACCAAAACAAAAGGCACAAATAACAACAAAAAGTTTATCACCATAGAAATATAATTTTTTTTCAAACTTAAAGGGTCTGATTATTTATATCCTAAGTAATTGTTTGCGTGATGCAGCCTTGGCACTGGTGGCTATAAACACAAATAACACAACACACTCATCGCATTCGCAAGTTACATTTAATCGGCGATGTTTCGTGTGATGACCCTTCTACAGAGCAGATAAATGATCTGATGAAGACGAATTTGTTCATTGTGTGTTATTTATATCACGGAGTGCGTTTATCGTTTACAAATCTCAATTAGTGAATCAATGGTGACCAGGACGCTACCGAATTATACGTCAACATACTAATGAGTCTCGCTGTGCACACTATAAATAACAACATTAATATGTATCTGTGTATTCCTTTGGACCACGTCTATGATTATTTTGAGCCAAGTATTATCTCATTTCGTGGAACTGGGACCCCCTGAGCGTAAAGGGAGGGCTCCTTGCCAGTAAGATCGGAAGTTTTTTGCGGCATTGACTCGAGCAAGCCTGGCTGCTGATGACGATACGCTCGCTGTGTGTCGACCCCGTTCCACGGTCACTGCTTGTCTTGAAACAATGCTGCTGCAATGGATGCGTAAGCGCTACTTTGACGATGACTGTGATTTTGTTAACGCGGAGAGATGGACGGTTTACCTGAAGGAGACCTTCCCCGCGTGTTTATTTGTGTTACAGCGCAAAATGTCGCGATGCTTTAGCGCGTAGCGTGGAATGCGGAGGTCGTGTTCATGAGCGCTGCTCTGCGTTGCGAGCCATCCTCACGCAACACGCGCAGCACACACCGACGGTCGCAATCTCGCATACAGAGACCAAGACACCCCCCCCCCCCAATCACAACCACCCCGTGAAGCTCGATAGACTGTTGGGACCGAGCGCTGTTGGGGTCTTGAGACCCGTGCGACGAGCGAGATGGGTGAGCAGCGCTCTCTACCCCGATCGCGACCACCTTCAATCCATTGCTCAACGTCCCCACACAGCACAGTGTCATCAAGCCAAGGCTGAGTCGACCCAAAAGAGGCTCAGGATCGATGCTACAGTACCCTGAACCGTTGACCGGGAATCGAACTAAAGTACAACAGCAACTAATTTACGTGATACAGCTGTCGTGGCTGTGACGGTTCCACCTGAAGACGGAAGCTTGTGTTGCCTCCGAAACGTCGTGAATTTTTATTTTATTTTACTTTTATTAATTTAAAATTTTTACCTACGTGACTTTACCGAAAAAACCTAAGAATACAGCAGCCGTGTTTCTGGCGCTAACCACGACGCCTCTGCCCCCAATACAATGCACACACAAACGACAAAGACACTCTACTCCGTATAGGATGTCCAAGTTCTGTTAGCGAGCACCTATAAAGACTGTCACGCGGAATGAGGAGGGATGGGGGGGGGGGTGATGTGACCATCACCACGCGCGGCCGCCTTTGTATCCCCAGATAATTACACACGCACACATACACGCGACACGCATATACAGACGTCTATGTAAAGGCGTTGTGCAGTGCTGTTAGCGAGCCCCTATGAGACGATGCGTGCAGAGAATATTATACGGGGAAAGTGTCAGCAAGAGCAAGTGTATCTCTGGTCTATTAATTCCGGACTCCACCAAAAACATTCACAAACCAAAGGTGCAACACAGCCCAGACTGAGCGCTGCTCTCGATCTGGAGCGTTCCTTTAACCGCGACGCTTCGTGAGCCTGGCACAACAATCGCGTCTCTCTTCAAGGTAACAACCGGCGCCTCTCGGTGGAGCTTCTGTTGATGAACTGGGTTCCTTGCTTGCATGTACGTGTGTTTGTTTAAATTCTTTCCCACCGTACGTCGCAGTTCTAAAGAAATTAGTTTTTAACTTGATTTGGAGCTTTCGTGACTGCAGGGATTTATCTTTGGTTCTTTCGGTAAATTCTAGATTTGAAGCTTTCGTGACTGCAATGATTCATACTCTTAGGTTTTTTCGGTAAAGTCACATAGGTAAAAAAAAATAAAAAAATAATAATAAAATAATAATATCTTGATACAGTAAATTTAGCTGTGACGGTCCTACCTGATGACGGAGACTTGTGTTGCCTCCGAAACGTCGTGATTTATTATTTTATTTATTTCGGTAAAGTCACGTCGAAAGAAAATTAAATTAAATAATAGCATACGATGTTTCGATTGCAACACAAGCAGTCATCGACAGGTACGAATTAATGAGAAAACAAACCTAGTAAACTTAGAAATATGATGCAACACAATATTTTTCTAAGTTTACGAGGTTTGTTTTCTCATTAATTCGTACCTGACGATGATTGCTTGCGTTGCAATCGAAACGTCGTATGCTATTATTTAATTTATTTTTCTTTCGACGTGACTTTACTGAAAGAACTAAAGAGAAATTCGTTATCTAATCTATATTTAGCCGTACATTGCGCAAGCGGCTTCCTAACATCGGAGGGAAGAGCGTTCCAGACGGCCGCAGAAGCGCGTCTGAAAGATCCGTGCGATGCAAGTGACCGCCGCCTTTGCTGATGGTTAGCCGACAGCCGCTGATGTGAGGATGCGTTGTGGCCATGCAACCAAAACTATGGGCCATAGCACGAATAGAAAAACCACAGCAACTCTTGACTCCTGAAGCCCTCTCGTCGCGGATAGCGGAAGAATACAATCGCTTGGACAGGAACGTACCCCTTTGGCAATCCACTGCTGGATGAGGGCCTCTACCCCCCCACGCCGCTGTGCGCGGGTCGTGTGGATGACCACACATCATCAACCACGCTGCTCAGTGCGGGTTGGTGAATATCGTGGAACATAGCCGCGTGAAATGTAGTGCAGTACAACGTGGATATTTCTGCACCGTCGTCTCCTGCCTACAATGCATCAACATCAGCAGCAGCAGCAGCCAGCAGCAAACTGTGTCACGCTCAACTCTGTTTGTGGTCGCTCGTCCGAGTTCTAATCGGACTCAAGTCCTGATTGACGTCTGAGATCTGACCAAATCTGGCGCATTCCGAGGGTGATTTTGGTCACATTGGCTTTGCTTGGAATAATATCTATTTGGCGAATCGCCTTCTACTGTATTCATTCCCTATCTTGTTCATACTCACCTACTGCGTTGTGCGCTCGTAATTTCTATACTGTTAAATCGATATCACGACGATGTCAAGAGTTCATTTGCGTTATTATGTTACGTTTTAAATTCGTTTACTTTGCAATTATTGAATGTTTACTTTTGTGTTGTCGCTATACTTCGAGCTTCCCCACGAGTTGTCGGCTTGCACCGCGTGTGGTTCGGGATGATGTCCGACGTTTCGTTCCACGTGATAGGAGCTGCATGCTTTCGGAACGGCATTCTCCAGGAGCTGAATTCAGAAGCTTCAAAAGCGCGCAGCCAAATGTGTGTTCATCCTACCGCGGACACCCTTTTGGAGAAGAGATGTTACATCTTAAGAGATTTTCAGGCTGAAATGTTTTTTTTTTGAAAAATGCAAATCACGAATTAAACACGATCGAATCTGAGAACACATCGCAGGGCTATTCAGCACAGTCGTGAATTGTTTTTTCTAATGGGCTCTCATCTCGCTCGATATAAGTTTTACCTGCATATAAAAAAATTAGGAGATATACACAAAAACAAAGATTCCCCGTATAGCCTTAACAGACTGTTGGGATTGCTGGCGCCTATCAAGGCCGGCATGGCACACGAGGGGGTGGGTGACCAGCACCACGCCCGGCCGCCTTTCGCTCCACAGTGGCGATGTTTACTACACACAGTACCAGGTACTCATTTGAGGCTTAGTCGACCCAGGGGATGCCCAGGACCGGTTCAGATAATCGTCACTGCTGTTTGCCGCGAGCACGTATCAAACTCGGGTTGCCGGGTTCGTAGCAGAGTGCGCTAACCACCACCCTACCGCTCCCCACACACACGCACGCACTCTCACATTTACGTGAAGTATTATCAGCTGCGTTGACCAACGAAGGAATCCATGATTTTTGCCATACACGTACAAAAACAAACCGTGTGATCGTACAAAGAAGTCGTGGCATTGAGTCGGCGAGGTTAACAATCCTAGCGCAATGCATCGTCCTGGGTGATTGTATTTGTGTTAATCCACCGTTGGATGAAGGCCTGCCCAGTGCCTACGCCGTGTTAGCGGCGGGGTTTGTTGAATCAAACTTCTTCGCCACGCTAACCAGTGCGGTTTGGTGAATGGGCAAGGCACAGGGGGGACTGGCTCAGATATCGCTCGCCGCTGTTGATAGCCCAGTCTTGGCAGGGGATCGAACTGTGGTGGCCAGGTTGAGAGCTCGCCGCGCGAATTGCTTCCTGTTCCACCGCTCGTTTATATATTTTTACATTTTACAATCAACTCGATATGGGCATACTCTTCTTTACGTATAGGACCACATCACATTCAACTTCTGTTTCCTGTACCATCGCTTAATAATGTACAGGAAATGTCAATCGATAGCTGGGTGCTCGTTTGACCATACTTCACCACGACAGTCAGGGCGGGTTGGTACTTTTTTTTAGGGAAATCACTCGACCGGCGATGTTTGCTGCCGTGGTCGGGAATCGATCTCGGCGGCCGGTCGAGTTTAGAAGGCAGTGCGCTCATTACGCGCACCCCGACGCTTCAAACACCCCCCTGGCTCTGCGCGCGTGGTAAGCCTCGACCCTTCTTCGTGTTGTTGGGTGTCAATCCACCGCTGGATGAAGCGGCCGCCGGGTGCGTGTCGGCAGTGGCGTTGTAACGCCACGGCCACTCGGCCTTGCCCAGGACGCGAGCTCGCCACGCTGCCCGGTTCAAGGGGACTTGGAGCCCCTCCTGCTATTTGCGAAGAGATTACTGCAGCAGATGAGCTTTTACATAAGTTAGCATTTCATGAAAGCCGTGTGTGTACGTTTTCGCATTGTCAGACTAATAACTGTAATACGCGACCTGTAAATGCAAACGTGTATCCCTATGGCTTTGATAAACGTCGTGTACACATGCAGATGTGGTAAATTCAATAACGTTGTAAACCACATCGGTCTTGGAAAGCGATGGAAGTCAATCAGCCTCGTTAAATATGACTATTCATAATAATTGGACGTGCGATTTGCACATACTTCCCATACACTAGAAATAGAAGATTAATAAAATAAATTAAAAACCTTTCATGTATCCATTGCTCCACGAAGGGCTACCTAAGCTAGGACACGGGGTCGTTTGGCCATACTTCACCACGGTGGTCACTGCGAAGGGAGGTAAGGACAGGGATGACATCGATTCAGTCATCACTCGTCACTCACTGTAGCCGTGGCATGGAATCCAACCCAGTCCTCCTGGTTGTATAGATACATATTTAAAAAAAAACTTTTCTAGTGAAAATATGGTACTGGCTGAAATAGTATTATAATTGCAAGTTTTTTAAATGAAAGTACATCCTGCACGATTAATAATTATTAAATAAACAATACTCGTTATTCAGAAGACACTCACTGAGTCTCAAGATGTATTATTGTTTTCCCTTCCCAAGAGGGTCATGCTGCACCGGGGATGTTTGGATGTGACGGCCTGCGAGTGGCCGCTCATCCAACGTCCGGCATTCACTCGGGGGTGGGAATCCATGACGGCGGAACAATTAAAATGTTCTAATTGTATTCAACAAACTCCACGCGTTCTTTGCTCTATTTTATTACTCGCAAATTGCGTTTGTGTCGCCTATGTAAGTGATATGAGCGTAGAGCCAAATACATTTGCAATATACTATGCATGTTTGGAAGACGCGTATGTAAATATAGCGCACACACGTGTGCACGTGTATGTATATCTGCTTCTGTTTTACGTGTCGCTATGCACAGGTATGACACACTATTTTATACGACTTAGAGTTTTTTTTATTAATTACCTCTTTTTAAAAAAACTTAAGAGCTTCTTCGCATTAAATATTGGTACAGTTTTTCTACGAATATATTCTGTCACTGATACGGTATTGTAATGCGTTTTAAATGCAAGGGAAGTGGATTTTAAATGATGACTGTACTTGCGTGAGGATAATTACGTACGCTTCCCATCAAATAGACCGTCAATATATTTGGATATTTTCGCTGATACAGTTTATAATTTCTTGGCAGATAGGCCACCAGTATGCGACGACACCTATTGAATGTATAATGCACATTGAACCTCTTTCGCACCGTACGTAGCCAACCGGGCTAATCGGAGGTGCAGGGGAAGGACAACATGCTGCAGAGATTTTGCACGTTTCCATTACGGGCCTTACCTGGTAAAAAAAATACTTTAGTTTAATAACATCAATAGACCATTTCGATTTAAATATTTCGTGACTGCAGGGATTCATCTTCTTGGTTCTTTCGGTAAAGTCACGTCGAAGGGAAATAATATAATAATAAAAATAAAACATAATAAAATACAATTATCACGACGTTTCGGCCACAACACAACCAGCCGTCCTCAGGTGAAGAACAGGGCTGTCGGAAAGACAGCGTCCGAATGTCATTCACCTGAGGACGGCTGCTTGCGTTGTGGGCGAAACGGCGTGAGAATTGTATTTTATTATGTTTTCTTTTTATCATTTTATTATTTCCCTTCTACGTGACTTTGCCGAAAGAACCAAGAAGATCAATAGACCAATCACGCGCGTATTTGTCATCCCTCGTCCTCTGCCTGTGTGTGTATATCTCCTACGTTATGATGACCAATCTAAGACTCAAGGTCCTACATTGAAACTTCGAACCGTGTTGTGTACAGAATGACAACTTCTGTCCCGTATTTTGATTCAGTTATTTATACCACCAAGAAACAATGGCCATCATCTCAATTAGCTCGCGTCTTGCTCCATAAATGATCATAATATACATTATATATCATAATATATCATATAGAAATCATAATGAATATCCAGGTTTGAAGCACACCTCTCCTTCACTGACCCGCACAGACCGGCGCGGTGAAGTATGGTCAAACAAGCCTCCATGGCCGACACGCCGTGGAGAGGTCTTCATGCAGCAGTGGATTGAGAATGGATGCGAATAATTTTATTGCAATAAACACAAATATATTACATTGCGGCAACAGCACGCATTTCACGAGATGCACTAGTGTTCTGTGTTCACAGGACAATAACGAATTTGCATTTCGTCCAAACCTCAGCCCTTCAGATATCCTTTGCAATCGGTGATACAGTCCTCATAAGCGACCACCTCCCCTCACTGCGGTTAAACATCGCCATCGTATTCATTCGCATCGTATTCAGACACGGTGGCGAGATGTTAACTACCTCGCCTGGTATGCAAGAGGACGTGGGTTCTATCCCGAACCCTGACGCCTGCTGCATATTTGCAGTTTGCGTGTCTCTCTTCCGGTGGTCGCGTGGATTTTTCTCCAGGTCCTCCGGTTTTTCCCTCCACATTAAGAATCATCATGCGTTTCGAATATTTGGCTGCTATGATTATCCACGTGACATGCCGCTTCATTGGGCTATTATTTGTGGCCAGGTTGCGTCTTAAAAATTAACTATAGCTCAGTGGGTCTTACTTGGTAATATAAAAAATAGTTTAGTTTATATATGGTCATTAATTTAAGTTGGAACAGTCCGGAATACTGTTCTGTGAATTATTTTGTCAAGCAGTCACATCCATCTCGCCTTGCATTGTCATCATGTTACGCTGGTGGTGTAAATAAGTAAATTATACAACAATATCGGATTGTTATTCATAGGCATACCTTGCACACGCTAGTGGTAGTGCCTTACGCCGATGATCCCTTACCTCCAAGCCGGCTTTGCCGAGTTACGGAAAAAAAACATATCGAGTGAGAAATCAAGCCCCGTGCACACGTTATTGAATATATACATACATCCCACAGTATATATTTGCGGGCTTATTTTCTCACCCCTCCTCTCCCTCTGTGATATCGCTAAAGTCCTTGCGAGGACCTCGCATCGTGCCTTTGATAAAGAGGAGCTTGCACGAAGCGTTGGGCTTGTGAGCGCTAAAAAAAAACCGAAGAATTGGAAACAATGCGTCGCGATGCGCCGACCGCTCCTGAGCCCTTTAATTGAGTCGAAGTTGTTGTTGTTTTTGCCCTGGCTGCCTTTTCAGGGGTCACGGAGCAAACACAAAACGCGCCGAGCCCCGCGCGCGTGAACTCCTCCGCCGGCTGTACCCGACACTCGGGTGTCACGGAACGCGTCCATGCCACGGCACCATCCCCTCGAGGCAGCCCTCCGTCTGTGTGTTGGGGGGGGGGAGCGGTGGCGCAATGGTTGAACTCAGCATTAAATGAGTCGCTGGTGCGATGTGTAAATATTCGCCACTGGCGAGAGAAAGGAGGCCGGGCTGTATTTCTGGTCAAACCACCGTTGCCGGCCTTCATAGGTTATACTCGTACTTGCCCCGCCAGTCTGTTAAGGCTATACGGGGGATCTTTGTCTTTGTACGTGCGTACCTAGGACATGAGATATATACATACACTTCAATGCTATCACTTTCTATAAATACTGAGGAACCCATCAGACAGAAGAGTGCGTCTGGGCCGGAAATATAACAGCAATTATACAACATGGAAAAGGTGATTTAAATACATACACGTTAGAAGTATATTCGTTTTACGAAATGAGAGATCATTCATATTATACTTTATTTTAAACGCCTAAACTAATTTGGCAAACTTGCCGATGCAGCCCCTGTTGGGATTCAGTGAGACTCTCCTGAATGAAATGGTCGTTATATAATGGGAATTGACTTGAATAAACACGACTTTCGGAGGCTAATCTTTACGAAGCTTGATAAAAAAAATACGTTGCCAATGTTGTACAAATACAACGGTATCGACATTAATAATATACATCAATATTATACATCCCAACTATACGAAGGCTATCGATACATTTTACGGCTACACTCAGTACACGGGGCCCGTTGTGAAACGTGAGAATTGAGATGCAGTCGTTTGACAAACCACTGCTGGATGAAGGCCTCCCTCCCTACGCAGTCTCAGTCGAGGGGGCTTGTTTGAGGTTTAACCCCCATCATGTTCCCAGTAGTACATTTATATGAGAAAATTATATAAACTATCAAAAAATATAAGAAACTTTTATTCTATTTTACCAGGTAAGGCCCACTCAGCTATGTAGCTCTTTCACATGAGCGACATGGCGATCACAAATGATAGCTCAACGAAGTGGCTCATCATCATCACGTGGACATGTAGAGCAGCCAGATACTCGAAACGCGCGTTAACTCTCAATGTGGAGAAAAAACCCGGAGGGGTCCGGAGAAAAATCCACGGCGGCCACGGGGAGAACATGCATCAGGGTTAGGATCGAACCCACGACCTCCTGTGTACCAGGCGAGGTAGTTAACATCTCATCACCGCGGCGCCCTATATATACACACGCACGTAACGTACAGGCATGCATGAGCTAGTGATCCATTGCTAGATACCCCACTGATTTAGCAATGGTTCTCATACTAAGTTATCAACGGGTGATTGCATATCTTAAAAAGCGTTTGCTCAAATCTTACAAAGTGTTACAACATTGAATACGATTGTTGAGAATGGGCGAGAGACGTGTAGAGGCGACGGGCATTGTTTTCTCGATCATTTCTCCATGATGTTAGCGGGGTATCCAACCACGGATCACCCTCTATACTGCATTAAACGCGATCGAGTGGACATCCACCCACCGAGGAGATGGATCGTAGCAGGGTGACGGCTTGGAGAGGCCTTCATCCAGCAGTGGATTGACCAACGACCGCGCAATTGATTGTAAAATTCAACAATATTGTTGAAATTAAAACGAGACAGAATTTGTCATGGGATAAATCGTGAGGTTCCTTCCGGGTTCTAATTGCACAAGCGTGGACTGATTTGTGATAATTTAAACGTATAATAATATATTACATAGGTATCATTATACGCGCATGCACTTTGATATGATTATATCTACAAAGATACAAACAAAGATCCCCCGTGTAGCCTTTAGCAGGCTGTTTGGGCAAGTGCATGTACACACACACACACGGTGGGACCTTTCGAATGGTTCTTTCAAAAAGTGTCACTAAAACAAAATACATCGATCAAATTAAGCCTTAAAGTGAAACATCGTTTAATTGTGATTCCATAAAAAAAAAAAAACTTTGATTCCCGTGTACATTCATTAAAAAAATACCACAATCGTAATTAACTGATTGTTAGAGTGCGAAATCAATATTAGGTTGACTTTTATGGCAGTGAACCTCGATGCCGTATATATACAAAAGTCAAAGATCCTCCTCCCCGTATAGCCTTAACAGACTGTTGGGGCAAGTGCTGTGAGCCAGCATCTATGAAGGTCGGCATGGTACACGAGGGGTGGGTGGCCAACACCACGCCTGGCCGCCTTCGTCTCCCCAGTAGCGATGTTTACATACCGCACCAGGTACTCATATGAGACTGAGTCGACCTGGGGGAGGCCCAGGACGGGTTCAGATAATCGCCACTGATGTTGGACCGCCAGCGAGAATCGAACCCGCGTCGCTAGGTTCGTAGCGCAGCGCTGATCCACTGTGTGTGTGTGTATATATATAGTGAGCTAACCCCATGGGTCAAGAGGTGTTCGTGCCGAGAAAAGCGGGGCACATTTTTCTACAAGAGGAGCTTCGGGTGCTCCCAATCACCCATAATTACTGACCGCCGCGCACTTGTCAAGGGCTAAACAACATACCTGCAGGGGATTCCCCCCAAATCCCTTCACACGGCAGAGAGCCCGAGACTCGTTCACCTCCCCCATCCCACACAAGTCGAACATTTTATTCCACCAGGTGAGAGCGAGCCCACGGGGACGGGCGAATCCATCAAGGGGATTATATCGAAATTTTATTAAATCCATCCTCCCTTGCCGTGCAAAGTTTGGAAAGATGCGGGCACATTCGTCCTGTGATTTGAACGCGAGTGGTGCTTCTCTACCCCGCAAACAAAGTGCCCGGCGGAAGCTTCTTCCGAAAACGAATTCAGTTCCCGAAGAAGCGGACACACCGAGTTCACCTCGTGAAGAAGCTCCGAGCACGTGGTTGCGAAACACCGGACATCCTGGCGATCAACGCGCGGAGGAGCAACTCCCAAAAACACAACAGAGTTCTGCGCTCTTGACACTCAATGGCGAATTCACAGCCAAGCCATGCAAGCCCACCCAAAAAAAAGGAACCCCACTGCAATTATTTCCTAACGATTACGCAGCGCTGATGGGAGCGAAAGGGTTCACGCGGGTTAACCAAACAGTTTGTGTCGGGATTTGGAGCGAATTGTCGAGCTTAGCAGTTGAGTTAACGGGAGCACGGCCACCCCGTTCCCAGCCGAGATGCACCCCACGACAATCGTACAGACCAACCCCCCCCCCCCCCCCCACGTTGTACAACGACCCTAACCAAACACAAGCATGGGTACCCCATTGGGTGCCCACAGGTCCCACCCCATCCCCCACCCCTCCACACACGAGGTCTCCGTGGAAGTCTTGAGACACGGCGGGGAGGCTGCTTAAGCTTGCCCCGACACGGCTGGGTGAGCATGGGAACGCGGCCGGAGATGCTTTGTTGCGACGTGACCCCGTGCCGCCTCATGCAGCGTTCTCTGCAGCGCGCGTACGGAGTGATCAAATATAGCAATATCAAAACCGTTTAGCGTTATTTGTAAACGCACGGCTTGCTTCAGTTTTTGGCGTTTGCACGGAAATATCGGCGAGACCTGTTGGATCCGCGCAGGTAACGCACTGAGAAAATGGGGCCAGGCAGGCAACCACACAAATGGTTGAAATTATAAACATTTATTATGAAATTCTCGTAAAAAAATCACGTTTACTGGGCCCGGAATACTATCGTTGTCATGGGTAATAGTTAACGCGTTTCTTGAATTGAGGAAGGTGAGACAATGAGAGGGAATTATACATCGCAGGACAGCGATATATGGCGATTTGGGGAGGCCTTCATCCAAAAGATTGATCATGGCGATACACACGTGGTTTAAAAAACTAAATCCACAGCCTTTATCCTTTTACTGTACCATCATACACCGGATGTCGAGTCAAATGCTTAAGTGATAGGCTTGCCAATAACCGGCTATGTAAAATACTGCTGCTGCACCTCCAATGCGTAATGCATGGGGGACACACGTTCATCGGAAGCATACGTTCATTTAACGATGCCTTTTTTTTGCACTGTAAAACATACTATCGAAGGGAGTTTTGGGATATGTAATAACGCAATACCCGCTGACCTCGAGGCTTTTGTAAAGGTCACTTTTTAAAAACTACACATCAGGCGCATGATGTGCTCACTCGAGCATCTCGTGGGAGTTGAGTTGACACGGCACACTCAACCATGGGCTAATGTTGCGTAATCTTCCGCTGCAAGAAAGCACGAGGTGCATACGACGGACAAGCCACAAGGTGTTTTCTGTAAATCCTTTTTTTTGTGTTGCCCTTTTAACCAGCGATGCAAATGAAACCGTAAACTCGCTGGCGCTACTGCCCATCAATTGTTCAATTTTCCGTGCAACGCACAGAACTGGGAGCTTTTAGCCGTTAATTTTTTTTGGATTAAATACAAGCGGGGGGATGTTGGCAAGGTAAATAAGATGATGATGTTGTGCTGGCAGGGACATGAAGAAACCATAAAAAGGGTAATTTACAATGTTCACTGGGGCAAAAGACCATTCACGGGCCAAATTGGAGATTAAATTCAATACTCCACATTTGTTTAATATTAGAACATGTGCACGGACAACAAACGAAAATATAGCACGACAGTAAATCTGAATGGGTAGACTTATAAAGTTTTGGAATAAATCAGTATACATTACTGTACTAAACAAAACAGCAATGCGTAAAATTTTCCATGAAAAATGATCAAGGAAGCGGAAACGATTTTTTTTGTAGTAGAATTTATTAATGCATTTGCAATTTGTAGGAATGATTTCTGTTTTGTTCGCGCTGGATTACAGCTCCGCTCGACGCTCCACTTGTAAAAGCTCCACTTCAAACACCAAGGTAGCTCCACCTGAACGAGAAAGAGCATAAAAATACAACGCTCACATTCCCGGCTACCGTCACTTAAAATGCATCGCTACAACAGAAATATAAGCACGACAATACTTTGCATACAACGCGCAGCAGCACTTGTTACGGGCGAGTGGAATAAGTTTCACAAATATAGTAATAATAGCGGCCTAGCCTAGAGTTGTAATGAACATAAACCCCCAAAACATCCATTGATTGTTACTTAATTTGGAAACGCAAGTTTGTTCAAATGTTACTGTTTTCATTTTTCAGTACAGTACACCCTCGGTTTAAAGGACCACCATTCAACGGATCACGGATTTAATGGACAAGATTTTGCTGAATCCGAGTTTTGTCTGAAGATCAAACGACTTTCCGGTAATAAGGAAATCAGTCCCGTCAATATTCGCTTCTTCCCCTTAATGGGTAGACAGTATTTATTACACTACACGTGTTTTTTGTGTTTAAAAGAAGTCAAAATAGAAAAGTGGAAAATTCGTTGTACAGTTAATTTACGGCACTTTGGTCTTTAAAATATTTTACAGTACAGTATTGTATACGTAACATCACGACAAAGGTGAAAAGTGATTGCTTGACGCTTGGACAGTTTTAACAGAACGGGTTGGTATGGTGTTACAGCAGTCTTTACATGTACCCTCCACTCAAATAATGTATGCAAAGTTATAATTTATTTAAGAAGATAAAACACACTGAAATATACAAGTATTATTACACTATTATTATCACTGTAAACATTCATGAAAAACATTACAATACTGTATCAGGAAGTAGTTTGCATGTGGTAGGGTGTGATTTAGTGCTCAAAATACGTAATTTGGCCATTAACGGGCAATCGGATTCTATGGACACCCCTTCCCCCCTATTAGTCCGCGAAACCGAGGGCTAATTCTACTCACAATATACAGGATTGAGATAAATGTACATTTGCTAATACCAACATGCAAATTCTTACAACGTGTAGTTCTTTTGTTCCTACACACGACAGTCGTCGGAATAAAACGATGCTTGCCGTTACAACGTAATACTTCATTGTGTACACGTTCGCTTCACTCGGAACACTGTCAGCCCATACGCAGTGAATGAAACGCACGCACGCTCTGCGTCTGGTACGAGCGGGCCACACGGCAGGGCAAGCGGCGGGCACAGCGTGGCGGATTAATACACCCCCAGTGCACCGGGCAAATCTGTCGCGCAAGCAGGCCCCCCCCACCCGCCCCCCATGTCAACCCTGAAAAAGAGCGAGGATTATACGAGACCCGTGGATAATGAGGCAATGTATAATTGCGTCCCTACTGTACCGTCCGAAAAGGAAATAGGTCTGAAAATGAGCTTCATGCTCTGTAGGTACACTCAGTAGTTAAAAAAACCCAATAACCGACAGCTTCAGACCCAAATGTGCACATGTTTCCGAAGCGAACAATTCAACACGAGGAGAAATATGGTGCGAGCTGGATTTCTTTTGATTCCCCATTGTTCGAAGGATTAAGTCTCTGTGTGGGGGCAGGACCATGTCATGCTGCTGGGTTTTCTGTTGTTGTTAAATGTGGCACCGTGTAGTAATTTCAAATTGGGTTAGCCCTAGGATGATTCAATTGGTACACACAGATACATGAACAAACGTGTTGACTGCACTGAGGTAACGACATGAATCTCACATAATGGAAGTTATACACCGTCAACGACTTTCGCCACCCACATCACCCGGTCAGAAATGTCAGACTTAAAACACCTAAGAGGAGTAATTTTGAAACACCGGGGTTTTAAATGCTACCAATATGTGAATACGGTATCATAAATGAATTGAGAGGAACACCTTAATTGAAAATCTATGCTATTGCTGCATAGTAAACTTATTCGTTCAATATATGAACACAGATACAGGCCAGGGAATTCAAACGACTGTAAATCGAACATTTATTTTCCTTAAGTTTATAAAACATCACAAATGCATAAATCATGACTCACCAGGAATTTTTGGCGGTGCTCCTCGATCCCCGTAGCCTTCGAGAAAAAGAAATCACACGGAATAAACGTTCAAAATTCCACCCGTTTAAAAAAATCCATTTCCATTACATACAATCAGAAAATCTGGACTTCTTAAAACTATAAAAGTGATTTTCCTTGGAACATCAGTGGCTTTAAATTTGAGGGCGCATTAAAAAAGACACGCACAAAGTTAAGAAGAAAGAAAAAAAAACCCCAAACCTGCTATCTTCCTATTGCCGTTTACAAAGCTGGCTGACAAAATTGATAAAGTTCAAAGGGATCTAAAAAAAAGGAAGAAGAAGACGCTATCAGGCCATCTGAAGATTGTGGTAATTTGGAAGCGGAGGTGGGGGGGGCTAGGGGGCCCCGAGCCGTCTAATCATGCCGCAGACAAGACGAGGCCTCTTTGTCCCCCACTGCGAGAGGACATGGTCTGGCGGGCGCCCAGACGCGAACGCGTCCGTCAGTGGGCGGAAACAACGCGAGACAGCGGGCCGTTAGGCACGCAGACGCCGGGGACGCGACAGACGCAAGTCCTCGCAACGCCGGCCAATCGGCGAGTGCCCCCGCTCTTCAGCGGTGCCACATCCGACAAGAGGCCTCTCAAAATCTTGGGTGCTATTACGCTAAATTACGGCCGCTTTTCGATCGTTTCGGGAACCGCTCGTATGTCAGCCCTGTCCATCCTGCGATATGCGGTGAGCTTAAGGGGTTTGGGAGGGGGGGGGTGAAAAAACTTTACCAAGTTCAGGCGGGATGACCAGCTTCCTCTTCTCGCCTTCACACATTCTGCACGATGACAAAAACATTTTTGTGATGAAATAAAGTTCGGTTTAAATCATCAACGTACACAACCAGTGAACTCGTTCATGCCACACAGGCACACTTGTGCCGCATTACAGCTGGAGAGACATCGGTTGGGATTCAGGCGCCAGTTATTTTCTGCTCCAAGAGAGACCGAGCGACGAGAAAGGACTTTCACCGAGCCGAGACTAAACGTTCAAGAGTTTAATTATGTGGAGGCAAAAGCGTGAATCAGTGTCAAGGACTGAAGCCTGAAAAAAAACTTGAGTGATAAGTGGACAGAGCAAACACTACCGTGGGTGTACAGGGCATGTCAATCACGTGTGCCTACCCTTTGTCCAAACCACCTTGCATTCACTGGGTTTGAGCACACACCTCACCACCACATTCATGTTGTAAGTGTCCCCAAAGGTAAATCTTGCGGATGATAATAGGAATGCGTTGCCTGTGCTGTTTGCGTTAACGTAGATTTGACAATACATTGTGGCTTTCCATTGTGAATAAAATTAAAACACATACAAGCTTTACAGGTGGTTCCATAATAGTGCAGCATGTGCCACCAAGAGAGATAAAAAGGTCTTCTAAAAGAGAAACCCGGTCAACAGTAAGTAAACATCTCGATGTTTGTTGTACGTGTGACATATCTCAGGAATGGCAGGTGCAAGTCGAAGAAAAGAGGGTGAAAAAAAACCGCTTGCAAAGTGAAGCTCAAGTAATCACCACCTGCCACGCAGAGGGTTATGAAGAACCATTAGCATTAACTAACAGAGGGGATGGCGGGTTAGGGATTTTGGAAAACAGTTTCAAAATTAAATTTCAGTCAGAAGGAAAAACACGATACAAGAAATACATCTCCGTTTTTATCATTCATTGTGACAATTCACTGGGGACATTCCAACAATTGTACCTGCTACCAAACAGAAGTCATTACTTCAGTGGTGGTGCATTATGATTAGTTACATGAGTGTAGTATTATTTATGCTAACTATAGCTTCGGCAGCAAATTATTGTGTTCTGACAAGCAAATGTTTCCAAAGTACAATTACAATTTGCCAACAAAGGTGCTCTGCAAACAAAAAGGCAAAAAAGAGAGATGAAACAACGAGAGGGACGGTAAGTCGACGTTGCTTGTGAACTGAAATTAGTTTATACTTTTGTGTTTATGTCATTATACAACGATTTGTTATACCTGGCTTTGACCCAAAAATAATGCAGGCAGCTGAATCAACACCTTTCAGACATCGGGGACGTGGCACACTCTCACATCTATAAAACAATGTGCCCGAGCTGCGGCAGGATATGCTACATACCCTGAAGCTAAATACCTGCCCTGTGAACAGACTCACTATTCGCAGACATGTTTCTTTCCAACGCGAAATGACGTGGACATGGCGGCAGCCTGTCTGATGAATGTGTAAGCCGATACGTGGGCAGGGCAGTGTCGAAACGTACCACTCACTATACAAGGCAAGATCGGGCTCATTACGTTTGTGTGCGTGTGTGTGTTTTTCTTCCTGTTAATGCAGCTACTAATTAAAATGGTTATTAAGGAGCACAGTTATCTGTGTGGGCCCACGAAGAAGAAGGGATGAATGTATACCATGAAGACTGATGGGCTTTCATCAGGGGCTGTGTTTGATGGATGTGTGTAAACAACAATGCTGTGTTCTCTAATAACGTGTGCCCTATACACGGAAGCCACGGACAATCCACATCCGAGCTACCCATTGTGCTGCATCAACGGCCACTGCTATAGGCCTCGCTACTGGCTGCTATGGAAACTGTCATGCCGTTTTCTGGAGCAAGATACAATTGGTGGGACTCTATATATGAGCACCACGCCACCATACACACCATAATTACAATGCTTAAAAATTATCTGGATTACATGTTTTTTTTACTTTCATTACAAACCTTTCCTTTATAATTATCAGGTATACTCTTTTAACCACTCCAATGACAAGTCACAACTACTTCCAATACTATTATAAATCAATATATTTTGTTCAGAACTCAATAGCAATCATAATCTGTAATAGTTGAATAATAACATTCCAAAAAAAAAACATAAAATATCATACTAAATAACAAAAATAAGTATAATATATTAATTTTGCTCATAATCATCTCTTTATTTCATCAATTTGGTCCCTGTCCCCCTTCAATAACTCATCTATATACATACTCTCGTGTTATACAGATATGTCCTTCCAACAGTTATTTCTTGGTGTGAATTTGGATTTTTTTTTTGGACAATGAAAAGCAACTTACCAATATTCACTCATTGGAAACGTGGACTCTGACAGAGAACATGCAACCAAAGGTGAAGAATACCGAAATAAACGTGGCGAGGTGCACTTACAAAGACCAAAAGAGGAATGCGTGTATGAGAGAATACACGAGATCTTAGGGCACACCTTGTGATTGTAAAAAACATAATACGTGGGCTTGAGCAGGACACATCATTAAAACTATAACTAATCGACGAGACTGGCGATAGAGTGCCAGCCAGATGGAAGAACAACAAGCGCTATTTGCCACTAAGTGACGGTGACATCAACGCAGCTCTTGTGGTAGGCGATGTGCAATTTAAGGCCACACAAAGTGACGAACGCCCACTGGCACGTCACCAGACAGAACCAGGTGCCATGGGTTGACAAAGATGACTGGCAGATGCACCACCCTTGCCCCATAATCTGCCAACTTGCTGTGCTTTAGCCACCCGGCTGGCTCTCCACTGTTGTTGTCGTTCTCTGAGTGAGCAGCAATCACAAGATCGTCAGCATAGGGAGCCATTCCTCGACCATACCCAGGCATCGATCAGCCTCTCATTATATCTGTACGTAGATGTATTTATGTTCAACCGCTTGTGCACCGTACGTAGCCAAACGTACTAATTGGAGATGCAGTTGGAGATTCCGAAATGAGGGGACGAACCCCATAGGACAACCACCATTGAGCTGGAGTGTGGTGTTGTAGGGCCATAAGGGGTGGTGACGATGTGGGAGGCTTCATCCAGCAGTGGAAAGTGAATGGTTCATGATGACGAAAACATTTCCACGACAGTGTTACTTTTTCACCGACGCTAGAGGTTAAAGCATGCTTACCTTTGCAATTCAACCTGCGGTCTATTCAAGTATGAATCAGAAACGTTATTAAGTGTGCCATTTACTAATTTGCATAGAAATAAAAAAGTCAACAACGGTCACCAAAGGCCAGCAAGTGCTAGCATATTGAAAAAACTTTGGAGAATTACCTCCAAATAATATTCCTCCCCGAAAGTTGACCGAGCTCAGTACGGTGGTCATTGCTGTCAAGTATACAGGCAACGCCACTGCACTGGCGCCCAAAGGCCAGAGGGGCCCAGGCACCGGGCTACAAGGGTAGAAATTAAACAGTGGGCCCCATTCTTCATTCTTTGCACCAGGGCCCATCTTGACCACGCTATGCTACTGTGGTCAGGTTAAAGGCTGTGACAATACCGGTCAAATTAATTAAACAGAAGTGGGATTGTGCCAGTGAAGGGTTGCGAGCAAAGCAAACGTACGTACCCAAGCAGACCCTGGTCCCAGCCTTTGATGACCTGGCCGGTGCCCAGAGTGAAGATGAAGGGCTGGTTGCGTGGGATGCTGCTATCAAACTCCGTCCCATCCTCCAACGTACCCTGCAAGAAGTACAATGCATGTACACATTTTTATCATTCTGTTTTTAACTATAATTGATTGAGAACAATGCCAAATCAATAATTGTACACAGTCAAAAACAAGCAATAATATGGTCAAAACAGTTTATGATTTTTTTTACATGTTAAGGCTAATGGAAGTGAAAAAAAATTATTGGGTCTGCATACTATACATTGTAAGAGACAGAATAACAAATGTTATTTGGCAGGCGTTCTATTTGCTCCCCTATTGCTTCCAGGTCCATGCTTATAACACTTGCATGATTATTTATATGGGTAATGTGTAATTACCAAGCCACCATTTGGCTCAATTAACAAACAGCTTAAATTTAGGATATGCAGCCATTTTTTAGTGTGCTCTGCATGACTGTTTTCCCCATTATGTACATATTCAGTATTTGGTGGAATTGTTTTTTTTAAATATCAACATTCGTCGTTGTTGATATTGGCCCTTATTTTCAATTCGTTTTTTTTGCAGTCCGTGTAATTCATGCCCCAAAGGATCCATAAATTTTTCTTCCATGTCGTTGTTAAAGATGCATTGCAAGCAGCCAACACTTGGGAGCAACACACACCTTGTGGCATGCGTAGATGCCTCGTGACGGACACATGGAAAGCACTTTTCAGACTAAAGTTATGGTACAGTGGAAGTGCGGTGCGTTATCGTAAAAGTTCAAACCAAGACTTTATTGAGATATCTGCCATGTGGACATTTGCCATGTGGACACATTCACAAGTCAGAATGGGAAATAAAATCAGGCGTTAGCAAGGCAATACCATGGAATGTAAGCACATATAAAGGATTTTAATCAATCCACTGCTGAATGAGGGCCACAAATGCATTAAAAAAACAATTATCACCTAAAAAGTAAGCGTTTTGGAAAACAAGATAACATAAAAATCTGGTTTGTCCAGTTGGCAGAATGCAAGCGAATGAAGTTTTTGTTGTTGTTGTCTCAAACCACTTTTCCCCAATGTTCACGCACGGTGTAATGCATGTGGAGGGTGTCGCCCTTGCGTGACTTGATGGGACAGCTGTCTGCGCGTTTCTTCACTCCGATCTGGAGCTTCTTTTTGCCCTCGGTGGCCCATGCGCTGCCCTGGAGGAGGCAGAGCAGGATGCACGCCAGGCCGGCACCCAGCAAGGCTCCCGATCTCATGGTGTCAGCACAGCTGTTCGGCACGCACACAAAGGAACGGTCCAAATGGGCAATGCTATAAGATTAGCACGGTTGGCTATGTACGGTGCGAAAGAAGTTCAACATACGTACATACAGTGTGGGTCTACTGCCCAAACTCTGATGGGAGAATTTGCTATCACCCTCTTTATAAACAAATGTGAGCAGCAACCTATCCGACCATTGGGGAATACACGAGGCTCACATATTCGGAAATGTATCCATTATTAGTAATTCTGGTCACTGCCCAAGAGGTATGTCTCCTCGATATTTCTCTACTTATTCTTTGGTATGGATTCCTGCAGTCACGAAAGCTTCAAATCAAGATTTCTCTACTTGTATATGCAATTTGTCAAAACAATGACAGACGTCTAATAATACTAAGAGTGATTTATCCAGTAAAACAAATACCAAGTGTCAAAGTTTTTTAACCGGGTAACTGGACATTATTTTGCACCCTTGTTCACATTTATTGGGTATTTTTGTGCCCAGATATGGATTTTGAGAGAAACATGAGGTCCGGATTAATAGTATTAATAGTAGGAAGTTTTCTTGAAAGTAAAATAAACTATGAGGTTGGTAGAAATACACAAAACTAGTCCTCAATAAATTATAGCATACTTTCCAATATAGTATTTTAATGTCATTTTTTATTAGTGAAAAACCTATGATATTTTCCTTTAATTTGTCATGTAAAAATATTGATGGTCACCTATATTCCACGAAATTGTACCTGTGTACACACGCACGGATGCATATAAGCGGATGCTTACACATGCATGAATACACACGCACAAAAATACAGAAAAGTGGAATTTTCTTAAATGTTAGTAAAAGTATTTGCACTTTTAAAACATGGAGCTAAATTTTGGACATACAGACCAGGTTACATTTCAACTTACCTTTCAATGCTTTTTAACAAAAATCATTTCTAAAATATTTTGTTTACAATATTCTACTGAAAGCTAAATTAAATACCCTATTTCTATTTTAGAAAAAGTAATATTTTCTCAATGTGACGAATACCTAATTTTGTAACCTTACAAGTGTTAATAGATCCATTCACTGAATCTTACCCGAATGTAAATTTCATGCCAGCCAAAGAATATTGTTTATTACGTTAATTTGACTTGCAGTTAAAGAAGAACAAAATGTACATTATTCAAATTATTAAATGGCAGTAGCATACACAAGTCACTAAACGCCATCATGAAGCCATCTGAGTGTTTTGCAGCCTAAACTAATAAAATATGTTGCATGTAATTATCAATCACACCCATTAAAAAAAGAACAATCTTTCGATCAGCACATAAACCAAGTCAGTCTAAAAATGTAATGAACAACAAAACCCTCAAGGCACAGAGCGAAGGTCTGAGCAAAGGCTGTTAGTGGCTGAACATTTCACGTAATAACGTCCACATGTACATGCACAACCCTGTTGTCAATCGGCTGCTGGATGAAGTCCTACCAACTACACCTTGTGGGGATTATTTGACCATACTTCACCAAGCTGGTCAATGCAGGTTGATCATGACGGCAAGGGGACACTATACAATATATACAGCGTACGTGTATAACTTGGATAATAAAGGTTTTTGGGTAAGATCACGTAAGTATAAATGTGTCGTAACCCTCCACCACCCGACACAGCCAGTAAGGTTTGTCACGTAAACAACGCGCCAATTAGTTACTACCTACGACACATTTATACTGGCGCGATCTAACACAAAAACCTTTATTATTAATAATATCGGTCGCGAAAGCTTACGTGTTAAAATCTATAACTTGGTTGATGAAGACGGCAGGAAGTGATAGCTTTCCTCTATAGATGCTCCTGCCCACCACAATTGCCTCGCAGCAGCCTATAACACCTGTTATAATTAACGCATGTTTAGCCTATATCCAAATAAAATGGAATGTGCCAAATCTCAGCATATCCCAGAGAATAATCAGGTTCAAACCTGGACAGTGCTTGGATGGGAGGGCACCATGCTAAAAAACACGCAGGGGTCACAAGGCACTACCACGGACTCGCCGCACTGACCAGCGTTATAACCCCACGACCCACCCCCACACTCACCCAGTGTTATAACCCCACCACCCCCCCCACACTCACCCAGAGTTATAACCCCACGACCCCCCCCCACACTCACCCAGTGTAATAACCCCCACCCCCCCACACTCACCCAGAGTTATAACCCCCACCCCCCCACACTCACCCAGAGTTATAACCCCACGACCCCCCCCCCCACACTCACCCAGAGTTATAACCCCACGACCCCCCCCCCCACACTCACCCAGTGTAATAACCCCCACCCCCCCACACTCACCCAGCGTAATAACCCCCACGACCCCCCCCCCCACACTCACCCAGAGTTATAACCCCACGACCCCCCCCCCCCCACTAACCCAGTGTAATAACCCCCACGACCCCCCCCCACACTCACCCAGCGTTATAACTCCACCCCCCCACACTCACCCAGTGTTATAACCCCACGACCCCCCCCCCACACTCACCCAGTGTAATAACTCCACCCCCCCACACTCACCCAGTGTAATAACCCCCACGACCCCCCCCCCACACTCACCCAGAGTTATAACCCCCACGACCCCCCCCCCCACACTCACCCAGTGTAATAACTCCCACGACCCCCCCCACACTCACCCAGCGTAATAACCCCCACGACCCCCCCCACACTCACCCAGTGTAATAACCCCACGACCCGCACGGTCGAGGGGGCTGGCAAGGCTGCTGCAGAGTACCACAACAACAACAGCAGCAGCAGCTGTTGTTGTTGTTGTTCTTGTTGTGTCAATGTACAACAACATGACACACAGAGCCGCGTCACTGCCAAAGCTCACGCTGGGCGTTTGCCTATCCGCTTTCGTGGCAATCGTTTAGTAGAGGAAATTCCACATTCCAATGGTAGTAGCAGGTCCATCCACAACGCAACGACCACAACTCTTGACTTCTCAACAAAGTGGTACCTACTTTATCGACCCTGCCAGCGACAGACAGTGGGCTAAATGTAAAACAATGCGATAATCTCTCAACGTCAGTCACGATCCACTGCTGGATGAATGCGTGCCTTAAGCCGTTCGCACCTCTCACGACCTTGCGATGCGACAATCCACAGGGAACCAGGACTCACAAAACAAGTTAATTGTAGCGTTGATACAAGACAGTATTATCTATAATAAATAATATCACTATACCACTCTAGCAGTGTTAACATCATTGCCGCAACGCATCCTTGCTTAGGCCTCCATTCATTTCAACGCAGCGCGGCAACAGCCACCGCTTAGAACTCACACAAGGCACGTCGACGCACACTTGACGACATTTGCACTCACGTTATTATTACATTTTTGTTGTTAAATACGATTTTAATTAGACAAAAGTACACACTTCAGAGACGTGGAAGCCGCCTCGCGAAGGCCTCAGTCGAGTGGACGAGGAATTCCGTGCCGCGCTGGGCGATCGTGATTGGCTCCTGGCGCGGTCACGTGACGCGCCTGCTGGGGGCGTTCGCGAACTCCACGCCGCCGCCGGTGACGGCCACGTGACGGCCACGTGCAACCGGTCCTCCGCTAGATCGACTCGGCCTCGAATTAGTTGTTTACCAATCGCTACGGGGGGATACAAAGGCGGCCGGGCGTGGTGTTGTTTGGCCACCCTGTTGCCTTCGTAGGCGCTGCTACTGGCTAACGGCACTTGCCCCCGGCGGTCTGTCAACAGGAGCAGCAGAAAGCAACGCCTGTCACTCACAGCACTCAACAGCTGCTGCTGCTGGCTCTGTTATATTCCGATGGGTAACTTATTAAAGCGTAGAATTCACATGCCAATTTAAAAATATTTTTTTTATATTCTTCACGATGCATGCTCCAACTCCTATTATCCCCTCTGTCTCCCTGGTTTCTCTATTTCAGTGCTATGAATAAGAGTATTTACCCGAAACGTCGCCTATTTTTTCAATATATTTTCATTTTTAAGGTCACAGTGTTATTGACAAATGTGTTGAAAATGTATGTTATTTGTGCATTTGCACCACTGCCTACGCATTGTGATAAAATCATTTACAATCGCGTGGAGAATTTCCATACAAAACTCGTTACACGCTTCGCAAGCCCGATGATTGCTAAACGCGCGCCACGTAACAAGGACTGCATTTGAATCCTGCTTCATGTATGACACACACGTAAATACAAACCGCACGATTTCTGCCTAGATATGAATCAACTCTACATCATCTAGGGCTATTGTTTACCAATCATCAGGTGCATGCAGCGTGTGACAACAATGTCGTTAGGTAAGTATGCAACGTCTCCTTTACATATCCGTCTCTTCATATTAAAAATAAAATAAGTTCTGACCCAATCCATCGGTCACACGGCCTTATTATTTTTAATATGAAGAGACGGATATGTAAGGAAACGTTGCATACTTACCTAACGATATTGTTGTCACACGCTGCATGCACCTGATGATTGGTAAACAATAACCATATATGATGTAGCCATGACGAGGGTGCTGAACATTGCAAGCAGCAATCGAAAACATCCCTTAAACTGTATATTTATGTTAAACTTATGTTGCACCATACGTAGCCAACCATACTAATCAGAGGTGCGGGGGCAGGACAAGCAATGGCTTTGTTGTGCGGCGTCTTCAAGTGTGCTCCCATTTAGATGCTGTATAAATCCACATTTTTGGATTGCATTTTATATGGGTATTTGCAAATACAGTACTGTACTGTTATCGTTAGCCAAAGGTCATCTCTGTGTCTTGTATTATAGGCTGCAGCTGCAATATAAAGTGAACATTGTCAGGATTCGCAGCTTTGACCCAAAGGGCAAGACTCGTTGGAAAATGTGACAAAAAGGCATTCCGTCCTGACGGGCCGAGATTTATCACAGGACAAAGTTCCTCGTTCGAAAGCTATGATTTATGTTCGCATTTTTTTTTCTCTCTCTTGCAAATCTCCCACAAGTGGAGACTGAAAGCAGCAGAGCACTTTCCTGAGTGAAATCACTGCACTACACAGTCGCAATCAGCTGAGTAATAGAGTTTCCATAAGATATTCGTCCTACATAACGCTCGGTGTGCAGAATGCACGTGGTCTTTGTGCGGCAGCGTATGCACCATATATCACAATGGCAATTATTATGTAAGGCCACTAGCATTGGAGCTGTAATGTGAAGGCACATTATTCCGTGTGACAGATGTCAAAATAAGCCACACACATATTCAGGCCAATGTGCATGATTCACAGAGGGTATTCTCTACTTGATTGTATAATTGTATGTATATATGTAGTCTGAGGCATGCATGCCTATGCGGGATGGAGCGGTGGTGCGATGGTTAGTGCACTGCGCTATATACCCCAGGCACTGGAGTTTGATTTCTGGCTACCGCTGTCAGTGGTAACTGAACTGGTCTCGGGCCAATTCTTCACTATCTGGCACGTACCAGCGTGGTGAAGCACGGTCTCACACCCCTATAACCAATATGGCATGGAGGGGCCTTCATTGCCATGTACCGTACGTCTGTGTTACCAGTGAGTAAATGAAATCTATCTGCGGACCACACTTATTGCTGTATTGCCACATCCTGGCACTTTTCACCTATAGCACCTGCTATGCACTTATAGCCACCCTTCTAACCAATAACCAATCATTACTTTTCTTCGCTACTGAGATTGAATAGGATCGGGTACATTCAGGATATTTGGTCGTAGTTTCAAAGGGCTCTCACTTGCTTTATGAGTAAATAGTATGTCCATCACATGACGTGCGCATGGCATGTGTCCCGATTTATTTTTTATATTTCTTATCGTATTTTGTTTAATTTAGTTTCGTCATTTTCGTGACCCAAGTCACTCTTGCGAAAGATGACGATCCAGGTCATTTGAGTTCTCACCAGGTTAAACGACACGAACTGAATTTCGATTTAAAGCTTTCGTGACTGCAGGGATTCATCTTCTTGGTTCTTTCGGTAAAGTCACGTAGAATGGAAATAATAAAAGAATAAAAATAAACAATAGAATAAAATAATTATTTTATTATGTAAAATAAAACATAATAAAAAAATTATTATTTTGTAATGCTTTATTTGTATTATTTTATTATTTCCCTTTTACGTGACTTTACCGAAAGAACCAAGAAGATGACACGAACTGACTTTAAGCATCAGAATAGATCTATTTTTGCAGACCAGTGACTCACTGCCTATTTACTTTGCTTTTCTCTCCTCAAGAGTCTCCTTTAATCGTTAAAAAAACAAAACTGCACAGACTGCCGCAATTCACTCATCCCTCAATAATGACCTCAGCGGCTGTCAATAATTATTGATGACAAAGGTCGCGTACAATGCTCCATATTGTGTCCCATGCGGTTGAACCTTATACTGGACAGGGCTTGACAGGCATTGCAATGACATTACTAGCACAGCATCAATAAATTAACGGCGAGATTAAATGGCCGAAGGGAATTACCCCGATTAGGTGTTAGTTCAGTACAGAGACGCGAAAGAAGCTGCACGCTACCACAATCGCAGACCATTAACACCGTGGATTCTGGAAATCGGCTAGAGAGATACATAACTTTATCCATGCGTGTGTAACGACATCCCTCGCCCCGCGAGCAATTCAATGAATTGGATTTGTGGCCGTGATTCGATTGGAAAATCCATTTCTTGTTGTTTAATCTGTATGGTCTCATATGTATGGCCTGTTTCCTACATTCTGTTGTTTTTGTGTCTTGTTCGCTCCTTTATCCTAAAGGTAACAGCATATACTGGATTTACATACGATGTGAATAATCTATTCTTACACGCACAATTAAATACGTGGACTAGCAATCGCTTAAACGTTGGTGTGAATCTATGGAGGCTTCCCCATGCTCTTCGGTGATGGTAGTAGTTCTACAATACCCTCGCTCCGCTGGCCAGTGCAGCTTGGTGAATGGGGTGGTGACTGGGAATCGAACTCACGGCGCTAGGTGCGCTAACCACTGCACCACCGCTCCACCACAAATGTTCCATAAGCGTTGTTATACATATAATTTCCTCCGACCCATTTACTGGCAAAAGTAGGACACCTTCATTGCAAACGTGATCATGTCCTTGGAGGCGGCGGGGGGGGGGGGGGGAATCCCTTCACCCAAGGGCTATATGCTGATTACCTACATGATGGGTAATTGTGAATACTTACAGCTATATATTAGGAATGCTTAACGCTTGATTATTAATGGCGCAATCAGCCGCATAGTAGCCCAAAACAGGTACAAGCGAAGTCGTCACCTGTGCCGTGATTGCCATTACAATTTTTGCACTATGGTGGGTCACTCCCTGTTATTTTATGTTTGTGATGTCTCCTCTATTTCATACAATTATGATCAATATCGACATGTGATATCTCAACTTATGACCTATATTAACGTTTTCAAATAGATCTTAATTTTTTTCTTTGTGAACTTTTTTTTTATAGTTTTGTATACAGTTTAGTCTATGCATAAATTGAAAACACCACTGCTTACCTGTGCAGGTTACATCACGCCTATGCAGATATACATTGTTTAAAAATAAGAATTTAATTAAAAACAAACAAATTCTATAACTGGTAGGAAAAGTGAGTGGGCTTGGGTAGGATACATCATGTATGTACGTATGTTGAACTTATTTCGCACCATACTTATCCAACCATGCTAATCAGAGGTGCGGTGGGACAACAAACTAAACACAAAAAGTAGTTCTATAGAAATGGTGTTTCAATCTAGATTGCAAAGTGCATGGCTCCCAGTGGCTTCCAAATATCGGATGGAAGAGCATTCCAGACAGCCACAGAAATGCATCTGAAAGCGTGCGATGCGGTGACCGTCTTTCTTCGATGGCCAGCCCAAAAAAATGACGTGGTCATTCTCAAGGTGGCAAGCTATTCGTGATTGTTAAATGATTTAAAGTGGCTAGGAGATAGCAACAACAGAGTGATGCAATTTTTTAATCTATCTGTCATTCTTGAATCTACCTTCCTGAATATCTCATTGATGTGTGCATTACGGACCCTGTACTCGTTCTCTGGAATGTCGATGTTTTTCGGTATTTTATTTCCGTTCCTAGTTGCTATGCTCACACACCAACAATCTCTGCCGTGTGAAATTGCCGGTGAAAGGTGACCCGTGGGTGAGACTGGTGATGGACTAGCAATTAAGGGAGAAAACTCGCCCACGAGGATGACCACTCCCGAGATGAAGCATTGAGATCAGCTGATGTGCAGGAGTGACGTGGGTTATGGCATCGCAAAGTCACGAGGTCTTCATCCAGGAGTGGCTAGCCAGGAGATAATGATGATGATGATGATGATTATCACGACGAATCGTTAAAAGTGAGGTAATCCAAAACGCTGAACTCTCTAACCTTCATGAACCTTGCTTTGGCTTTGCTTTCATTACCCATGGGGTAATTTCACGTCAAACTCATTGTTTGCTAAAGAAAGGGATTTTCATTTGTGCCCGAGAGCTAAACACCGGGTCGCCTCACACCTCCTCAATCCAAGCACTCCCAACTCACCCCGACCACCCCCATCATCGCCTAATCCCCGGTACCTCCTCTTTGTACTCACCTCCTCACCTCCCCTACTCCTCACCTCCAAATCTCCTGAACCCCCCCCCCCTCCCGCTTATTAATTTGGAATAATGGAGAGCTCTGTAGTTTGACGAGAATGACAAGAGGTCGTTTTACCTTTATTACGGAGATGTTTGTGGTCGCATGCTCCTTGAGGCTAGGTTTACCGTAGCATTTGCAGTAAGTATGCAGTAAACCTTGTCAACCACCCACGTCTCTGTCTCTCTCTCTTCTCTTTTCACTGCCTTTTGCAAAATACCCGAATTTTTTTTTTGGTCAACTTTTGACAACGACTCCTGAAAATGTCAACACATTCACCCTTCGGCTGTTGTGATCCCTTTTGTTGTAGCAGTGATGATTTATTGACCAAATTAATGGCACACGTTGACCAGTGGGTGTAGGGCATACGTTATGTGTGGTACGTTATTGCTGCTTGCAACGGCATACAACTTGCACAGACAGAACATTTTTTTTATGAAGCTTACAAAGTACCAGGGAGTGGGGCGGGTAGCACAGTGGATTGCTCACTCGGTTTATGGGATATTAACCCCATAAACCGAGTTTGATTGCCGACCATAAGTACCATAGGTGTCAGTTCCTCTCACTACTATGAGATCTCTTTTATCGGTGGCAAAATATAGTAGTAGGTTTTTACCCTTTTAAACTGGTACAAAACTGACACCTTTATTCAAGCAAACATGATTCCTCTCACTAGTGTCACGGATAATGCTGTAATGCGATTTCTGGATACATTTCCGTTGTACATAGTTACAGTTTTTATTGGCCATGTTTATGAAAACATAAATGTCGGTGCTGTTATTCCTTGCAACCCCTCGCGAAGTCTCCACCTACCCGCGTAACGTGCTCGCAACCGTCGTATCAGCCGTTTGGGCCGGGTGGCCATCGAAAAAGAACTTCTCAACCCAATGGTCCCCACCAGAAATAAACTGCCTGAACCGACTGACTGACTGAACTTCAGTGTCGAGCGGCGCTTGAACCTGACCCTTGGTGCCCACATTCACCAGCTGACACTGACCAATGTAGAAGAATGTTCCCTTGTTATTCGCGAGGGATACATTCTGGAGATGCTCGTAAATTGAAAATGTCACGGATAATATTGGCCGACGAAAACCTTTCTATTTGCTTTATAAATCACCTTAACTAAATATGTAAATAATCTATCTAATACGTGAAAATTATCATAATAACACATCTATTTATCTCATTACTTTATCTCGCATCACTTTTTTTCTCATCACTTTATCTTATCACTTTTCTCTCTCTATCTCTCGATGCAGTTGTGGAGAGTTACAGATGCGATTCGCGGATAGCCACAATCGCGGATATCAAGTTCGTGAATAACGAGGGAATACTGTCAAGTATGATCACCCCTCCCCCTTCCCCAGAGGACTGGCACGGTGTGCATTGAATCAGAATCTTTATTTAGGCTCAAGGAGGAATCCGATGAGCTATGAAGCTCTTTTTCACATGTCCAGTATCACAGATGTCCAGCAAAGGCCTTCATTCAGCAGTGACTGCGACAAAGGGCAGCTGTAGATTATAATTACACACGCCAAACACGCACATAAGCACCGAACTGTAAATCTTGATGCTTATGCAGATAGAAGTATGCATATTGTGCGTGCTAACTCCACCTGCGCGGAACTTGTATTTGGCTGAAGCTCAATGTTATGTTCCAGAGAATGGGTTATTGTGATTGAAGACAACAGCAGCTGGTGTAACATATGTGATCTACAATTATGACCAACAATTACCCAACAGACTGACCATTGCGGAGATGTTTGTGGAAGCTTAACAAACCATGAGTTATTAGTACACTACGCTCTTGGTCAAAATGTTATCAAAAGCCAAGTCATTTTGAAAAAATTGAAATATACACGGTATATATATACAATGGTATAAAACATTAATTTCAAACAACCCACAGAAGCATGTGAAAGGTTATCGGCCTTTTGCGCATTAAGCAGAAACCATCAGCAGTTCCTGAAGAGGTGCATTGTGGTCTCCTTGTCTTCGGTCACCATGAAAGTAAATTTAAACTAAATATTTTCCTGTTATGATGAGTTTTTCTCAAGATTTACATTAGTGACTACGAACATTCCACGTATGAGTTAAAAGGGATTATCAATTCATGTTTCGGAACACTTGTAACAATTTAAATGACAAACTATTTTCTAGGAATATTTTTTTCCCATCACACACGTCAGTACATTAACGATAACATAAATCTATCAGCATGGCTAAAACTATGTAAATGTCGAGATATGTGGATTAATGGAACTTTTACTGTGTGAGTAACCATGAATTTTAAGACGTACATGGATTATAAAGTAAATATGGATGTCCTTAGTCTACTGCCCATACGTATTTGAGATAACGTGCTTGAAACATCTTGGCTACAAAGTCTATACTCCATCATGTCTAAGGGTTACACACCTGGCAGTTTAATGCATAGCCTAGAGTGCATGTGACAATGATGCATATTTGACTTGACACGGTCTTTAAAAGACTCAAGCCGATACTGATGAAAACCTGAAATGCGTAAAAAAAATATTTGGGAAAATACCAAGGGCAATGGGAAACAAAAAAAAACAGTTAAAACAAAGTTAAATGTTAAACACAACATGTACTATCATGACGAGTGAGTGTGTAAAGCGGTTACTAATTTTCAGTACTTTGTCAATCTCATGCTGTATAAAGGACTCCCGCTATCGTATCGGGCCTGTCACGCCAGTCTGTCTGGGGGTTGTGTGACCATATTTCACCACTCTGGTAGTGCTGGTTCATGAGGGGGGTGGGGGGGGGGGAGCTAAGACCGGTTGAGATAACGGACTGATATTAGTCGAACGCTGTTCTGCCGGATTGAGAGTGTCGTGTGCGAACCACTGCACTGATATACATAAATATGATACATTTGTTAAATGGGAAAACAAGCAGATAGTTGTCACGAATATAGGCCCATTGGGTTGTTGGTGTTGTTTTTAAAAAGGCTGCGGCCTCAACTATTTATGCCCGGAGGGTTTTGATTGTTTTTTCTCATAGGGCAGGGTCAGCCTGAAGTTCTCCACTGCGTGAAGTCTCGTAACGCACTGAGTGCATAAATGATCCCCCATCGTCAAATGATCCCTCATCGTCAGTTCAGAAGTCATTCGTCTCCTCAGGAGGGTTGACATGAAAGCCAGTATGACGAGAAAAAGAGAGAGAAGGGGGGTGGGGGTGAAAGCTCGCTATTGGTTACTACTATGCTCATTGAAACGTTAGAGACACCATACTCTTTGATCTTTCGGTAAAGTCACGTAGGTCGAAAAAAATAATAGATCACGACGTTTCGATCGCAACGCAAGCAATCGTCATCAGGCCTGATGACGATTGCGATCGAAACATCGTGATCGATTTTTGTTTTTCTACCGACGTGACTTTACCGAAAGAACCAAAGGATACGGATTCCTGCAGTCACGAAAGCTTCAAATCAAGATTGTTAGAGACACCAACAAGCACAGGCACTTGGTGAACGTAAATAAATCAACAACTGGTGTGTCTTGAATTGGAAAATGTGCCCACTTTCCTCAAATATGTTACGCGTGGGAAGCAGAACAGAAATGATTCGAGAAATTCCCCGCATACGAGGGGATATGACTAATCCGGCACAAATAAGTATGGAACTTGCATTGTGTGCTATAATTATACAATATATATAGTATGTGGCAACACCTTGTTCATCTTCAGGTGGGTGTCGTGCTGATTTATGGACCTGTGGTACCAAGTCTGGCACAGACGTCTGTGTATGTGTGTGCGTTTTTGAGAGAAACGTCATCTTAATTTACCCTAATCTCGCCCATTGACCTTTTACCTCTTTTTCAGATGCGACCTAGCCACGCGTGATTGCTCATTGAAGTAACGAATATTATCAAACTCTACTTGGGAATGTACAGGATCAGCCAAACAATGTAAACGCACGTTTCTAAATGCGGAGGAGGGCCAAACCGGAGGAAGCCGCAGAAAAGCCCACGTGACTTCCACGGGGAATGGAGAACACGCGGGCGGACTGCGAAATGTACCACAGGCATCGCCAAGGTCCGAGATCGAACTCATCGCGTCCTCCTGAATAGCAGGCGAGCGAGAAAACACCACGTTGTGTAACACACATCGGCACTGAAGAGACAAAGGCGGTCGAGCGTGGGTTTTGACCCAACCACCGCTACCACCACCTCGATCGTGCTCCAAGGGGCCTGACATTGACACGTGCTCGGTATCAGAACGATCGCGTCCCAACAGACTGTGAAGGTTTCACGGGTGGTCGCGAGTGGTCTTTGTCCTATTGTATAGGACAATAGGGTACACTGTATGTAAGTACGCGTGTTGTTTTACTCCGGTCAAGGTGTCCTGTACCAGCTCGCTCTTTTTGCCAGACCCGTAATTTTTAAGGTGACGTTGGCACTTAAACGTGTCAACGCCCCTGAGCAACGCCTAAGGCTTCGGAGTCAGGAGTTTAGGCATCGCGACAGACGACCCTGATTTATAGCGAACTCAAGACACATTGGGGTAAGTTATGAGCCCGCACCGCCCAGCCGAGCTTTGCCAATGCATCGGGTTACTTTGCCCGTGTAGGTCTCAGGTGCATAAATAATAATTATAATGTTCTGGCCTGCCCAAACAGTTTCTTCTTCTCGGCACGGAGACGATGTAAGGTACAGCGGGGTTTTCATTCATGAAGGTATTTCATATCAGAACTCCGCTCTGTTTCCACATGGAGGTAAACATATATGTGTATTTCCATCGGTCTACGATAATGGCTTTCATGACCAATATCCATCCAGCAGCATTTTGTTTGAGCATGCAAGTAATTGTCGTGCCACGGTGGCGAGGTGTTTACTCCCTCGCCAGGTATACAGGAGGTCGTGGGTTCGATCCCGACCCTGACGCCTGTATATGTGGAGTTTGCATATTCTCCCCGTATTCGCGAGGATTTTTGTGCGGGTCCTCCGGGTTTTCCCTCCGCATTTAGAAACATTCGCTCAGAGTATTTGGCTGTTATAAACGTCCACGTGATAAGCCACTTCGTTAAGCTATCATTTGTGGCCAGGTCGCTTCTGAAAACTAACTACAGTATATAGCTCAGTGGGCCTTACCAGGTAGAACAAAAGACTGTGTTTTCACCTTTTGGGTCTCATCGGGAGATCGCGTGAATATAAATGTGTCTTCTCGGTTTTTTCGGTAAAGTCACGTAGAAGGGAAGTAATAAAATAATAAAAATAAAACATAATAAAATAATTCTCACGACGTTTCGGCTACAACGCAAGCAGCCGTCTTCAGGTTTCGGCTACAACGCAAGCCGCCGTCTTCAGGTGAAGACGGCTGCTTGTGTTGTAGCCGAAACGTCGTGAGAATTATTTCATTATGTTTTATTTTTATTATTTTATTACTTCCCTTCTACGTGACTTTACCGAAAAAACCAAGAATATGAATCCCTGCAGTCACGAAAGCTTTAAATCGAAATATAAATGTGTCGTTATATTTACGCGTTCTAAACCCGAAAAAAAACCCCTACATTATGGATGATATTGGGCGCGAAAGCCTATCACGTGTTAAACTCATCGGGAGAGTTCACGCTTGGTAAACACATGTTGCCGAGTTGCAAGTTGTTGTCAACTTGTTGTAAGTTCACGGGACGCCGAACCCCACCCCATCGACGAAATGTTAAACCAATCGAATCTCGGCTTTGATCGAGAGGGGCGGTGTCGTTCGGCCCCTAATTTAAATTGTGTCCTGAACTTCAATTGCATAAACAGTACAGTCCATAGTTAGTGTATGTATTAGGTCAGTAAAACGTTCAGCACCCCCTCAATTCGACGAATTGCTTCTGTATTGGACAGACATTCGATTATTATTATATTACATCGTAGCGCGTTATATCGCCCCTAGCGGTTGCATGAGTCACGCGAGCTAATTTTCTTCGCGATTGTAAGAATCAACTTGAATTGACGATTCGATGCATCGGCACACCTCAAATAAGCAGGTACTGCGCCTGTGTGTGTCTGGTTGTAATTCGACAAACAGGAACAACTCTTGACACGGACTATCACCGGAGAGACGCATGCGGCTGAACCCCAGGCTCCTCCCAGCCCCCTTTCATGAGCCGTGCTCGCCTTTAATAGGCGCTTGCCAACAACGCTTTGCTCTCGGAAATCTATGAGGTCTTAACGATGGGGATCGTTGTCTTCTCCTCGTATTGGGCGTTCGAGTCAATAGGCCACCTTTTGTAAAACCGGGTAAGAGGTCAATGCGATGCAATTGCCCTTTGAGAGAGAGAGACACACACACGGACAAAGATCCCCCGTATAGCCTCAACAGACTCTCGGGGCAAATGCACACACGCATATATATACACACACACGCGCGCACATTATGCACGTACCTTTAATATAATAGATTTGAAAAACATTCCATTCAACGCGCGGATTTAAAGATAGAAACAAAAGGAACGTGTGTGACTTAAGGGGCCAGAGAAACGAGATGCCACCGTGCAGGATCTGGGTTCGATACCGGGTTGAAGACACCACGCAAACGTGATTGAAGCCGGATTGCCAAGTGGAGCGAGCTGATGGTCCCGGTCCAGTCACGGTGAATGAGCGCAATAATAAGCGTATCGTTAAAATGTGGGACTTAACTTAAAACCCAAAATGTGGGTTTGATTTGAAATAAAAAGAGGACCATTTTTTGCTGGAGGTGTAAAGTGATGTGTGACCAGAGTCAATAAAGAGGGCAATTATTAAAGTTATATTATGTCACCTGGCGTCATTCTCTCGTTCCCTGAGATTGCATCGATATAGCTGCAAGGTTCCGATTAGATTTTGTTTATTATTATTAATATTGCCAATGGCACAAGTCGAATGTGCCAAAAATCCAGGATTATCCCAATAGTTGTAACAGACTTTTAGCGTCAGTGCTGTTAGCGAGCAGCATATATATGTCGGCCGGCACGGCCCACGTGGTGTTGGGTGGATAGCACCACGCCCGACCGCCTTTGTCTCCCTAGTGGCGATGTTCACACATCGCACCAGGTACTCATTTGAGGCTGAGTGGACCGAGGGGAGGCCCAGGATCGGTTCAGTTAATCGTCACCGGTGTTGGCTGTGGTCGCGTCGCCTGGTTCGTAGCGCAGCGCGCTAACTGTTGCGCCACTGCTCCCCACATGCGGTATACGTGCCCAAAGACAAAGATTCCCTGTATAGCCTCAACTTTCGTGGGCAAGTGCTCGTAGAGAGTACCTATGAAGGCCGGAACTTGGCTCCGGGAGTGGGGGTGCAAACAACAGCAGACATTTGAAAAAGAGGGATAATGTTCAAATTATCCAGGATAACCATATTTGGTATTAAACAAATCAAGTGGCGATGCTGTTGCGTTGGCAGTGGTGCAAGAGCGCAAACGACAATAACAACAACAACAAAAACAACACAGCCGTTAATAAACACTGTCCTTTTAAAAAGAAAGTGTATCAAACTCGACGTTTCGGACTATGCTATTTCGTCTTAGCACTTACATAGAGGCCAGGGACGTGATGTTCTCGTGTTCGCTATTTTGTATATGTACTGTGACAGCTCTCATATATATGTACAATATCGTGTTACTACAGTTCGCTTGACTACTGCTGGACTATTCATACAAAAAAAACGAAATCCCCCCGTATCGACGTGCAGAGCGTTGGGGTGTAGTTAAGTGCTGCTCGCGAACACCTATAATGGAAGGCCCGCGTGGCGCAACGGGCCACACACAGACAACTTGATAGTGCGCTGTGAGTGACAGGCGCGCGCGCGCGCACACACACACGCACGCGCGCGTACACACATCGGGAAATTTCATTCCACACACACAAAAAAAAACATGTCCCCATTCGTCTGGGACCCAGTGGACCTGAACACCCCTCTCTGGCTGCTTTGGGAAATCAACACTGGGGTTCGCCCTCTGTTCACTGTGGATGCGGAATGCACGCGTGCGCTCCCCACTCTACGCGAGACTGTGTCGCTTATCCCGGGCATCACCGAATGACGATGCAGTAATGCAATCGCTATCGTGAGCCACGATTGATCCACTGCTGGATGAACGCCTCCCAAAGCCTTCGCCACCTCTCGCGATCCTGCGATGCTCAACGATCCACCAAGCACCCGAACGCGAACCGACTCCATCGTTCCATGCAATTGGGCTTCCTCTCGGACGCGTTCCACTCCTTGGCTTCAGCTCCGTACTCACGCTTGACCATTGCGCAATCATCACTCCCCATGGCGACCGTCTCCTGCCCAAGGCCACGCTGACTATTCTTGATGGTGGATGATGCCATTCACCTGCGTGTGCTCTCCGATGCGTGCGCCTTTTTGCCGTCTAACTGTAATTACGCGCGCGCATCTCGCTCTGTGCTTCAGCGCAATAATCGACTTCAATTCGGCAATGAGCTTTGCTCTCAGCTGATTGCAATCAAGCGGCCGAGGCGACAGGCGCACAGTCTGCCTCATAGGCAGTGCCATGGGCACTTTGAGCGTTCAAAATAACCCAATCACACGCACTTGCAGCTGCTGATGATGATGATAATGAGAATGCGCATTTTTACCGGCAATTGGAGTCGATGGCAAGAGGAATATTTTAAAATATATATTTGGGCACTTTGAAAATGTGCAAAAGGGATGGCAGTGATTTATAAATCTGGGTGTTTGATTGATTGCAAAACGTTAGATTTGTGTCGTGCCCAGCGTGCAGGAGTCATCACCTTTATCATCAGCCGTGATCAATCCACTGCTGATGAAGGTCTAGGAGCTGTCTACTGTTGAAGCTAAGCCCTGCTGGTATACACTGTATGTATACAATATACATGTATATCTTGCTTGCAGTGACGGTGAAACTTTAATAACTGTTCGTGGTATATGCAGTACTCGAAAACGTAGCAGCATGCTTTGGATTATTTACAAACTGCGTCTCTGTGTTGCCGACTTCGCTTTATCGTAGAGTAGTGGCGACCATTTAGATGGCTTTGCAATCACACAACTTGCGTCATTGCGAATTAAAATATAATCCAATACCCAAACGAGGATCCGAGTGAACACGGCTTTACGATGTGTGCATGGGGTGCTTAAGTACCCCGCTGCGTGCAACAACAGCCTATACATATACACCGCGCATCGCTTCGCGTCCCAGTATGTATGTATGACGAACTTCTTTCGCACCGCACGTTTTCCAACCGTGCTCATCGGATGTGCGGGTGGAAGGACATCGATCTAAACACAAACAGCAGTTCTAAAGAAGTGCGTTTGCAATCTCGGTTTGAAAGTGCACAGCTCCCACCAGTGGCTTCCTCTAACATCGGCAGACAAGAGCGTTCCAGACGGCCGCAGAAGCGCATCTGAAAGCGCCGCGCGATGCAAGTGACCGCCGCCTTCGTTTCGACGGACAGCCAAAACGCGCCGCTGCCGCTCCTGCTGCTGTTGTGTGCGAGGGTGACGGGAATTAAGCGCCCGAGTCTCCACCAACACCGCGATCCACAACCAGGCTCAGCCACCCTGGAGATGGAGTTGTCAAGCTTCGGAGACGACCGGGCGCTGTGTGTTGCGGGCGACTCGGCCTCGGTGCGAGCGGGCGCTGTGTGTTGCGGGCGACTCGGCCTCAGTGCGAGCGGGCGCTGTGTGTTGCGGGCGACTCGGCCTTGGTGCGACCGGGCGCTGTGTGTTGCGGGCGACTCGGCCTTGGTGCGACCGGGCGCTGTGTGTTGCGGGCGACTCGGCCTTGGTGCGACCGGGCGCTGTGTGTTGTGCCGCAGCGGCGGCGGACAGATGGATGTCAGCGGTGTTGTGTCTTTGTCGCTCCGCGCTCACGGGGCTCTCGGGAACCCAAAGGGCAACACTCGGAGTGTGGTCACCGCGTGCCGACACAGATCGCATGTCGGCCCAGGAATGCTGCAGGAAACGAGTCGGAGGTGGGGGGCGGTGGGGAAGGTGGTGGGTGGGTGGGGGGCGATAGAAGGGATGGAGGGGGTGGTGGGTGGACGATGCCAGCCAGCCAGCCAACCCGAGCTACTGCAAGTAACACAGTTGGGGTCAGCCCAAGGCTACGCACGCACACAGTGCGTAGCGCTATATCGTTATAGGCTGCGGGGCTACAGATATAGGCATTACAACAATGCAAAGCCTGTTAACTCTGCAGATGTATACAAGGCGATGGCTCCCGGGTAATGAGCGACGCACGCGAGGTGTAGATTACGCGACGTGTGCGGCGCGTGCGTCATTCATTAATTCGTTTCTTCTAAGGTAAGAGCCCATAAGGAGGGCCTCATCCATCAGTGGATAGAGCATAGCTGCTGACGATGACGGGCCCGGCGAGATACCTTCATCCAGCACTGCATAATGAGCGATGTCAGTGGGGAGGCCTTCATGCAGCAGTGGACAGATCAAGGCTGCTGGTGCTACTGCTGCTGATGATGATGGCGATGTCCATTTGAGACCAGAAGTCTTTATTTTTATTTATCAAAGGTGACCTGGCTGTGAAAGTAAATACTTTGTGTTAACGGCAAAAGTTCTCGTGTAGAAACATAGAATATTAACCATCGTAACAACAATTGCAGCAGCAAACATTCACTTGTGCGACAAATTCACAGCCAAAATTCAAGAAAACTCTTGATTTGTGTTGATGATAGATATGAGGCTACAGGCTACGTGTAAAATGGAGTCCGCGTGTCGCATATTTTATACCCTGCAGTATATGCCTACAGCATATACAATGTAGGCATATACAGTATATATACTGTCGTTGTGAGAAGAAATCCGTGGTGTGCCGTGGTTCACGCACTGGGCTGTGAACCCGCCGGCGAACAGAGTTCGATTAGCGATCACGGCTAACATCAGTGGCGAGTCAACGAGTTGTTTAAATGAAGAGAAACTCTTCACGCTGAGCAGTGCGTGTTAGTCTGTTCAGTTGACGAGTGGTGTGAATGAGTCTGTTCCGACCCTCCCAATATCTCGACAACTCGCACTGACCAGGGTGGTGAAGTATAGTCAAACAATCACAACAACTCACAAAGCGTGGGGTGGGTGGCCTTCAAACAGCGGTGGCTGATAAATGGACTGCACCATTACATTGTTTAGTTTGAAAATAGATATGAATTAAACTATTGGGCGTATGTATAAACGCGACACGCTGCACTTATATTATACACTGGTTATTTGGTGATACTATATGTTAAGAGTTAGGAGCGTTGCCCGAAACGTTGCCTTTAAACTATTTTTCATTTAAAGGTCGCAGTGTTATTGGCACACGTGTTGAGTTTTTACGGGACAGTACACAATAGACACGTGTAAATAGTTGACATGCATGTGTGTTCCATGCACGTGTGTTCCATGCACGTGTGTTCCATGCACGTGTGCTCCAGGTTTGCAAGTCTGTCCACGAGAACACGAATCTATTACGGAACATGCAATTGTAACGACGGCAATTTCTGCATCAAGTGTCTCCTTTCATATAGACACTTATAACGACGTAGAGCATCGTGTAGACGAAGGGTATATTCTAAACACGCATGCAATCAGACACGCCACGGGGTGGATCGGCAGGGCGGTGGTGCAGGGGTTAACGCGCTGCGCTTTGGACCCTGCTACCTGAGTTCGATTCCCGCCCGCGACTAACATCAGTTGAGAGTTAAATATATGAACCGTTCCTGCCCCCCCCCCCCAACGCTCACCTGCCCCCCCCCCCCACTACACCAGCTTGCACTAAGCAATATGGTGAAGTATGAAAAAAAAAAATTATCCACGGGGAAGATCGACACGATGTGCGGGTGGGATGCCTTCATGCGGCAGTGAACTAAGAGGGCTATACGTGAATAACCGGGCAACAACACGGGATCACGTGTCAGCAATGTGTGGAGGGATGCCTTCATCCAGCAGTGGACCAAGGGTGGGCTGCTATACATCAATAAACGGGCCACAGCACGGGACACACGTCCCAGCAATGTCTGCACTCTGCCCGCACAAAAGACGTCTCGACCGCTCGCACACCGGAGTTTTACAAAAGTGGCGAGTGTAGCGCTCCAGGTTAGATTAAAACACCAAGCGAACTGCCCCGTGTTTATTTGTCTTTGCCCGATCATTAGGCTGCTCGCCGTGCCCCGAGGGGGAACCCGCTCGGATTGTGTTTTCTTTTGCGCTCCGCAATGCCGCCCTGCCCGCAGTGTTACCCCTTTGACCGCCGCCTCGCTGCTTGAACTTCGCGTTGCGCACTCTGCGCCTGCCCAGAGCGCGATGTAACTCATCGCCGTCGTCTCATCATTCGCATCGTCGGCAAAGAGTTTAAAGGGTATGCCCGAGAAAGGCAATAAATACGCCGACAGTCTGCCTCGTTCACGTGTGTCGCATTTGTCCCTGCAGGTAAGTAGCACAAATAATAACAATAAAACAAGTACGTATCTCATCAGCCACAAGGCCTTTCTTTCTGAGACCGCATCATCCCAGTGGCATCGGTTCAACAAACGCGCACGTCGCCTCGCGCGTTATACATTTGACAGCACAAGTTGGGAGTGAGTCTTATAATCCGGTGGGAGTGCGAGACTACGTCTGTAATGCTTTGTAATGCGGGCGCGGGCGACCTCCCGGATGTGACGTCACGGAGAGGTGGAGTTAGGTGACGTGGGAGGAAAGGTTAAGGTTCTTAAGGGAGGAGACCGGAAGAGGAAGGCAGAACGAGTGGGACTGGACCAGAGTAAGGCCACGTGGGCAAAGCCAAGGGGTGGCAGCGGCGGCCAGCGGTGGCCAGCTAAGGGAGCAGCCAGCGGAGCTGCGAGAGAAGACAGCGGTGGGGCGGCTGGAAAGAAGGCGGACGAGGAGCTGCGGGGAACACAGCCGGCGAGGCTGTGTGTGAGGGAGAGGCTACGAGAGCGACGAGAGGAGAGAGAGGCTGAGAGAACGACGAGGGGAGAAACTGCAGGAGAGCAGTATCAGTGTCAGTATAGAGTCTTATAGAAGGACAGCCGTGCGGGTTAAGAGAGAAGAACCGAATAAAGGACACCAAGCCAGACATCGTGGTCGAGTCCTTTATTACATTGGTGTCGGAAGTGCAACGGCATGTCGAAACAAGTGAGAAAGAAAAATGTTCCAGCGCCGGCATCGGCTTCTTCGTCGGAAGACGAAGACTTCCCTCCAAACATGGATCCTGCCAGGGTGGTGGAGGAGAGCCCTGCTGAAACGAGTGCGGGGACGGGAGTGGAAGATGTAGCCACAGTGTCAGGGCCGCCGACACCATCAGACGCTGATCGGCGATGGCTGCAGGTGGCTGAGCAACTGGAGACTCTCAAGGACGCCCTGGGCCAATTGTGTCATCTCGTCACCCCAAGCACGGCGACGGAGAGAGCGGAGAGTGCTCCACAGGCCGCCACGGGTTCTTCACTCCCGGCGCCATGGGCCACGCGGCAGGAGGCCGCCATCTTGCGCGTGCCGCGGCGGGAATCCGCCATCTTGACCACGCCGCGATTCGACGCCATTTTGAATTTGCCTCCGGAGGAACCATCGGCGGAGGGCGGAGTGAAGCGAAGTCGGAGTCGCCATCTCACCACGGTCAAGGAATTCGCCATTGGGGGCGACTGGAGCGCTTTCGCCTGCAGATTTTTAGCGGCGGTCCGTTCTGCGAGATGGACCGATGCTGAGGCCTTGGAAGTGTTGCCGACTCTTCTGGACGACGAATCTGTTCGTTTTTTTCGCTCCATTAAGGCCGAGAAGAAGAGGACATTATATGGAGTTTTTCAAGAAATGGCCGACGCCTACGAGCCACCTGACGACGCGCATCGGCGATTCGCTCAACGACAACGAGCGCCCGAGGAGTCGCCTGTGGCGTACAGGGGTGCAGTGCTTGATTTGGCTATGGCCGCGTATCCAGATACAACACCTGACCTGCTCGAGCCTCTCATCTTGGGCAAGATGCTCGAGCTGTCGCGGGATCTTGGGATTCCCATGCCGGTGTGCGGGCATGAGAAGCTCACCTCCCGGGCGGCGGCGAAATGTCTGGATGCACAATTCAACCTACGACGATGGAAACAGGTCACGGCGTGGACAGGGGGGCCCGACGCGGAGGGTGGCGCTCTGGGTTGGGACCCTACGAAGTCGGTATACGTGCCGGATGAGCGGGGCCCTCAGGAGCTGACGGCCGCCTCGGTGCCATGGTCAGGCCGCGGTGGACCGGCCTCTCGTGCTGCACCGCCGATACGCGGGCGGCGCGATGCAAGGCCTGCGCTTCGGCGCAACGACGCCGATTGCTTCCGCTGCGGACGGAAGGGCCACTACGCGAAGGACTGCTGGGCCCGCATCCCGGGTCCGCCACAACAGGAGGCCTCATTACCGGCCAAGCCGCCCAAGGATCCACCGAAACAGGCAAGTCGGCACGCACCAGACACCCGGCAAGGCTTTACACCTCACCCATCACCTTCGTTGTGCGGTCATAGTGTTGTTGTTAAAGAGGGACCTTCGACGGGGCCTTGTCGCTCTGTGACGCAGTGGCGCAAATTGGCACGGAGGGTTGTTGCGGCCGCTACGGGTTCGTCCACCGTGCCGGGGTCTATACAAGGGGTGGACGTGCGCATTTTGGTCGATTCCGGGGCGTCCGCGACTATTATTTCGGATGTCATTTTTCATCTGTTAGGCATCCCACCCGGGGCCGTGCGTCCGGTTTACGGGTCGTGCGTCGCTGCGAACGGGGGTAGTATGGGCATCGTGGGCCAGGTGGACGCTAAAATATCTATTGGGGATGTGTCGGCCTCGGGCGTTGTGTTGATTTCAAGATCCTTGGCAGTTCCCTGTTTATTGGGCACTGATTTTCTGGCTAAGATGCCTATTTTGATCAAAATTAATGAGAATTGTATTGAACTGCCGGGTGGCCGTCAAATTTCGTTTCTGCCGTCGCCCTGGGGGCGACCTGCTTCGGCCGTACAAGTGCAGGCGCTATCCGTGGCATCTGTTGATATTCCACCTGGTTCACAGATGCTTATTCCCCTGCGGTATCGGAAGCCCCTGCCTGGTCGGCTGGGAGCGGTTGGGATCTTGTTGTCACCTTCAGCCTCGATAACGGCCGGATCGGCGCTGGTCGGAGCGCAGACCATCGTCCGGCCAGATCAATTACCGTTTTTGCAGGTGCTCAATGCGGGTACGGAAAATGTCTGTGTCCCAGCCGGCACGGTTGTGGCACATGCCACCACGGCATTTACGACTCACGATTGTTCGCATAGCCAGGGAGTGGTTGCTGGTGTTTCCGAGCCTGTGGCTTCGGATGACCGCTGGATTGCTAGCTTATGTGACGGAAATTCTTCCCTGTCTGTGGATCAACGGGGTGCGCTTCATAAATTGTTATTGACGTATTCCGATGTGTTCAGCTCCAATGATTTGGATTTGGGACGCACCTCATTGCTTCACCATCACATTGCTACAGGCGACGCTGCCCCTATTCGGTTGAATTCGCACCGAATGAGTCCGGCCGAGCGAGAACACGTTCGGGGGGCAGTGGAGGATATGTTGGCTGCGGATATTATATCGCCGTCGAACAGCCCATGGGGCGCGCCTGTGGTTTTGGTTAAGAAAAAGGATGGCAAATTGCGATTCTGTGTTGACTTTCGAAAATTGAATAAGATATCGGTGGCAGATGCGTATCCCCTGCCGCGTATGGACGACTCCCTCGACGCATTGTCGGGGGCTAAGTATTTCTCTACACTGGACCTCTCTTCGGGATTTTGGCAGCTTCCCCTTGACGAGCCCTCACGGGAGAAGACCGCATTCCGTACGCCGCAGGGGTTGTTTCAATTTAACTGCCTTCCGATGGGGCTGAATGCGGCCCCTGCCACATTTCAAAGGCTCATGGAACTCGTTTTGACGGGGTTGCAGTGGGAGACATGTCTCATATATTTGGACGATATCATCGTCTTCAGCCGCACATTTGATGAACATTTAAGGCGGCTGGAGACGGTGTTCGCGAGGATGCGCTCCGCGAACTTGAAATTTAAACCAAAGAAATGTCACCTACTGCAACGGTCCGTCCGTTATTTGGGGCACATCGTGAGTGCTGAGGGGGTGTCTACGGACCCGGAAAAAACGGCGTGCGTCCGAGATTGGCCGACTCCGGTCACCGTGGGGGATGTACGTCGCTTTCTGGGATTTGCCTCGTATTATCGAAGATTTGTACCGAATTTTGCGACCATCGCGAGGCCCTTGCACCTCCTTACGGGTAAGGGACGTAAGTTTGCGTGGGGACCGCCGGAAGAGGCGGCCTTTCAGAGTCTGCGTAATCTGTTGGCTACCGCCCCAACATTGGATTATCCGGATTTCAATCAACCGTTCATTCTTGATACGGATGCGAGCGACACAGGTATTGGCGCGGTGTTGTCTCAGTCTAAAGGGGGCGTAGAGCGCGTCGTTGCGTATGGTAGCCGGGTCCTGTCGCCCGCGGAAACACGCTACTGTGTCACTCGCAGGGAACTCTTAGCCGTCGTTTTTTTCCTACGTCAGTTTCGACCGTACCTGTACGGCCGTTCCTTTATCGTACGTACGGATCATGCGGCCTTGCAATATGCCCTTAAAATGGATCAACCTTCCGGCCAGCTGTCGCGTTGGTTGGACACGCTGCAAGAATTTTCATTTCAAATTCACCATCGTAAAGGGGTGCGCCATGCGAACGCAGACGCACTTTCTAGGTTGCCGCAGCGCTCCCCTTGCAAATGTGCGTCGGGGACGCAGAGATGTGCGCCCAGCCTACCCCCCCCTCAGCCGGTGGTATTGGCTGTGGAGAAGTCGGATGCTACCGTGGAACCGGGGCCGACTGATGGGGTTTTGAATCTGCCACGGTCTGTTTGGATAAGGGAGCAAATGATGGATGAGTCGTTAGTGTCCTTGCGGAAGCGATCCAAAGTGGAGGTTGGGGGTCCGGTTACGGAGGGTGCGCCGGAAACCGCGGTCCGAGATGGTCTGCTTATGTGGAGGGAAAGTCTCCAGGAACACTGGCGTCTAGTGGTGCCTGCGTCCCTCCGATACGAGTTGATTAGAACTCTCCATTGTGACACGCTATTACATCTGGGTGTGCAGAAGACCTTGTTGACGTTGCAACGTCATTATTTTTGGCACGGCATGTCGACGGATGTCGTGGGGCACGTCCGCGCGTGCCCTGACTGTGCCCGGCGTAAGCCTCCTAAACATCCTTATGTGCCACCCTTACAGTCAATTCGGGTGTCTCGGGTCAATGAATTGGTGGCACTGGACATTTTGGGACCTTTCCCACCTTCGGCGAGGGGTAATAAATATTTGCTGGTCGGGGTTGAGTACCTCTCCCGTTGGCCGATGGCCTGGCCGTTGCCCGATCAATCGGCCGCGGCCATTACCGACGCCTTTTTGTTCGGATATGTTATGGACAAGGGTGCGCCGGAGAGACTCCTTACGGATCAGGGCCGAAATTTTTCTTCGAAATTATTGGCGGAAGTATGCGCGGGCCTAGGGACTAAGAAGGTCCGGACATCCCCATACCATCCGCAAACGGATGGTATGGTTGAGCGGCTAAACCGGACATTGTCTGCCATGCTGTGCCACACGGTGAGTGAGCAACAATCGGATTGGGACCTGCACATCCCGGGGGTGCTTTCGGCGTACAGGATGACTCCTCATGCGGCTACGGGTTATTCGCCATTTTACCTTATGTATGGTCGGGAAAACGTGCCGCCAATGGATGTGCAGATGGGAACCGGTGTGAGGGGACCTTGTAAACCGCTTCCTGACTACATTCGTGACACTGTTCGCCGGGTCTCGGAGGCGCGGGAGAGTGCCCGTGTGGCTACGGCCAAAGCTCAGGCCCGAAATGAGAGGTACGCACGGCGTTCCAAAGGGGAGTGCCCCTGGAAGGTTGGGGACCTGGCCTGGCTCCATTGCCCGCAGGTGCGGCCGGGTACCTCTCCCAAATTTCACAAACCTTGGCGAGGGCCTGTCCGCCTCATTGAGGTTCCTAATCCTCAGTCGGCGCGTGTTCAAATTGGTTCTCGCCGCTGGTTTGTTCACACGTCGCGCTTGAAACCGTATGTTGCTCCCCTACATGATGCATCATCTCCCAATGTTGCCTTGCCGGGGTCTGTTGCTGCCGACTCTCCCCCGCCTGCGTCCATTGATCTTGCTAGAGCGCCTGTCGTACCTGTTCCAGGCAGGCCGGCCTTGACGCCGGAGGGGACGAGGCGCTCTGCTCGGAGGGTGCCTGCCAGATCTGCGGGTCCTTCGAGCCCTGCAGCCCTTCCGACCCCGCTGCAGACGCATCCGCGGGACAAGCCCAAGACTGATCCTTCAAGGACACGGGACGTTGGTGGACTTCCAACAGCGACAGGGGGATTTCACCCTGTCGCTCCTCAAACTCAATCACGTTCCCGTTCCGCGGATGGGCCGCCGACCGTCCGGGACGGGCCGGCGACCCGCACACGCTCTAAATCCCTTGTGTTTCGTTGATTGTTATGTTGTATTGTTCTTACTGTGTATTTATTGCCTGCTTCTGCTACGTTATTGATTGTTGAGTTGTGTTGATTGTTCTTACTGTTATATTGCATGCTTGGTGTCCTTTGGTGTGTTACGCTCGGGTTCGCCCGCATTACTGTTGGTGTTGTTCAGCCGAGGTCGGCTGGGTTTTTCTCCACGGGGGAGGGTGGTGTAATGCGGGCGCGGGCGACCTCCCGGATGTGACGTCACGGAGAGGTGGAGTTAGGTGACGTGGGAGGAAAGGTTAAGGTTCTTAAGGGAGGAGACCGGAAGAGGAAGGCAGAACGAGTGGGACTGGACCAGAGTAAGGCCACGTGGGCAAAGCCAAGGGGTGGCAGCGGCGGCCAGCGGTGGCCAGCTAAGGGAGCAGCCAGCGGAGCTGCGAGAGAAGACAGCGGTGGGGCGGCTGGAGAGAAGGCGGACGAGGAGCTGCGGGGAACACAGCCGGCGAGGCTGTGTGTGAGGGAGAGGCTACGAGAGCGACGAGAGGAGAGAGAGGCTGAGAGAACGACGAGGGGAGAAACTGCAGGAGAGCAGTATCAGTGTCAGTATAGAGTCTTATAGAAGGACAGCCGTGCGGGTTAAGAGAGAAGAACCGAATAAAGGACACCAAGCCAGACATCGTGGTCGAGTCCTTTATTACAGCTTAATGACATCGTGGATGCAGTTTTGGAGTTGCCCATTATTTCCCCCCAGCGGTCTCTTAGTCCGGAGAATGCGGCGATTGTTTCGCGAGCTTGGGCGTGAATGTTTTTTCGTTGCTTTGCGGCCTTGAGCCGCAACTCTGCAGCTCTATGTTCTGCCATTTCGTGCCCGGTTAAACAATCGATGTCACGACGGCTATGTCCGTCAGCCAATGCTCCGTGTGGGGGACCGGTGGCGCAGTGGTTAGCGCGCCATGCCGTGAACACGACCGAGTGATACCTAAACCGACCCGGTGCCCCCTCTTACTCACCTCCTCATCAACTCGCACTGGTCCAGCGTGGTGAAGTATGGTGCAACACCCCCCCCCCCCACCTCCTCATTATCGACACGGCGTGGATCAACAAAGGGTTGCCTATGGTGGTAGTATGCTGCGATAACATCGACCGTAAAATTAATTCTATACTTTAAATATATATTCTTAACAAAAACGTATTGACACTAGTTTCTAATGTTGTATGCAGTATATAAAAATTACTGGCAAATTAAGTTATACTTACACGACTTTGTATACACACAGACAGCATATATGTAATTGTTTTGAATGATGCACATACATGTAACATGTTTAATCGTAAGCATGGGCTTGCTACACACACGTGGCTGTGTGCACCGCATCTCATATATAATGTTGACGTACATGGTCCATACTGGACATATACGCACGATTCGTTAAACGAAGGTTTAACTGCAAATAAATGGCACAAAATATTTTAAATAATTTGCATGCCTTTGTCAATCACCTAACTACACCACGAAATCCTCTCCACGCCTCTGTCGGTCAGTGGGGAGTTGTTTGACCATACTTCACCACGCTGATCAATGCGGAACATATACACTGTAAACACATGACAATGATCATTTTCACGAATACCATGAGACTATGGAACTCTTGATTAAAAAAAATAAGATGATGAAAAAAATTAAAGGCAAGAATGCAAGAGGTAGCAAAATGTCCAAACACCAAAGAGGAGACACCCATAACAAAGCATCAAGTCTGCATGGACCACACATGCGGTAAAACATCCAAACAAAACGTGCTTGAATAACAAATGCGTAGTTCTTGAAACGGATTGACCTACACCATGATACGTGTTACACTCGATGCATATATATTTTTAAAATCAACCGTTGACTGTGTACGTATGACCGATTGGGCAATTGGAAATAATGTGAACATATACTACGACTGTACAAATTTCGATTTAAAGCTTTCGTGACTGCAGGGATTCATCTTCTTGGTTCTTTCGGTAAAGTCACGTAGAAGGGAAATAATAAGAAAAACGTGACTTAAATTTTTATTAAAGTCACGTAGAAGGGAAATAATAAAAAGAAACATTTTCATTATTTTATTATTTCCCTTCTACGTGACTTTATAAATGTATTTTTATTATTTTATTATTTCCCTTCTACGTGACTTTACTGAAAGAACCAAGAAGATACGACTGTACAGTACACGTCTATATGGGCCCGATTCACGCAGCGGTTGAAGAATGTCTCCTCTTCGTCATTTCTCCGGAGGAATACAATGCCACGGCCACGGGGCGATGCTGCGTTATTTGGCCGTGGCGTCAGAGGCGTGTGATTCCGGCCCTGTATACAAACCATCGACGAACACGTGTCTTCTTTTTTAATCCTTTATTAAATCCTTTATATTAAGTTCGCTTGCTTGCTTGCGTGCTTGCTTGCTTGCTTACGACCGTGCAAACCTTTTGGTCGTTTTTTAACCCACTTCCCGTGATCCAATCGAGCTGACATTTTGCACACAGACTCGTTGTGCGAGACAATTAATGTTCGTGAAGAAAAAATAAAAAAAATTTACACTGTTTAGGGAAAACTAATTAAATATTTAATTACCAATTGTTTAATACTGCAGACAATCATCTGACCCATAGATGGCAGCCATCTCAAGCCAGAGGACGAGAGGACTCTAGCCGCCACGCATATAAAGGATTTATAGTGAAAAACTTTGTTTTTACGGGTTAATTTTTTCCGATGCTCAGACCCGGACAGCTTCGACTTGAAATTGAGCCCCTGTGCAACTGTGGTCCAGTCCTTGTTTTACTCCACTGCTGGATGAGTGCGTTGCTAGCCTTACCATGCGCACCGTGTGTATCGTGCGGGGTGGGGGGTGTGTTTAAGTGACCATACTTCACCACCATATACGTCGTCTACAATACCTCCAATATAATATGTAATAGACGGTCCATAACACTGGCTGTGTTGAAAGTACGACATCTCCGTGTGTGAAACAGCAGGTGAAAGACGGACAATCGTATTCACCGGTCTATCAGGGGCAGCCCGTCCCTGTATTTCAAATATAAAGTCGGGGGTGCGTTTAATAATCCGGTACGCGTGTGTGACAAAATATGTGTACATGTTTGTACGTGGAACTTCTTTCGCACCGTACGTAATCAACCGTGATAATCGGAGCTGCGAATATGTATATCGGGTAACGATATGCAGTATGTGCATATGCGATAACTCCTTTGACACCAAGCAAACATTTGCGGCGCGTCTTACTTTCCGGCGCGTCTCGCAATCCAGAGAATACGGTATTAATTGTTATTGGATTGTGCGTTACGTAACCCAATAGTTTAGCCCGAGGTATACAGAAATACGGTAATGCGCCGCATGCTTGAACCTGCCTCTTCGCTGCACACGTGGTTCAGGAAAGCCGACACGTGGCACTTGGCAGTGCTTGTCCTTCCCCCGCACTTCCGATTAGCACGCTTGGCTTGGTAGGGTGCGAAATAAGTTCAACGTACAACACATGGCAGTACATTAAACGAATGTCACTTCGCATTAAATTCAACATTGAACGCCAACCACCCATGCCTCCTCCGCCTCCTGCGATGTATATATGTACACAGCTACGCATGTGGGATGGGCCAAAGATGAGAGAATATTGAAACGTGTACACAATATACTCATTACGCTACATTTACACCGAACCCCTCCTACCCCCCCCCATCCCCCACAATGCAGCCAACAGTTTAATATCTTCACAAGCTTGGGCAGGCCTTCTTCATCCAGTAGTGGATTGATCATGGCTACATGTCAAGACATTATTTGTATTATTATTATTATACGATTTTGTCATCTGAATAATGACTAAAGGCAAATCTGCACTCGATGTAATTAATGTCAATGCATTTTTATACCAAATACAGTTCATTTTTTATTCTGGGACAATTTGTGGAATGAATAAACTCTAACGCGACCATTATGTAAAACAATATACTCTTTTTATTTTAAAAAAAATACCAAAATAATTGTAACTCTATCCATCTGTTCATAAAATTATCATGTACAACAACAATCTCTGAAGAGAATGTCATTTTTCTTTTACAATATTTTCTACAATTATAGATGTCCTCCAACATAGTCAAATGCTACCCATCATGTTGTAGAGCGGTGTACGGAAGTCAAGTCAAAGTGATGTTTGCTCGAATGGTAATTGAGGCAGTCCGAATCGCTCGTTTACAGACCCTGCGTCTTTGGTCATAAATCCTCAATTCCCATCGTAGAGCCGAGCCTCTCTTTAGCGCCACCACGTCGATCTTCCCCAACAAAGCGGTGCCCACTTTACCGACCACCGCGAGGATGATGGGCTGAGTCAACTCCCCACATGGGAGTTTAACTGTTGTGAACTGTCATGTGCTGTTTGATGTTCGTTGTGCGCGGTTGCAATGTCGTGTCTCTCAGTCGGTGTGAGCCCGCCGAGGTCGCGATGGGGTTTTTTGTGAATCCCCGTTTGCTCCATGCCCCGGGACCCGTTCCCGTTCCGTTCAAATGTGCAACGACGCCTGCTTTATTGAGGGCGATTTTGGCACGTAAAATAAAGATTGACTGATTGATACAGTTACCCTTTGTACAAACTAACTCCGGGGAATTGATTCAAGAGGCCAGACGAGCGATCTGATGCCATGGCGTGTGCCTATAATGAAAAGAAAGCGTGGATCGACGGCGAATAATGCAGAGCACATTGCAAAGGATAATCATTATTGTGCATTACACACATTTGCAGTCTAGCTTAGAGCGGTATATCGCAAAGGCTTTACACCATGGGCCTCCCCAAACCTTTGGTTTTAAGAGAAGCCCCGAAACGGTCCGACAACAACAGCGGTCGAACGATACGGGCTGATCCATTTCTAGATGCTCCATTAAATCAACGGCGATAAATTACATGCGGCGAAAATAAATATTTTATTTTTTTATTTCAAAGCCTCTTACTCGTCTCTCGTGATAAACGTTGCAACGCTCTCCTCCGTGAGGCCCGCATGCTGGAGTTGTCGCGTTCACAATGTTGAGGAGAGGGTCAATTGACATCGGTAGGGTATCTATAACTGGATCGCATTCTCTCGATATTGGATGCAACTTTCGTCACCGGGTGACCGTGTTCGAAGCGCACGGCGGCACGTGACAAGATCGATAAACATCCCACACACGGGTCCACGTGACCATTCACTCATTTACCAATAGCGCATGTACCTGCAATACAAAGACACATAACCACCCCCCCCCCATATAGTCTTAACAGACTGTTGGGGCAAGTGCTGTTAGCGAGCACCTATGAAGGCCGGCACAGCACGCGAGGGGGTGGGCGGCCAGCACCACGCCCGGCCGCCTTTGTCTCCCCAGTGGTGATGTTTACACACCGCACCAGTTACTCGTTTGAGGTTCAGATAATCGTCGCTGGTGTTGACCGTGAACGGGAATCAACCTCGGGCCCGCCGGGTTCACAGCGCAGCGCGTTAACCGCTGCAACACCGTTGCCCCACATACAGAGCATTGTACACAATTACGTGCCACACATCACAGTGCAAGAGACGCTGAGTCTACAGCTTCGCGCACGTGCGGGCTATGAACTCGAGAAAGAGAGAGAGAGAGCGAGAGGCGATCTGCTGACCGCTCCAGAAGGAAATGAATTAAGTGCCGCCCTGTGGTCTTGCTAAAAACATATACAAACGTCACTTACCGTGTCTCCGTGACCCCGGGGTTACCTGTGTCCCGAACATGAACCCTGGCTTTTTCACCGCGACGCACGACGTGAAAATGAATTTAATTAAGAATAATCCATCGCGTGCGCGCACGTGTGCGTCTTGACGTGTGCGTCTTCACGTGTGTGTCTTCACGTGTGTGTCTTCACGTGTGTGTCTTCACGTGTGTGTCTTGACGTGTGCGTCTTGACGTGTGTGTCTTCACGTGCGTGTCTTCACGTGTGTGTCTTCACGTGTGTGTCTTGACGTGTGCGTCTTGAAGTGTGCGTCTTCACGTGTGTGTCTTGACGTGTGTGTCTTGACGTGTGTGTCTTCACGTGCGTGTCTTCACGTGTGTGTCTTCACGTGTGTGTCTTGACGTGTGTGTCTTGACGTGTGTGTCTTCACGTGTGTGTCTTCACGTGCGTGTCTTCACGTGTGTGTCTTCACGTGCGTGTCTTCACGTGTGTGTCTTCACGTGTGTGTCTTTACGTGTGCGTCTTCACGTGTGTGTCTTCACGTGTGTGTCTTGACGTGTGTGTCTTCACGTGTGTGTCTTCACGTGTGCGTCTTGACGTGTGTGTCTTGACGTGTGTGTCTTCACGTGCGTGTCTTCACGTGTGTGTCTTCACGTGTGTGTCTTTACGTGTGCGTCTTCACGTGTGTGTCTTCACGTGTGTGTCTTGACGTGTGTGTCTTCACGTGTGTGTCTTCACGTGTGTGTCTTGACGTGTGTCTTGACGTGTGTCTTCACGTGTGTGTCTTCACGTGTGTGTCTTCACGTGTGTGTCTTGACGTGTGTCTTCACGTGTGTCTTCACGTGTGTGTCTTCACGTGTGTGTCTTCACGCGTGTGTCTTGACGTGTGTGTCTTGTCGTGTGCGTCTTCACGTGTGTGTCTTCACGTGTGTGTCTTCACGTGTGTGTCTTCACGTGTGCGTCTTCACGTGTGTGTCTTGTCGTGTGTGTCTTGACGTGTGTGTCTTCACGTGTGCGTCTTCACGTGTGTGTCTTCACGTGTGTGTCTTCACGTGTGTCTTCACGTGTGTGTCTTCACGTGTGTGTCTTCACGTGTGTGTCTTCACGTGTATCTTCACGTGTGTGTCTTCACGTGTGTGTCTTGTCGTGTGTGTCTTGACGTGTGTGTCTTCACGTGTGTGTCTTCACGTGTGTGTCTTCACGTGTGTGTCTTCACGCGTGTGTCGTCACGTGTATCTTCACGTGTGTGTCTTCACGTGTGTCTTCACGTGTGTGTCTTCACGTGTGTGTCTTCACGCGTGTGTCGTCACGTGTATCTTCACGTGTGTGTCTTGACGTGTGCGTCTTGACGTGTGTGTCTTCACGTGTGCGTCTTGACGTGTGTGTCTTCACGTGTGAGTGGTGGTGTAGCGGTTAGCGCGCTGCGCTATGAACTCGGCGACACGGGTTCGATTCCCGCTCACGGCCAATACCAGTGACGATTATCTGAACCGGTCCCGGGCCTCCCCTAGGTCGACTCAGCCTTAAATGAGTACCTCGTGCGATGTGCAAACATCGCGACTAGGGAGAGAAAGGCGGTCGGGCGTGGTGCTGGCCACCCACTCCCTCGTGTACCGTTCTGGCCTTCATAGGTGCTCGCTAACAGCACTTGCCCCTACAGTCTGTTAAGGCTATACGGGGGATCTTTTTGTCTTCACGTGTGTGTCTTCACGTGTGTGTCTTCACGTGTGCGTCTTCACGTGTGCGTCTTCACGTGTGTGTCGGCTGGATTGTGTGAGGAGCTCACAAATCCTTGAAAGATCTGGGCAAAGTCCCATCAGTGAGCTCCTCCGGCAGGCAAGGCTGCGTTGGCTGGGTCATGTAGCCCGCATGCCCAGCCACCGCATGCCTAAACAGCTTTTGTTCGGCCGGATCGAGGGGGCTAGACGGGCGCGGCACGGGCTGGAGAAGAGATGGAGTGATGTGGTACAGGAGGACGTGGAGCTGAGTGGACTTGCCGATGACTGGTACCAGCGGTGTCAAGATCGGCCTCAGTGGAGGAGGCTCGTGAAGGACGCTACTGGGCAGTTGGAGGCAGTCGCCCTCCAACAACAACGGAGGGCGGAGGAGCGACGCTCACAACAACGAGCGGAGCGCCGGGTGGCTAAAGCACAGCAAGTTGGCACAGTAGGGGGCACAGGTGGTGCATCAGCCAGTCATCTCGGTCATCTCGGTCAGTCGACCCGTGGCACCTGGGTCTGCCCCGTGACCTCCTGCCAGCGGGCTTTCGACACTTCACGTGGCCTCAAGGTGCACTTGGCCTGGCACAAGCATCGTGGTGACGTCACCGCCACTTAGTGGCGAATGGCGGTTGTTGTTGTTGTCGTCACGTGTGTCTTCACGTGTGTGTCTTGAAGTGTGTGTCGTCACGTGTGTCGTCACGTGAGGCGTGTGAGCCTGGCCCAAGCCTCTCCTAGGTCCACTCAGCCTTAACTCAGTCAGGAATATATACGGCTGGGTGGACAGAGGCGGCGGCGGATAGGGGGGTGGGCGCATTTAATGAACTCGTCCATTATTTCAGCTGCCGCGCCGAGGGATCGAATCGAATCGGCGACTCCTCTGCCCTTGCAGGTCCAGTGAGCTAGAAGCAGGACCCAATGGCAGCAGCTCCGTCCTCCAATAAGCCGCTCACGTGTCTGCACGCCCCCGCCCGCCACACCACACACATTGCGTGTTGCCGCTAACACAGCATGTATAAGTCAATATACAACCGATCTTGTACTTCTTGTATAACAGCATTAACATCAAAATGGCTCGGCTCTTCGCTATATTTAGGGCACGGCACTGTACAGCGAAAGGAGTTGTGAGGGCAGGCAACGCCGAGTCGGTGAATCTCGGTGGGGAGACGCGCACAATGGGGAGCTACAGGCGGTGGAACAATCATTATCATTAACAATCATTAACAATCATTAACAGAGTTGCACGCAACGCGTTGAAAGTGAGAGAGGGTTGGCAAGGCGAGTCGCTCGGTACACTTCGCTGCACGAGGCCGGAGCAGTCGCGATGTTTTCTGGAAAATTCAAAAGGCAACGTTGAATCGGGGGGGGGGGGGGGGGGGGGGAGAAGCCGAAATCGTCGAGACATCCCATTGGCATTGGCACGTAAGCACGGTACAATATGCAATCGTGACTTCATGGAAATAATAACCAGGGTCTTCTTGGTTCTTTCGGTAAAGTCATGTAGAATGGAAATAATAAAATAATAAAAATTTCAATTAAACATAATAAATTATTTTATAATAAAATATTTTATAATAAAAATAAAACATAAAATATTTTATTATGTTTTATTTGTATTTTTATTATATTATTATTTCCATTCTACGTGACTTTACCGAAAGAACCAAGAAGATGAATCCCTGCAGTCACGAAAGATTTAAATCGAATAATAACCAGAGTGTTCAGCCCTTGATTAGAAAACGACTTCGTGTCCATCGTGGGGGTTTGTTCGACCACAATTGGCCACGCGGTCGCTCGTGGCTTGACCACCGTGCGCTCTCATTGTCACCATGGGGGTCTTCTCGTCATTACACTTTGCGCGCGGAGTGGTAGAGTATTTGGAGGTATATTTCGATTTAAAGCTTTACTATATTATATTATTTTATTTTATTATGTTTTATTTTTATTATTTTATTACTTCCCTTCTACGTGACTTTACCGAAAGAACTAAGAAGATATTTGGAGGTAATTACTCAGTCCGAGTTCGCAGACGAAGCACAATGTTCAACAACAATACGGCACGCGTATTGTACACAACCAGCGAGAGTGGTCAACATCGAAAATCCTCGACTGTGGTTGAGACTGCTCTCGTGTGCGTCCGGTTAACGTGAGCTATTCTGACACTCTCTGATGATTATGTTTTGAACTTAGTTTAAAATTGATAAACAATTGATGCATTTATGATTGTGAGAAAAGTGAGAGGAACACGCGGATTCGGGAACAATGGCAGGTTAAATTCGTCATTCAGAACTGTAAATTAAAGTGAGAATGGGCAGGGCAAGCCAAGGATAAAAGTGATGACGGCCGACGGACGAGACTGGGATGGAATGGCAGCTCGGGTAGGGAACACGCCCAAGACGGTGGCTGCTGCTGAGATGCAGCAATGAGCGGAGTTCTTGTGCAGAAGTGAGTTTGGATGGTGAGCGATGTTGCGGAACGACGTAAGATTGGCATTCACAAGATGGAACGCGTCTGAGAGGACGTCCACCACCACAGGTATTGAGATCATCGGATTGGCGACGCCTTCACTGCTGCTACTCCTGGTGATGATGATGATGACAACAATGTATACAGAGACAAATATTCCCCGTATAGCCTTAACAAACTGTTGGGGCAAGTGCTGTTAGCGGGCACCTTTGAAGGCCGACACGGCACACGAAGCGGTGGGAGGACAGCACCACGCTCGGACGCTTTTTCCAAACCACACCAGGTACTGGATTGAGGCTAAATCGACCTAGCAAAGACCCAGGTCCGGTTCAGATAATCGTTACTGGTGTTGGCCGTTATTGGGGATTCGAACTCGGGTTGCCGGGTTCGTAGCGCAGTGCGCTAACCACTGCACTACCGCTCCCCACTACGACGATGCTGACAACACACATATCCTAACACACACACAAACTCTTCACCTCCACACGGCCCCGCCGTGCCAGGTGCTAGGTGGATTGTTGAATCGCGAGGATGGCAACATCTTGGGGGGTGAGGGGTGGAGAATGCCTTCATCATCCAGCATTGGATTGATCATGGCTGATGATGCGGGGGAGGAGTGGGGGGGGCAATAGCCAAGGCTGAGAAAACAAACACTCAGGGGCAGGGGATTATTTTGCGTGCGCTCCGCGCTCGGCTCTGTGCCGCGTGATTATGTGAGCGACAGAAGCGAGCCTAGGGGGGCGGGGGTGGTTAAAGCACTCACTCGCACACGGCTGGCCTCTCTCTCTCGCTTTTGTTACCCCCCCCACCACCTCTCTCTCGTGCTCTCTGTGCCTTAAGATAAACGAACACATGTAATCAGTTGCAGCTTTCTGCGGTGGCATTATAAGCCACCTGTCTAGTGGATTTTCTTTTTTATTCTACCGGTGAAAAGACGACGTCGGATAATATTAATGGAGTTCATCAAAGAAATTAAATAAAAACTAAACGGTGAAATGTTCACGGTGATATACGTGGAATTCGGCTCGTGGCATTTCAGATGTTTTGCCAGTGTGTTTTTTGAAAGTTACTTATTGAGTGCACGATGTCACCGTTCCCTCCTCCAGGCGGTGTTGTGTTTTTTGTGCCGCAGACTACAACCTTGAAAGGCGATTTAAAGCGAATTGGTTATGCTGCTGCTGTTGCCACGGTGGAAATAATTCTCAAGCACAGTTAACAAACAAAACAACCTCAACACATTATGCAACAATGCTGACTTGAAAGCAGAAACAAAATATAATTAGCCGACGTTTCATTGATGTGCTATGAAGAAGGGTCACTACCCGAAACGTCACCTGTGTAATATATATTTTAATGTTTCAGTGTTATTTACGAATGTGTCGAGTGTTTTTTCGCGTTGTGAACGAAAATCTATTCCATGACGTGGCCGAGTGGCTCAGTGATAAGAACGCAGGGCCGGCACGTCCAGGACCCTGGGTTCGAATCTGGGTTACAGGTTCCCGTGATTGAACGCGGTTCTCAACCCTGTCACCAGTGACTGCACAAAAATACACATCACATACAAACTAGTTATTTGTACCAAACTTGGAAAGTACCGGGACTCCTCTACTTACGAACGAGTTAGGTTCCAGAGGTTTGTTCGTAAGTCCAACTTTACTGCTGTCGATTCCAAACATGTTGTACGGCATGTGCATTAAATACGGGGAATATATTAAAAAGTTGCATAATCTCCTGTAGATGTAGACGCCACTGGTTCTTCGCGTTCTGCAGATGTAGATGCCACTGGTTCTTCACGTTCTACAGATGTAGATGCCACTGGTTCTTCACGTTCTGCAGATGTAGATGCCACTGGTTCTTCACGTTCTGTAGATGTAGATGCCACTGGTTCTTCACGTTCTGCAGATGTAGATGCCACTGGTTCTTCACGTTCTGCAGATGTAGATGCCACTGGTTCTTCACGTTCTGCAGATGTAGATGCCACTGGTTCTTCACGTTCTGTAGATGTAGATGCCACTGGTTCTTCACGTTCTGTAGATGTAGATGCCACTGGTTCTTCACGTTCTGCAGATGTAGATGCCACTGGTTCTTCACGTTCTGTAGATGTAGATGCCACTGGTTCTTCACGTTCTGCAGATGTAGATGCCACTGGTTCTTCACGTTCTACAGATGTAGATGCCACTGGTTCTTCACGTTCTGCAGATGTAGATGCCACTGGTTCTTCACGTTCTACAGATGTAGATGCCACTGGTTCTTCACGTTCTGTAGATGCCACTGGTTCTTCACGTTCTACAGATGTAGATGCCACTGGTTCTTCACGTTCTGTAGATGCCACTGGTTCTTCACGTTCTGTAGATGTAGATGCCACCACCGCCATCTATTGCGCGGCGGTTGAACTTACGACTCTCGGTCCGAACAGGCAATTGGACATACGCACCAGGTTTGTTCGTATCTCTGAAAGCTAGTAAGTCGAATGTTCGTAAGTAGAGCAGTCCCTGTATAGCAACTCTGGGAATGAAATGATGATTATTCTTGGTTCTTTCGGTAAAGTCACGTAGAAGGGATATGAATCCCTCCAGTCACGAAAGCTTTAAATCGAAATGAAATGATTGGTAAGAATGTGCACCCCCTAGACCCCCGCCCCCGTTTCTCCATCTCCAAGTGATCCTCCAACTATCAAATTACATAATTATATATAATAAATAAAAGACACATTGAGATTGGTTGTGTTTTAATTGATGAATCGCGTATTTTTTTGTATGTTAACGTAATAAATAACGCGAATTTATATAGCGTCTAAATACCTATGCACCTCAAGCCACTATACCGGGAAGCGTATACCCTCCTGGTTTCCCTCGCTCTATGCGGATTCGCTTTGGGCGATTTCGCGCACATGCGGCTACCAAATTTTTTAAACCAAAATTAACAATATGCGGGTTTAATTCACTCAAATACGGCTATGCGATCGGACGTGGGACAACATTGCATGTGTACTGTGTGTGAAGTGTGTGTGTACTGTGTGTGTGCTATGTGTGTGTGCTGTGTGTGTACTGTGTGTGTGTGCTGTGTGTGTGTACTGTGTGTGTACTGTGTGTGCACTGTGTGCTGTGTGTGTACTGTGTGTGTGTGTGTGTGTGTGTGTGTACTGTGTGTGTACTGTATGCGCTGCTTGGCAGGCATCTGTCTCTTCGTGTGTTTCGCTTTGCACGTGTGTATGTACCATGTTGAACTTCTTTCGCGCCGTACGTAGCGAACCGTGCAAATAGCGTCTATCGCATTAAGCGAGAGAAACCTGTACACACATATGCATCACACTCTGACCGCATAAATATAAAAAAATAAACATCGACACCAACTACATCAAAGCAAAAAGTCACAGCACCGCGGCTCTGGAATGATCTTCTGAAGACGGCCAGCCGAGGTCTGTAGTTATCGCCAGCCTCGTGCGAAAGCGAGGCACGCGATGAACTACGCAGCACCCTACACGTGTGTTCGATATTCATACGTACACGGTATATAAGTGACAAAAGAGCTAAAATACAGCGTGCAGTATACATTGACACTTACCGTATTCTGTGGATTATAAGACGCATTGTTCCTTGTATCGTGAAGCACAAGTAGCGGGTGTCTCTTGTAACCTGGTTGGTCGGTGTGTGTGTGAGTGAGAGACCAGTTTTATATCACTTTATTAGCACCGGGCAAAGAGTTTGGTCGAGTTCTACTTCACAGGAGAGTCCTATATTGTCGAGCACACGCTAATTAATCATAATGTCGTCTATTTACCGAAGCAAGCCTCAGCAGTGTCAATATTTTTGTTTTTAAGGAGGGTCTTGAAATTGCGATGGTTGGCCAGCTCCAATAACAGCGACTGCCACTGCTGTCTGCTGACTGAATGGCCCCTGGCAAAATAGCTATGAGGCTCAATGGGCTTTACTCGGCAAATCAACTTGTGAACTTCTGAAATTTGGCTTCATGTGGTGAGGAAGCCGGAGAATTCGGAGGAAATCCACCAAGCATACGAGGGGAAAGGCTTCAAATGGCGGTGCAGACTGGCTCGCGAACCTGCTTGCTGTACTGCCATCTCATCGCTACCACATCACCGCCAAAGCTTCCTGCTACGTCGTGTCCCCAAGAAGTCTGCCGTTCAAGGAATTCAGTAAATGAGTAAACAATTATGCTTAGCTTCCTAAGTTACATTTATCATGACAGTTGAGAATAACGTTTGTATTATGATTTAGGCGACAGCATCACATTGTAAATTATCCCAATGAAATGATGCAGCGTCTTTCCTTCTACATTTTTTAACTTTTATGTCTGTAAAAATAATGTTAAATTCAATTAATCAACATGTCATTAGCCTGTATGCATACCAACTACGATGATCATTTGTCCGTCTCGAATTTCCTGGCTGGCTGCGGGCTTTTGCCACCGAACCGAGCTGTGCAGCTGACTAAAATTGATTTTCTGTGTAACAAACAAACAGCGAATTCAATTGAAAGGGCGAAATAATCTGGGAAGACGTAATAACAATAATTATAGTGACAGCGAATAGGTGGGAGCAACGAATACAAAAGACTGACAATGTTCGTTTAAAATAGCTTTAACTTTCTAATGTGTGCTCCAATGTATGTAATTATATCACCAGAACATTGTTTAAATCCTTTTAAAATATGGAAAAGAAACCCCACAATGCACATTATTTTGCCATTTTATTATTACATTGAAAAGTATATTACTTTCAGTGCTTTGAGTACAGGAGGATTGTGAGAATGGCATGAGAATGACAGCCGTCTCTTATTTCCCGTTGCAGAGGAGCGGGCTCGAGTTCTAAACACAGCAATACCCCGGATTACGTCGGGGATGCGTTCCTGAAAGGTGCGGGGACGAATATCGAAACGACATCAATCAGAGTGATGTACAGGGTAGTAGTAGTAGTGGTGTTGGTGGTGTTGGTGGTGTTGGTGTTGGTTGTGGTGGTGGTGGTGTTGGTGGTGGTGTTGGTGGTGGTGTTGGTGTTGTTGTTGGTGGTGGTGTTGGTGGTGTTGTTGGTGGTGGTGGTGTTGATGGTGGTGGTGTTGGTGGTGGTGGTGTTGGTGTTGGTGGTGGTGTTGGTGGTATTGTTGTTGGTGTTGGTGGTGGTGTGGTGGTATTGTTGGTGGTATTGTTGGTGGTGGTGGTGTTGATGGTGGTGGTTTTGGTGGTGGTGTTGGTGGAATTGTTGGTGGTGTTGTTGGTGGTGTTGGTGGTGGTGATGTTGGAGGCGAAGGCTGAGAGGCGACGGATTAGAGAAAGGGCGGACGATGCTGTCAGCGACGTGAGTGTGGGGGGTTGAGGCGACGCACTTCGGGTCGCGGTGTTAATAAAGTGACGACGTATTGGCGAAACGACGTAACATGGGGGAGACGTCAATCGAGGTATAACACGTAGGCTTTCGCGACTAATATAATCGATAATATAGGTTTTTTTGGGGGTTGGATCGCGTAAATATAAATGCGTCGTTAAACCCGCCACCACCCGATGCAGCTAATTAGTAAGATTTGTCGCGTAAACAGAACGTGTCAATTCGTGACTAGTACAGCAACGCCTGGTGTGTTGCAGAGCAAATCCGCAACATTTACAATCTAAAAGTAAAACCTACATCATGAAATCGAGGTATGATTGTCGAACTAAGCACTGCCCCCCGACGCCAGCGAGACGGAGCGATGGGCTCGCGTCCCTGTGCCCCCCCCCCACCAATAAACTTCGCCGATGGAGTGCACCCAGTTCTTGAATAAAAGAGTCAAAACAAGACAAACTGTAGCCAAGTTTCATACGTGACGTGTTCAATAGCACCGAATATACTGCGTTGATTTCTTTTTTCTAACCATCATCGTACTAGACGTCCTCCATCAAAGTGTTCGAGTTTCAACTTTGACAATCGTGCACCGGTGTCGACCCCGTGAATTATATTAACAGTAAAAACGTACCTTGTTAATGACACACAAACGACAAACATCTCCCGTGTAATCAAACAAGAACAAACGTTTGCGGCGAGGGGCGTCAGCGAGCCACCCTATGAACGCGCCGCCTTTCGTCTCCGCGGTGCTAATGCCGGAGCCAACACGTAGCAGAGCATACCCATTTAGGGCTGAGTCGACCTAGGGGCCAGGCTCACGTACGACTTGTCATCGGTTGTTCGCCGTGACCGTGGTATCGAACTCAGGTGGCCGGGGTTAGTAGCGCAATGCGATCACCGCTTCGCCGCACGAACGCGCCAAGACGTCGCCTCCCCGTGCAGCCTCGAACAGGCGACTGGGGACAAATTTCTGTTGGTGGGCCAGGACCACGCTCGGTCGCCTTTGTCTTGCCGCACCAGGTACTGATTTAAGGCTGAGTCGACCTAAGATATAGTTTGTGTGTGTGAACCGACGAACCGGGCAGCGGTGGCGGAGAGGTTAACGCGCTGCGCTACGAACCCGGCGACCCGGGTTCGACTCCCGCTCACGGCCAACAGCGGTAACGATTATCTGAACCGGTTCTGGGCCTTCCCTTAGGTCGACTCAGCCTCAAATGAGTACCCGGTGCGGTGTGCAAACATCGCCACTGGGGAGACAAAGGCGGCCGGGCGTGGTGTTGGCACCCACCCCCTTGCGTGCCGTACCGACCTTCATAGGTACTACTCGATAACAGCACTTGCCCCAACAGTCTGTTTTCGGCTATATGGGGGATCTTTGTCTTTGAGACCACGAACTGCCCAAATCGCATATTTCACAATAGGCCGATGCAGGAGCTATTCTCTTGAATCGGAGCCATCGCCGTGAGCTCAGGAGCTGATTTGGCAAAGACCACCCCCGAGACGAGCAGGCGACGGCGCGCTCATTCGGGTTCACCCCGTGGAAGGAGTTTGCGGGGTGCGTGGCAGCGGCGCCGTTAGCGCTACGCTGCGCTACGAGCCCGGCGACCCGGGTTCGACTCCCGCTCACGGCCAACGCCGCTGACGATTGTCTGAACCGGTCCTGGGCCTTCACCTAGGTCGACTCAGCCTCAAATGAGTACCTGCTGCGGTGTGTAGACATCGCCTCTCGGGAGACAACGACGATCGGACGTGGTGCTGGCCACCCACCCCCTCGTGTGCCGTGCCGGCCTTCATAGGTGCTACTCGCTAACAGCACTTGTCCCAACAGTCCGTTAAGGCTATACGGGGGGCGGGGGGGGATCTTTGTCTTTGTTTGTGCACGCGTGTTAAGTAATTAAAGTTCATTTTTTAAAACCACAGCCCTCCAGCGCTTACCGCAAGTCACGAAAAGACGCGTCATACATCGTATGTGCATGCAAAGTGCATTTTTTAACTACTACTACGACAAAAATCTGGCTGTCGCCTAATGAAGCTAGTTTAAATTACCGGTTAAACGTCGCACTCAGATTATACATGTTGTGGATTTGCTCTCCAACACACGGGTGTGCTGTACTCGTGACGAATTGGCACGTGCTGTTTACGTGACAAATATTACTAATTGGCTGTGTCGGGTGGTGGCGGGTTTAACGACACATTTATATTTACGCGATCCAACCCCCCCCCCCCCCCCCAAAACAAAAATCTATATTAAGGTACTACTACGTTCGTATGCATGCATATATGTGCGACCCTTTGTCAACGATCCACTGCTGGCCGCATCGGTCAGCACACGCCTCTTAAGAGCTGCGAGGTGCTCCAGAAGTGGCGGTGCAGTGATGGGATTTATCTGTGCGGAGCCCTCAGTGCTACCAAGGCCCTCCCACGTGGCAGCCATGAGGGTTATTTGACTGACCACGCTTCAGCACGCTGATCATTGTCGGGGGGTGAGGGGAGAGGGCGGATGAACCGGTTGCGATACCGCTTGCCGCTTACGTTAGTCGTGCAGAGCCGTCCATCGGGTACGGGAGATCTGGGCACCCGACCGCCCCGGGCCCCGCGCTTTTGGGGGGGGGATGCCCACAGAGTGGGATTTGCCCCGAGTCCCGCCCCCCCCATAGACGGCCCTATAGTCGTGCGCTGGAATCTAATTAAATCCATCCGTGTTCACAGCGGAGTGCGCTAACCACTGCGCCCCCGCTCCGTAGTCACGGCTCCGCCTCTGGCTCGGTATCCAACGCGACTCAGCTCGGGATCGAGCCCTTACTCGGTGGCTCTCAGAGATCGCGCGAGTGAGCCGCTCAGCAGCAGCTTGGCTCGAAGCTCGGCTCGTCGGAATCCTGTGCGTGGCCGGGACCATGTACGTACGTACGTACTTGTTGAACTTCTTCTGCATCGTACGTAGCCAACCGTGCCCATCGCTGGTGCCGGGGTGAGGACAACGAACCATTCGATAATTAACTCACGACACTTGAGGCCTTGATCACCATTAGCCACATTAGCCTCAACGTAAAAACAAGTGATTTACTGCTCAAATGAACATTCATATGGTTGTTCATCTCCCGTTTAGTGCCCTGAGTCAGCGGTGGAAATTTCTCATTAACATGGCGGGGGCGAGTATCTCAATTGGACTACCACTGCTGATATATTGTATCGAGCCCGAACTCGCAACCTTCCTGTCACGAGCCGTCCGCTCAAGCACTGAGAATCCACACTGGATAGAGGACATGTAACACGTCGCTCAGAAACGGCTGTGATATCCCTCGATAACGAAACTATTTCATTTCTTCCAGCTAAGGCCCAATTCGCTATATTGCTATTTTTCAGAAGCGACTTGGCTCTCACAAGCGATAGCTCAACGAAGTGGCTTATCGCGTGGACCTTTATAGCAGCCATGCAAAGGAAACTTCAAATATACAGCAGCAGGCGTCAGGGAGGGATCGAACCCACGACCTCCTGTATACCAGGCGAGGCGGTTAACATCTCGCGTCCGTGGTGCCCCTGAACGGGAGTCAAACTCAGTTCGCCGGGTTAATGTTGCGCAGTACATCAGCTGCTGGGCCACGGCTGCTCATTCATACGTACAAAGATCCCCGTTTCGCCATACTGACTGACGGGACAAACGTTGTTAGCGAGTACCTATGAAGGTCACACACATTCACACAAAGATACAGACAAAGAACTCCCATATAGCCGTTGACAGACTGTTGGGACACGTGAAGTGGGTGGCCAGCACCACGCCCGGTCGCATTTGTCTCACCAGTGGTAATCATGTTTAAACACCGCAGCGGGCATTCAGGTAAGGCTGAGTCGACTTAGGGGAGGCACACAGGACTGGTTCAAGATATTCGTCAGCGACGTTAGCCGTGAGCGGGAATGGAACTTGAGTAGCCGGATTCCGTGATCAGTGCGCTTGCCACTACACGGGACCCCTTCCCACACGAAAAATACACACACACATAGGCCACACACACACACATAGGCCACACACACACACAGGCCACACACACACAGGAGCACTTCCGAGAAGAGAGAAAAAAAAACCCAGTTCACGTTGAGTTCATATCTCTCGCAATAATCTCGCGTCATGTATCGACACGTTTTAATCAGACGAGGGTTATGGTTCCACGCGAATGCACAACGTCAAAGGCAGAGCTACCGCGGACAGCAGAGCGAGTGGTTTGACACGTTCAAGTGACGCGTGCCCTCCGTGTCACGTGCCGAGGCGTGCAGGCAACAACCCAGTGTCCCGTGTTATATAATTGCTGCGTCCTCCTGTGAAGTCACCTGTCGAAATAGATTGGCTCAATGGGGCCCGTGTCTATCCACAACATCGTAGCATCAGACCAGTCCCGAGCTCAACATCTCATCCTAATTTACAATTGCAAGGTCGCACTCAATACGGCGCATTAACATGAACATTTCCGGAGCATTACATGTACTCACATTTTAAATACGATTAGGAATTGGAACACTGGATAACTTAGCGAAGGTTCATCTTCTTGGTTCTTTCGGTAAAGTCACGTAGAAGGGAAATAATTAAATAATAAAATAAAACACAACAACATACAATTCTCACGACGTTTCGGCCACAACGCAAGCAGCTGTCATCAGGTGAAGAACAGGTCTGTCGGAAAGACAGCGTCTGAAATTTAGCGAAGGTTGTATGCGGCTTTATTAATGAACACAATTGTTATTGTGTTGGTAACAGCGGTAGCAAGTCGCAGCAGAACTTGTCCTGGTCCTCCCCTAGGTCGCCTTGAACAAGAACCCGTTGCGGTGTGTTGGCCTAAGCACAACACCTCTGTGCAAACCGCCTGCATCGAAGGGACCGGGATTTCAATGACTGTGTGGTTGAGAAGCTGAACAGTTGCCTGAAGAAGCTCCCTGCTGACGCGAAACGTCGGGCAGCGTGCCTTCACAACACGCGGTACTAGTGCCGGATTAAGCTAGTGCAGGGCCTGTAGCATATGTTATAAAAGGGCCCTAAATAAGAAAAATCATAAATGTTAAAACACATTTTTTTACTTGCACAGTAAAGTTATTGCAGTTTTGTATTTGCTATACAGCCAGATAATAAGACAAAATCGCTAACCTTAAACACCCAGTCGTTCATAAAAGTTGAAGGCAGTATAGTACTATAGGCATATAGCAAGTGCAGAATCATTGAACCAGAATTGATAGCTTGAAAGCATTTAGCGCGGGGCCCTAGAAAGTCTGGGGCCCGCGGCATATGTAGCTATGTGTGTAACTACATGTAGCTACTTGTGTAATGACTTGTGCTACCAGGATTATCCGGCAGTTCGTGAGCGCCACGGTCCATTGGCACCCCCTAGAGGAGCTTGTAACGAAATTCATAGCCGATGGTCGTTCCACACGCAGGCGCAACCTCGTTACGTCCCCGCAGGTGAGGGGCGATGGAGGAGGACGCGTGGCGGTGCGGGTGATGTCCGCGCCCTTCTGCGCTGTGATGTATCATCAATCTACGACCAGTGGATTCTCAACCTTTGCTTTGGCTAAAACTGTCACACCCACCTTGCCTCACCCAACAAGGGCATCTGAGAAATACATGTAAGAATGATTAACATCGATATTGTATTCTAGATTTGAAGCTTTCGTGACTGCAAGGATTCATACTCTTAGTTCTTTCGGTAAAGTCACGTAAGAAAAAAATGAAATTAAAATTAATAAAAAATATAAAATAATAAAAATCACGACGTTTCGGAGGCAACACAAGTCTCCGTCATCAGGTGGGACCGTCACAGCCAGATTTGATACAGAAAATCACCTGATGACGGAGACTTGTGTTGCCTCCGAAACGTCGTGATTTTTATTATTTTATTTTTTCTTAATTTTAATTTCATTTTTTACCTAGGTGACTTTACCGAAAGAACTAAGAGTATCGATATTGTAACCCAATTGTCAATTTTGTGAGGTTTATCCTTACTGGCTAAGTATTTTTTACGTGAATAAACACAACATCAAGGGACGCCCTGCGTGCACGACGAGATTTGTTGTCGCTCGCTGGTTACTCTGGGAAACCCACATTGTTTACGACCAATGAGTCCAGAAAGGTCTTTTATATCGTTATACATTAATATGTGGACTAAAATGTAAAAATAGTTATTGTGTGTTGGCAGATTCACACGTGAGTATTCACCAATGACTGTCACGCATGATATAATGTCTCGTTTATAAATCACCTCGCGTACCCCCCTGGGACATGGCCACGTACCCCCAGGGGTCTGCATACCCACCCCGGTGGAGAACCACTGGTGTAGTGTATAGTGTAGTGTATAGTGTAGTGTATAGTGTAGTGTGTAGTGTAGTGTATAGTGTAGTGTACCCCCAGGGGTCAGCATATCCACCCCGGTTGAGAACCACTGGTGTAGTGTATAGTGTAGTGTATAGTGTAGTGTATAGTGTAGTGTATAGTGTAGTGTATAGTGTAGTGGAGTGTGTAGTGTAGTGTATAGTGTAGTGTATAGTGTAGTGTATAGTGTAGTGTGTAGTGTAGTGTAGTGTAGTGTATAGTGTAGTGTATAGTGTAGTGTATAGTGTAGTGTGTAGTGTATATTGTAGTGTATAGTGTAGTGTACCCCAAGGGGTCTGCGTACCCACCCCGGTTGAGAACCACTGGTGTAGTGTTTAGTGTAGTGTATAGTGTAGTGTATAGTGTAATGTGTAGTGTAGTGTGTAGTGTATAGTCTAGTGTATAGTGTAGTGTATAGTGTAGTATGTATGTTGAGAACCACTACCTAACACCATGACCAAGTTACTCAGAATGAGCCCGATCGCGTCGGATCTCGTGAAGCTAAGCAGAACTTGAGCCTGGTTCGAGCGAGGATGGGCGACACACCGTGTGTGTGTGTGCACACCGTGTGTGTGTGTGCACACCGTGTGTGTGTGTGTGCACACCGTGTGTGTGTGTGTGCACACCGTGTGTGTGTGTGTGCACACCGTGTGTGTGTGTGCACACCGTGTGTGTGTGTGTGCGCACCGCGTGTGTGTGCGTGCACACACACGCGTCGCCAGCAGAGGACAGTGCAACAAAGCACACTGTACTATGCGCCGAGCCGCATTGACCATCGCGGTGAAGTATGGTCGAATAAAAACAACGACCCCCACCACAACGTGGAGGAGCGCTCATGCAGCAGTGGATTGACAAAAAATTAACCCGTAAAAACAAAGTTTTTCACTATAAATCCTTTATATGCGTGGCGGCTAAAGTCCTCTCGTCCTCTGGCTTGAGATGGCTGCCACCTATGGGTCAGATGATTGCCTGCCACCATTAAGCAATTGGTAATTAAATATATTTTTTTCCTAAAAAATGTAAAAATTTTGGAAAAAAAATTTCAGGAAAATAAATTGTCACGCACAACGAGTCTGTGTGCAAAATGTCAGCTCGATTGGATCACGGAAAGTGGGTTAAAAAAACGACCGAAAAATTTGCACGGTCGTAAGCTGCGCAAGCAAGCAAGTGAACTTAATATAAAGGATTTAAAAATGTACACTACGTCTGTAAATATATAAAGTGACTCATACGTGTGAGTCTCCATTATATCCTTTACAAAGTACTAGTTGACAACATCACAAATTTACTCCGAATTATTTTGTTCCCTTCAACACTTGAACATCTATCAACCGAGTAAAGTTGGCAGAAAATATTTGGAATGGAAAGGTAGAACTTTAGCTTCGGAACGATTTTTTTCCATTAATCATGAATGCGCAACTTTATTTTCAAATTGGAACTGTCAGCTTGTAAGCCAGGAGCCAGAAACAATAGAAACACAGACTGCCGTCTCAGCAATGCTGAGACAACATGCCTAGAACACAAATGGCATTGCCAAAGGCTGTTTTTTTTTCACAAGATGAAGATACCATAACTGCTACATTTCATGTACACGCATCTCCCCTGTGTCAATGAGCTATCAATCACCCACTTCTTTCGCCACTCCGCATGGGCCAGCATGGTGAATTATGGTTAAAAAACCCGACAAAATACCGTTACAACACGAGGAGGTATTTTCCAAAGTGCTATATATGATATTATTATGACCAGGATATAACCAATTTGTAGCAGGAACCATCATCATGCATCGGCTATCCACTGCTGGGTGAATGAAGATCTCACCATGATAGCGCCAGCCCTCATGCTCCTGCGATCGCTACAATCCATACCCGTGAGCGAACCTGACCTAATCGTATCAATCATAAGTTGACGATTTCAAATTCCAGCGCATGGCTTGGCTCGGCCACGTCATCCCGCTTGAGGTCAATCACACGAGCAACCCCCATAGCGACCAATCGCAATTTAGCGGTCGGGCAACAGCGCTTGTGGTGGTTTGGGGGACATCTCGTCCTCACCATAGGAACGTGGAATTTAATTTGGGCTCCTGGCTCAGGGCCCATCGATTGAGGCCGAGCGCGGTGCGGTGATTGCGTAAATCACGGCGACGTTTAGCCGAACGCCCTGGCCGCAAATGGCGCCTCGTGCGTCCGTGACTCGTGCGGAGTCATCCGCGCGGAGTGAAAGAGACCCCCCCCCCCCCCTCTTGGCGTTGCTCGTCAACACGTCTTGTGCACGGCTCGTAGGCATTTTGGCCCTTTCGCGGATGTGCAGCACAGCTAGAAAACATTGTGCAAATCTCACCCGGGGACAATTTACGGTGAGATCATCATCATCATCGTCATATTTGAACGTATCCGCTCTTTTCGCATAATCGTCTATTATACTTTAGTCTCCGGCGAGTTGGACATGCGGCGTTGTGCCGTATACAGTATCTACGTTGGACTTCTTTCGCACCGCACGTGACAAACCGTGCCAATGGGAGGTGCTGTGCGTGGGCACGTTGGAAACGTTTCTCAGAGAGAGAGAGAGAGAAATGAAGTCGGCTTGCGCGAGACCTTCATCCAGCAGTGGATCGATCAGAGCCGCGATGGGAACCGAAGCATTAGGCGGTTAGGTTGAGAAGATCAGGTGTTCATCTTCTTGGTTCTTTCGGTAAAGTCACGTAGAAGGGAAATAATAAAATTATAAAAATAAAACATAATAAAATAATTCTCACGACGTTTCGGCCACAACGCAAGCAGCCGTCCTCAGGTGAAGAACAGGTCTGTCAAAATGAAGACGGCTGCTTGCGTTGTGGCTGAGACGCCGTGAGAATTATTTTATTATGTTTTATTTTTATTATTTTATTGTTTCCATTCTACGTGACTTTACCGAAAGAACCAAGAAGATGAATCCCTGCAGTCACGAAAGCTTTAAATCGAAAGATCCGGTGTGAGAACACCGATTAGGAAAGCGATGGCATCACCGTCGCGCACGCACACTGCGCTGGATGTGTGCGGGCTGTCCGCGTTGTCACGGCGGATATATGCGACGTTCGGTTACTAGAGGGCGACGTTGTTGAGCCTCGGCTTTGCAGGACGGTAAGTGAACGTTGCAGGGATGAGGCTCGCAACAAGGTCGGTCGAATGAATAACTTCAGCGGTGCGACGACGACATCGCATTCATAAATGAAACTAATTTATTTTGTAGGCAGGTAAAGCGCACTTGAGCAATGGGCTCTTTTTCAAGGGCGACCTGGCCACAGATTATAGCTAATCGAAGTGGCTTATATCATCATATGCGGGAATTTATAGTAACAGCTAAATCATCTAAACGCGTGTTGTTTCCCAATGTGAAGGAGGGCAAAAAACACGGAGGAGCCGGAGAAAAAAAAATCCACGCGACCACCACGGGAAGGAGAGAAACGACGCGGACTCCCAAATACACAAACAGGCATCGTCAGGGTCCGGGATCGAACCCACGAGTTTGTTCCTGCGTACCAGGCGAGGCAGTTGAGATGTCGCCCCGTGAGAAGACGAGCCGGCCCACATGTGTATGAGCTCCCCCCCCCGCTTTCCTCCCTCCACAAACTCGCTACCCACCGTGCATCTTGCCACCCACGTGACGCCGGAGGGACCCACCGCGAATAAAATTGGCCCGACTCCATGATTTCTTTCTCAAGAATGTACGATTAGCGTTGAAATTATGGCAGTTTAATTAACGCATCGCATGCTATATTATTCCCGTTCACTCCTGCCAGCCTAATATTGCTTTGGCAGGCTGCCTTCTTGTCAATAACCCTAAACCTAGCAAGTATTAAAGTTCCGGCTCCCATTCAATGGCCGCCTGATCGAGTGGCCATTACGTCGCAAGAAGTTTTTTTTATGATTATTAATATCTGGTTTCTTGAGCTTTGCATCATTTCTTGGCTAGGCGAGAGGAAAATTCCAACAGTTTGAATATATTGCTGAGAAACTCTAGCAGAATAGAAAGTAATGAGAGTTACTTATTTTCCCAGTGGCTCCTTTTCCAGGATAGTCCTGCATTGGGATGTTTGGTCAACATCGATGACATTGTTTGGTTCTTAGCTTTGGGAGGACAACCGAAGGACTTGGAGGAAACACATGCAGAACGGGGAACATACTTCAGGAATGGAACTCGCGCCCTTTTTGCTGTCCGATGGGGGCAACACCTTGCCTTTAAAAATGATTAACTGCAGTCCTTCGTCAGTCCACTACTGCATGCAGGATTTTAAAAAATATATATTTTCGTGGTGATATCGACAGTAGGTTCTTATCCTAGCGGTGCCTAGGCCAGACATACGCACCAATTGTGAGTACTACAACCGGAGATGAACCTGGGTTGCTGAGATTAAAACTGAAAAGTAAACTACCAGGTAAGGCCTACTGAGATATGCAGCTTTATTTTAGGCACAAATGACAGCTCAACGAAGTGGTTTATAACGTGGAAATGTCGAGCCGCCAAATACTCTGAACCCGACTGTACGCACGTTAACTGTTGTGCTACTGCGGCTCCCGCAAATCAGTTCGGATTTATCTTCTTGGTTCTTTCGGCAAAGTCACGTAGAAGGGAAGTAATAACATAATAAAAATAAACATAATAAGATAATTCTCACGACGTTTCGGCCACAACGCAACGTCGTGATAATTGTATTTTATTATGTTTTATTTTTCTTATTTTATTATTTCCCTTCTTCGTGACTTTACCGAAAGAACCAAGAAGATGAATCCCTGCAGTCACGAAAGCTTTAAATCGAAATTCAGTTCGGATTTCTACACATCCTGAAATCACATCTGTAAACGATAATAAACCCATCTTCATCATAACAGACAAATAGTATTTATGGGATCCTTTTCGTCGGTATCAAAGTAATGAAAAAACAAAAGACTTTACCCTTTCCGGCAATAACACAGGAGGTGTTAAAGATGTTTAGGCTGGAAAACCATAAGCTTCAAACAACATACTCAGACACGTGTATTAAACCACTCATAATGTGTGCATTATACCAAAGCCGTCAGCAACAGTCCCCGAATAGCTGTATTGTGGTGCTAATTTGTTTGTTTGATGGAGACCTAAGATAATAAAACCACAATGCACGTCTTCAGCAACTGCTATTGATTTTTTACATAATACACAAATGTTTGTTTTTATATATCCACTCCTGTATTAGAGTATATCTCCACGCAGTGTAAACAATAACAAAGGCTTGTTTGCACATATTGCTCTCCCCGTGGTCGCGTGGATTTCTCCCCGGGTCCTCCGGTTTTTCCCTCCATATGCGTTCAGACTATTTGGCTGCTATGAAATTCGGCGTTGTGATAAGCCACTTCGCTGAGCTTTCATTCGTGATTGCCAGGCCGCTTCTGAAAAAGAGCTGTATAGCAGCTCAGTGCAGGGGCCTTACCTGGTTAAATAAAAATATAGTTTAGTTAGTGGACATCAGTGGCAAGGCATATCAGAACCGTTTCTGAGCTACGTGTGACACATGTACTCTGGTCCAGTGGGGCGTCTCAGCGATAGTTTATAGTGTTTCGTGTACTTCACTATGTTGGGCAGCGTGGGCTTGGTGCTCGCTCATAGCACTTGCCCCAACAGTCTGCTAAGGCTATAGAGGAGATCTTTGTCTTTGGTGAAGGAAGGTGCTCAAGATGGGTCCAGTAACGACTCGCCAGTGACGACAAAACCGATGCTGCAAATCGAACTCTGGTAGTGGAGTTCATCGTACAGCGCACGCACCACTCACCACCATTGCACCCCGACAGAGAAATGCAGCGACTTCTGTTCAGCACAAGAGAAGTCTAGTAACAGCGTGCACGCTGCTGATGATAGGCTTGTGTGTTTTTTTATTACATGTGCTGTGTTACTGTAATATTTAAGAATACGTGTTGGCGAGGTTGTGAAATAAATGCTCCCGCTGCTTCTGCACAACCTCTTGAGAAGTGGCTGCATGTTAACGCGATGTAATTCCACGCTGCGTTGCATGGGAGACGTGGTGCTACGCTACGCAAGCGAAAACGCACTTGAGTTGTGGACCGTTATTATACATTCTCAGTATTTTTCTCGGTAATTTAATCCCAGTATTTCTGGTCTTGTCATCATCATCATAATAATTAACATCATCATCATAACTCAGCCGTATTTGGATAAGGGCCTCCCCATGTGGTATTCTCGCATCAAAAATTAATAATACAAACCACAACAGTGAACACTTGGAAATTACACCAGCAATGTGAGAAATCAACCTGACACAAGCATTTACACTTTTGAATTGACATGCGGAGCGAAACCAGACGTATTCCAACTTTCAACAAACTGACTTCAGCCAAGTTCATGTGCATTTTGGAAGCATTTCTTAGACAGTGAGTTTAATGTGGTCATGCTGAACCCGGCGACCTGAGTTCGATTCCAGGCCATGATTAACGTTGGTGGCGAGCTATATCTGAGCCAATAATAATGATCAGAGCCCATAACTCCCAGCTATGTTTATCATCTGACACACGGTACAGCAATTCGTTTCTACAACACAACGCGAAACATACGTAGGAACGAGTGGCATTGGTCCCAACATGTGCAGGCGGTGCAACTGCAACAGGAGGGGAGGAAATAGACAAGGGACTGCTATTTCATGTCTGGTACCAGGGTTCATGCTATGCCACTGGTTGGGGAAAAATGACTTCATGGCAAGATGCAAGGTCGTCCGTTGGGGATGCGGGGCTCGGGCAGATCCAGCAGTGGAACTGCTGAACCAGCGAGAGAGCTGTTACAACAAGAGGTTATTTATGTTTTTTTTCCACCTGAGGACGAGCGCTTGTGTTGTGATCGAAACGTCGTCATATGTTATTTTTTGTTTTATTTTATTTATTTTTCTACCTACGTGACTTTACGAAAAAACCAAAGAGTATGGATTCCTGCAGTCACGAAAGCTTCAAATCAAGATTCAATCACCTGTTGCAGGAAAAAGTCAGTGTATTATGAAAAATCAGTGGGCTGTTTATAGATGGATCAACGTGCATTTTGAACTTTCCCTGGCATTCATCTTCTTGGTTCTTTCGGTAAAGTCACGTAGAAGGGAAATAATAAAATAATAAAAATAAAACATAATAAAATAATGCTCACGACGTTTCGGCCACAACGCAAGCAGCCATCATGTTCTTCACCTGAGGACGGCTGCTTGCGTTGTGGCGGAAACGTCGTGAGAATTATTTTATTATGTTTTATTTTTATTATTTTATTATTTCCCTTCTACGTGACTTTACCGAAAGAACCAAGAACATGAATCCCTGCAGTCACGAAAGCTTTAAATCGAAGTTTCCCTGGCATCTTTCACACATCGTTGTTCACTGGGCCGTTATGTTTGTTTAACTTGTTCCAATAAAGATAAAGAAATTGTAACATGCACAGCAAATTGCACGTAATCTTGATGCTTTGACCTCAAAGCATTGCCCTCTCCAGACTTGCCATCTCACGCGGCACAATCTCACTAAGAGCACAACGCCAAATTAGCTGCCTCAATGCAACCGTAATGGCTTGGAGACACTCTGGAATATTAAATACCCGCGTGACTTTTTTGTGGACTTAAACTCTGGGTGAGAGCACATTCGTGTACACATTGACTTGAATTCTAATCCAACACTTTCTCTCGACCAATGAGAAACCCCGTCACAACAGGGAAGTGCGTGCAGGCTGGATGGAAGTACAATGATGCGGCCACACTTTCAGTTCTTGTCTGAGCTGGTGGCCTCGACAAGGCTGAGAGCAAAATCTCCTACGCATTTCACAAGTAGTACTAATCGCATATCTGCATTTCCCATAAATATGCTAAATTCCTCTTGATATGCAAATTATTTTGTCAAGGCGCCCTTCCCCACTCCATCCCAGCTTAAATAGTCGCTCCAAGCCTGGAGTGTGTCATTCAGACTCTGTCTTCTCGACAGACCTGTTCTTCACCTGAGGACGGCTGCTTGCGTTGTGGCCGAAACGTCGTGAGAATTATTTTATTATGTTTTATTTTTATTATTTTATTATTTCCATTCTACGTGACTTTACCGAAAGAACCAAGAAGATGAATCCCTGCAGTCACGAAAGCTTTAAATCGAAATTTAAGGCTGAGAGCATTTGTACGTGCAAAGTGATGGTCATGTGACATCCGTGCAATGTACGATGAGAGTCATACCTCCCTTGCTGTGTCTGTGACCACACTGATTCTGTGCTGTTAAATATTAGCCTGCGAAGCTGTGTGGAGGAAAGTACGCGAGGATCTGACAAAGTCAGGGGTTGATGCCAGGTTTGAGTCTGAGCTCAGGTGCTCGACTTCTTTCGCGCCGTACGTAGCCAACCTTGCTCATCGGAGGTGCGCGGGAAGGACAACGAACTTAACACAAAAAGCAGTTCTAAGGAAATTAGTTTGCACATCTAGATTTACAAGTACACCGTTCCAGTGACTTCCTAATATCGGAAGGAAGAACGTTCCAGACGGCCACAGAAGTGCATCTGAAAGCTCGCGATGCAGTGACCGTCTCTGTTCGATGGTTAGCCAAAAGCCGCTGCTGTGAGAATGACCGGAGGTCACGTGATGGTTTCTGCTCCTTGACGAGATCAGCGAGGTAAAACAGCTGTCCGCTCAGCAGCAATAATGGGTACAGCGCAGTCGATCGGCAGGTAGTGTGTGGTGGGGTAAAGCGTGGGCACTCCCACCCCTCCCAGACGCCTGGCCTGCGTGAAAGAGAAGGCCAAGTTACCTCGAGAAGGGCTCTCTAGAGCTTCCTCGAGTTGAGGCCTTTCTGCCTGCAGTGGTGTGAACAAGACACGTCAGCGCTGCACCTTTGCCTTTTTACAACATAATAAAATATCGACACAGTAGTGGGCTGACATGTTGGGTAATAACCCTTCGGAACAATATTGGAGAGGCAAAAAATATTGACTGTCTCATCGACTCATTGTAGTTGGGAAAAGAGCGAATTTTTAAATGACATTTTCCAAGTGAACAGTTTTGAATGTCAAAAACGGATTTGGTATTACAAGGACGATTATCCCGAGTGCAATTTTTGTTTCTAATTGTTACATTATTGCTCGTTTTGTTAATGCCAATAACAACGGGGTCGAGAGAGTCATAATCCTGGCTGGTGTGAGCAGCTGATGGGACCGCCAGGGACCACTGCTTTGGACAACTTCGAGTTTGTATTTCCCTGGAGTTTCTCTGTTGTGTTTAAGTGTTTACTGTCGTTCTTCCTCGTCCAACATGATAATACTAATAACTATTATTTATATAATACAGTAATAAGTCAGTGCAGGATTGGTGAGATAATCTTACACAGGACGGTTCAGATGTCAACATGCCACTGATGTGAGTCAAACTCACTGGAGTATGATGGAAGATACATACCAGTCAGCTACTTTGGTGAGAGATGTTTTGTATCTTTGTTTCATAGGATGCGTTAAGTGTTGTTCTAATGCCTTGGAGCAACACGCATATTACCAACAGGATAAATTCAACACATTAACAGGCGATCAGTGTTCCACTGCTCCAGATTTTCTAGTAAAGTTTATTGTTTTTGTTTTAATGATACATTTGTCAAAGGATAACGCTAATAAAACGGCCTCACTGAATATGAAGCAATTTTTTTTTTATAAAACACATCCCGACCAGAATACGATATTGTACCAGACATGTATCCCTCGTACTCATTCCACATGCTGTTGTTTTTGGGAAAACATATTTGGCACGCCACGTCACATCCTATGAAGAGTTGTTTTATAATCCTGTTCATAGGGTTATAGGGAATACACAGTACGGTAATATAAGAGTTATTATTATAATTCGGCGTATAACTCTGGTGGGGTTGCACTACGCTGATAATCCAAATACCAAAGCAGCAATAGACACATTCCTGAAAAATATCGAGTGACAATATAATCCTATTTATTACATAACATGCTCCTGTGCATATTCACTGCAATTCCATATTTTGTCCTGATTACATATAAGTCCCATTTTTACTTCACGTTTACGTCCATAAGAACACGATTATTATATAACAGGGTGGGAGAGGTCCTGTCGAAGATAAATAATTTAGATAATTTGTCATCTGTATTTCGCTTCTTCCCTATAGAGAATATTGTTCCAATATTCTTCGAACATTATTAAGGAACAATATAATTTGCCAAGGCAATCATCGGGTCTTTTATCAGGAGGGTTCCTGCATTGAGGTGTTTTTGGCCAATTTCATTCGTGGAGTGTTTTTTGACTTCGTGTAGACGGAAAGCGGTGTCCATGGAGAAAGCCCACGCAATACGAGGGGATGGCACGACACCACTGCCGCCCCGTGGTCTAATTGCGTCTCCACGCCTTCTACCATCTGACATTGTCACCCATTACGAGCACTAACCAGGCTAAGACTCGGACGAATTCGCGGTGATTTGGACCGTAACAACCAATAGGGGAGTCACTGGGACGAAAGCTTTCTTGGGAACGTGGCTTCGAGCCTAAAATCATCGTGGATTATGTATCGCCCCCCTCTCCCTCCAACGCGTGTTTGTCTTCGGATTTATTTAATCAACATTACGGAAACCCACCGGTAACTTTCCGGGCAAAAGGAGTTTGCATATTTACAAATTAAGAAATGCGTAAAATTATATTTTTACGCATTGGATATTGTGACAACGCTTTTTGGCAACAATTTGACGAATGCGCCCGGTTTTCCATCGGGTAAAAGTCCCTAAAAGGGTAAACACAGTTTAGTTTTTTTTCACATTTTGTTAATATTTACGCGAGTTCTAGCGTACGGACAGAGCGAATGTAAATAAATGGCTTCAAACCCCTTAGTTACGGGGGAAGCATTCAAATCGCGGAAATTCGCGTGGAACGCATCTCCACGCACACAATGACCACACCGTGGCGCCCCACTGCCAATAAACCACGACCATACCCTGCACAGACAGACGAACCGCCTCGGCAGCGTCGAGTTGTATGAGACCGTGCGTGGGTATGGTGAGGATCGCTCCTCCTGCCTTCCAAATCTCTCAAAGCTCTCAAACCGCAGGCCGTGTGCTCAGCAGGGCCGGATTAGGGTCCTTTTCGGCCCTAGGCACGTCTGTTTCGTCGGCATTAGGTGATACCGCTCTCCAGTCGGTAGTGAGGCTTCCCCGTGTTTACTACCGCCGCTGTCACTCGCTTGGTTCACGTGGTGCTTCGTCAAGCCGCTGGACAGATGTCGTTACTGATACGTTCATTCTTACATTTATTTGTATCGCAGCCCATTTAGTTTTCGTGGGCGCTAGGCATAGTATATCCCAATAGGCACAGTGCCCACTGGGTAATACGGCCCTGGTGTTCAGTGTTGCCAACGAAACAATGAGTCGCCAACTCTTGGATTATGTATGTGTGAACTTCTTTCGCACCGTACGCAGTCAAACGTGCTAATCGGAAGTGCGACAACAGACTAGACACAGAGAGCGGTTCTAAAAAATGAGTTTTCAAACTCGAATATAAAAAAAATTCATAGCTCCAGTGGATTCGTAAATGTCGGAAGGAAGAGAGCGTTCCAGACGGTCGCAGAAGCGCATCTGAAAGCGCGCGATGCAGTGGACGTCTTCCGTTCTATGGCTGAGCCAAACAGGGCTGCTGCAAGGATGACCGGCGTGAGCTGAGTGTATGGTAGAACCACGTGATTCAGGCGTTCGTCACGGCATACATGTCCAATACAGCCAACACTGTCAGCATTCAATAAATACGCACATACACAACAGCAGGCGTTATTGGCCACGAAATGCTAAAGTGAGATGACGTCAGCACAGCGATTGTGCCACGCTAAGTGCACTTTGGGGCCACGTAAAGTAAAGACAAAGATCCCCGCCCACTCATATAGCCTTCACATACTTGGGGCAAGTGCTGTTAGCGAGCACCGCTGAAGGCCGGCTATGTACACAAGGGTGGCCAACGCAACGTCCGGCCGCTTTTGTCTCCCCAGTGGCGATGTTTATTCACCGCCCCAGGTACTAATTTGAGGCCGAGTCGACCTAGGGGAGGCCCTGGACCGGTTCAAGTAATAGTCGCGGGTGAAACGGGACTGCAACTCCGCTAACCGCTGCGCCACCGCTCCAAACGTGCAACTCACGCAACGTGTGGCCTGTAATTCATCTCAAAGCACACCGCTAAGTGCGCGATCATTAAAGAGTACAACTTAGCATTAAGAATTCATTAAAAATATAATTGCCAGCTCTTTCGCTCCGTGGCATTCCATCGCTGGATGAAAGCCTCCCTGTGGCGTGTCGGTCACGGGGTTTTTTTTTTTAACCATACTTCCCCTTGCTAAGGAACCACACAATTACATGTATATTCCAATTGCATCGCACACGCGTGTAGGCCAATGCTACTTGGGAGACGTGGAGCCACGCGACTAGGAAGGTGAACACGAATGACTGAATCGCCAAAAACAAGTGGGTCGAGATGGTCTACGCGCACAGAGATGTATCATCCTTACAGTCTCTTTGGTTCTTGCGGTAAAGTCACGTCGGACGCTTGTTGTCGCGCTCGAAACGTCGTGATTTATTTTATTTCTAACTACGTGACTTTACCGAAAGAACCAAAGAGATGGGTTCCTGCAGTCACGAAAGCTTCAAATCAAGATGAAATCATCCTTACAGCGTTTTCACAAAGCTCATTAAGCTTGTCAGCATCATTGAGGGGTAGCACAGAGAGAGGAAGAACGGGGCAACATCCACGGCCTGCACCAGCCCACACGAGCCATGCCGTCTCTCTGGTAACTCTGAGCGATGTTCACCCACGTGTTCAGCTCACAGCTGCAGATAAAGACAAAGATCCCCCGTATAGCGTTTGCAGACTGTCGGGGCAAGGGCTGTTAGCAAGCGCCGATGAAGGCCGGCACGGCACACGAAGGGATGGGTGGCCAGTACCACGCACGACCGACTTTGTCTCCCCAGTGGCGATGTTTACACAACGAAATATGTGTTCATTTGAGGCTGAGTCGACTTAGGAAAGGCCCAGGACCGGTTCAGATAATCGTCACGGGTGAGCGGGATTCAAACTCGTGTCGCCGCTAGCTGCACCTATCCTGGCACACACGACTTCATTACCATCCGGGCAACATAAGGCGAGAAAAATGTGGAGTGCCACACTAATTTCAAGAGCCAGGGCTTCGTTCTGTTCCCACTGAAGTCACGAGCACCGCACAATAGACACACACAGACACACGCGGCGCACGTGTGCAGAGGCACGATGCGAAATCAAAGGCAACGAATGAGGCAGCATCAACGCGCGCGGTGCCACGCGGTTTAGACTGTGGGAGCCACTCCTGTGGGACCACGTCACACCACCGTCACCTCAAAGGGGTTTAAAGCGTAACCGGCTCGCACCATGGGGTCTCCCCCACCCCCCCACAGCGGCTGTAATCCGCCGCTGAGAGTCGGTAGCGACGCCATGTGTTGTGTACGTCGTGGTGTGGGTCGACAACGACGCCACGTGTTGTGTACGTCGCGTCGTGGGTCGACAACGACGCCACGTGTTGTGTACATCGTGTCGTGGGTCGACAACGACGCCACGTGTTGTGTACGTTGTGTCGAGCCCCCCCTCCCCTCTGCTCATATGGGCCGCACGGAGAGCGCCGTTTGAACTGCGCCGTGGTCCGATAGCGCCTCTGTGAATGCGGTCGTTTGTTTGAGTTCTCTTGGGTCCAGGCTGGGCCAGCGCTGCGCAAGGGCATAGCACGACCACTTTCCACTCAGCCAACCGGAGAGAAAACAGAGTATTGACGTATCGCTAGCACAACAACAACAGCAACTTACAATGTAAAGCGTACATTACAAATATACGATTAAGTAGGCTTGCAATTTAGATTTGTGATTAAATTAATTGTATTTTATACATACGTGAGTTTACCTAAAGAACCAAAGAATAGGCTTGCAATAATATTGTTTTAAACTTAGAATATTGTCGTGGTCTACTTGTAACCCGGAGCCTACTGAATGACCAAACAACTTGGGTGCATGAGTGGTTGTCCTCCTCGTTCCCAGCGATTCTTAGCAGCAGCAGCACCACCATGCTCCTCCTTCTTTGGTTCACCGTTCATCACCCCAGCCCAGGGGTTCGGCAACCTGCGGCCACGTAGCCACGTGCGACGGCTCTTTGATGACCGCTCCTTGACGTTGTTTATGAAGGACGACCGCCGTCTTGCTATTCACCACGTGCATTGCGGCTCCTCTTGAAATTATTGAGGTTTTTATTTTTTTTAATACAGAATTCGTAATGAAAAAAAATGGATCTTCTTGTTGCTTAGGTTTCCGATCCCCTGCCCCAGCTGGTGCGATGCTTTGGTTGGTGAATCCAGAGCAGGTTGGGACTCGCAGCCGTGGTTTGTGCGTGACAGTCACGAGGGGTTGATTGGCCATACTTCACCACGCTGGTCAGTGCGACTTGAAAGGGTTTTAAGGGAATATTTTTTTAAAGTCATGCTTCTCGCTGACTACCTGCCTGGTATGGGTGCCTTCCAATGATTTACATCCCACTCGATATTTTCCGGAACGCTGTGAGGCTGGCTTGGGGTAAAATGTGTTTTTGGCATAAGGCACTACCACCAGAGTACATTGTACGCCTATCCACAATAACCATGTATTATTTTACCCTGCATTTTCACGCACCATCGCAGCAAAATTTAGCGAGATGGATGTGGCTGGGTGCCAAAAATAAATTCCTGGAACAGCGTTCGGTGGCTGTTACGACTGAAATTAATCACCGCTGCCCGCAATCAATTGATATCCGTCCTCTCTCCATCTCCCATCAAAGAGCAATACTGCATCGCAGGAGATGGGCGACAATACCTTGTTTTTGAATCTGTGAATAAAGCTGTCGAGCGATGTCCCTTTCCAATGACCTCTGTATGGTGTAAACTCAGGAGCCGTATGAAGGCAGCAGTGGGATGGTCAGGAAGGTGATCATAGCCGGCCTGACACTGATCCGTTGGCCCGATAAGGTCTTGCCAAAGCGCCCTGCGGTCTATAGTGTACGTTGCAGACATATGACTACAATCACTACACATCGTGGGTAAAATACGATTGAAAGAATACGTTGAACTGAAGTGTAGGCTCGGGGAGGCCTTCATCCAGCAGTGGGTTGATCATGGCTGATGATGATGATGATAGTGTCTCTATCTACATGACTCTATTGCACAATAATTCTACGTGCTCTCGTGTGGTAGCTCTAATGATTCGTCCAGCTCGCGAAATTCAGGATTGCGATTTGTCTCACGAATCGATTCTATTTTCAATTATTGGTGTGAATATGTAGCGGCCTTTAGTGCATAGATGGTTTCACGTAAGCCAATTTATCTAACGTATACATATCTAAATACAATATTACAGATACGGTTAGATACTTTTCTTTTTGAATGTGACCTTAACATATCAATCAGCGATTCTATGCATCATAACACCACCACGTGTTCTGGTTACCAGCGGTAAGTGACACGTGAAGCGGTCTCAGACTCTCTACCTCCATCAATTGGCACTTACCAGCGCGGCGAAGTCTGATCACACAGCCTCCGTGACAGACATGGCGTGAGTCGACCTCCATCAAAAAGTTGATTGACCGAGGGCTGGAAAATATTATTATAATATTATTATTATTATCAGTAGGCGATTGTTTTGTGGAAAAGTTGAATGATTCGCCTGTCTCTGGTCTACCGTGAGTTTCAGGCGAGTAGAAGACTGACTCTTGGCTCTCCGCTCCGGAGAAAATATTTTTCTTCATCACCGAATCCAGCCGAATTGAACGTGAATCAAATTGTGTTGCATTTTTGGAAGCCAAACTCAGCAACTCGACGCAAGTGTATATTTATTTAGCAAAATGTCATGACGCGTGCCTTAATGTGATCTGCACAAGTGCGTGTGTGCTGTGTTTAGATCTCTGTAAAAGACAAATATAAAGACAAAGATCCCCCGTATAGCCTTAACAGACTGTAGGGGCAAGTGCTGTTGGCGAGCACCTATGAAGGCCAGAACGATACACGAGGGGGTGGGTGGCCAGCATCACGCCCGACCGCCTTTGGCTCCCTAGTGGCGATGTTTACACACCGAACCAGGTACTCATTTGAGGCTGAGTCGACGTAGGGGAGGCCCGGGACCGGTTCAGATAATAGTCACTGGTGTTGGCTGTGAGCGGGTATCTAACCCATATTGCCGGGTTCATAGCGCAGCGCGCTAACCGCTACACTATCGCTCTATATACACATACACACAGACGCACGTACAAAAACAGACAAAGCTGCCCCGTATGGAGGCTCGCGCGCTGTTGTTGGGGCAAGTGCTGCTTGCAACAGCTGTGAAGGAAGTACTGTGATGGCACACAACGGGGTGGTGCGACTAGCACCCACACCCGCCCCGCCCCCCCCAGTGGTAATGTTTACACAACCACACCAGGTACTAATTTATGACTGAGGTTACCTAGGAGGATATCCAGGACCGTTTCAGATAATCACCACTGCAAGTTGGCCATGTGGTAACCAGTATGTGACCGCTCCGCACGTTAGTATATTTATTTAAACACACACACAGCAGAGTAATTCGATTATGGGTGTTAAATTTACTCCCAGGGGAAAACGCAAAAAACACAAAGTGCAATAAATTATTCAACGATTCGGTTGACAAGCCTTCATCAGAAGTCGCCTGCAGTTATTAATGCTAACGCATGCCGGGCCACTGCAGCCTCGCCTCTTCTCATGCGTTTAAACGGAGCCGCGGTTGTTTAAATATATATATAGACTGGATATAAATAAATCATGCACGACCCGAGATATTGACACTGGACGTTGCGGGTAAACGTTGAATAAGTCATGGCCCTTTGATGATCCTCGAGTGTGGGATTGCAGGCGTCGTGGCTTAAAGAGTGCAGAGTGCATTTAAATACCCTCGCAGTCAGCGACTCGGGCAGATGTCGGGGTCTAACGGGCATTCTTGGGCGATCGCTCAAATGTTTGGTGTTCATTTTTTTTATCTGTTGGGGTATGTTTTTTTTTTTTACGGATCAGGATTAATAATTTTGCACCGCGCAACACGTTTTGTAGCAATTGTGCGAGAAGGTATGTGGGGCACCCACCGCTTGAACGATGAGCGAACTCACCGCAGCTCAAACGTCGTGTCCTTATCCGCACAATTTGCGTGGATACACAGGTAATTATTTGAAGCGGCGAAAAATGAATGTTATCATCCGTGGTTATTTGGTGTTTGATCACGCAAGAAAGGATAGATGTGCGCAGAAAAAAAGACCATGTGCATTACATTATTTACTTACATTGCCTCCTGTCGCGTGGATCAGAAACGTACACATTGACAAAGACAGTGTGGAACAAAAGCGGGGAAAGTGTCCAAAGAAGCATGCGAGGAGACGTGCACGCTTTAAACACATTCCTGCGGAGGGAGCTGGTAGGAACGTTGGGTTGCTCGGTCAATGGCCAGGGTCAACGGCGGCGTGGTGTATTCCGCAAATATGGCCGAATGTGAGGACGGGCACAAGCCGGCGTGAGTAGGTTAAACGTTGAGTTTTATAAGGGCACCACGGGGTGACCAGCCTCTCCCCACTCAGCCCCACCCTCCCCCACACAGCCCCTTCCCACCCTCCCCTCCCCACCCAGCCCCTCCCCACCCTCCCCTCCCCACTCAGCCCCTCCACACCCTCCCCTCTCCACCGAGCCCCACCCCTCCCAATTTTGGATGCACGACGGACGGACGGACACAATAATCCCCTGTGGGCTGGTGGAACCAGGTGGTTTCTACCAGTGTTATTATTACTACACCGAGTCGCGCATCGACACACACGTGGATCGGAGAGACAGCTGCAAGTTAGAGGCATCACCGTTGACTGTTTTTTTATATTAAATATTTTTGGCTCAGGTATTTAAGAATGTTCTAAGGTTTATAAATGGACCCCATGGACGTGTTGTATTCGTCTTTCTTGTCTCTGAGCTTATAGCTTATAGCTCAGATGCTCCAGTGCTGAGATTGGGCCCTAATGAATACAACCATTAAGTATGGGAGGGTGGGTTCGTGATCCTTCCACTGTGGTTTTTTTCTGGCTGCTATATTGAAAGTCCGTAACAAAATGTTCCGTTCTCGAGTCAGTCCCACTTCTCTTAGGCCCCACAGGGTAGTTTTTATGCTTATTTTTACAGATGTATTGTTAACATCAATACATACCCCCATTGTATGTTCATAGAAACTCAGCAATAGTCGGACATGACCAGAACACATGTTCGTAATCGGGTGGTGCAGAGATGAGGCTGCACCAAACTTGGCCCTCCTCTGATTGGTCACGTGGGCCCCGTGCAGAAATTTCAATTGGGATACATACTCTTTGGTTCTTTCGGTAACGTAACGTAGGTATAAAATAAAATAAATCACGACGTTTCGGGCGCAACACAAGTGCCCGTTATCAGACGGACGCTTGTGACTTTACCGAAAGAACCAAAGAGTATGGATTCCTGCAGTCACGAAAGCTTCAAATCAAGTTTGAATTGAGATAGTTCTCAGGGGGAGGGATCTGCCCCCTTGGGAGGTGGAATTTCAAATCTGGGTCCATGTCTTGTTGGGGATCGGCCGATTCGCTATTTGATTCCATCGCGCTCGGGTCTGAGTTCGTCCGCCGTTAACTCCCAGAGAGCAGAAGCCGGTGGGCCTTAGTTTGTACATCTCCTTCATCTGATTTGAGCCATTTTATTTCTACAGGATGGGGGGGGGGGCATCAGATCTCTTCCTCTGGCTCTGGTGATCACACCCCGAATCTGGAGGTGTTTCTCAAACGGAGAATAATCACCATCGACCGTTAAGAAGAGCACAGTGGGACTGGGCAGGGCTTGTCTCTCGAATGGAGGAGGAGGGGGATGACCACGTGGTCGAGACTGACGCATGAGAAGCAGCCACGGGAAGGAGTTGGCGCGCCTGAAAAGGCCACCGACTGACGAAATCGTGCAACGAAACCAGCCCTCGTGGCGAAAGCTCGACAGATTGTTGCATCGAGTGACCACGATGTCCTTCATCCAGCAGTGGATAGATCAAGACCGCTGCTGATGATGATGATGACCCGATATTCTATTTCAGTCGAGCAAAATCAAATAGTGATTTGATTTTCTCCACCCCCCCTCTGATTGCGCACACACGGATCTTGTGTTTCAGCGCATGCGTGGCGAGCGTAGTTGGAGGTGTTATGACCCCTATACGAGTGGCATCATTACACGTGCGCGCACACTGGCAGGCATATCGTGTTTGTAAACGGAGGTCTTTGTGCAGCGCTAACGCGTGGCTTCGGTTACATGGGCGAACGTGACTCTGACAAAGGCCGCTTTCAAAATCGGCAACTTTAATTAACCGATCAACGCGTTTTATTGAGAACGCCGATGAAAAGCAGAGAGGGCAGTGCAGTAAGAAAAATGCCGAATTGCTGTGATGTACTTTATATGCTCCCACCGCCACCGCTCCTTGCATTCACCTTTCCTTGACGATACCAGCGTGGTGAAGTATGGTCAAATAACCACGTGCGTGCTATCGGGGTGCAGCCGTGTGGACCAGCGAGTTAACACAACGCTGGCTGCACTATGGACCGGGCCATCCTGAGTTCAACTCCCGAACGCGTCCACAGTCAATGGCGAACGAAATCTCAACCGGTCTGGGTCTAGCTTGCACCAATACCAGACGAACCGGGGTGGTGAAGTATGGTTAGATAACCCTCGCGACTCGCAAAGTGTTGGTAGGCCCTCGCCCGACACGGGATTCATAAGTGGCTGCTCGTGTACGTAAACAAAAACATCCCAACTGTTTTGGAACGGGATGCATAATCCATTTCACATTTTACAAAGTAGCGTAACGACGTGACAGTACAGGCCTCTGTCCATCCACTGCTGGATGAAGGGCTCCCCACGCCGTATCGGCCACGGGGTTTGCTTTAGCCACGCTTCGCCACGCCGTTCCGTGCGCGTTAGGCAAAGGGGAGGGGAGAGTCACGCGGCCGGTTCAGATTTCACTCGTCACTGATGCCAGCTGTGTTCGGGACGTTGAACTCCGCTCGCCGGGTTCATATAGTGCGAGGCGCTAACCACTGCGCCACCGCTACAAGCGATTTCATCAGCCGCAGCGCAATAAATACATACAGCTAAACTAATCTATATATTTAAAATGTAGGAGGAAGACCCACTGAGCTATGTAGCTCTTTATTCAGAAGCGACCTGGTCACAGATGATAGCTCAACGAAGTGGCTTATCACGTGCAAATGTACATCAGCCAAATACTCGGAACCGCGTGTTTCTAACTGCGGAGGAAAACAAACACGGAGGATGGACCCGGAGAAAAGTCCACGCGACGAGGTAGGAGAGAGAGACACAGACGCAGACTCCAAACATACAAAACAGGCGTCAGGGTCGGGATCAAACCCACGACCTTCTGTAAACATCTGGTCACCGTGGCACAAGTAGGTGACGCGTGCAGACGCCCAGCACGGAACGCGTGCTACGCGGAGCGCGATTGTGCACTGCTCTGGGGACGCGTTGGCCGCAATTGACTTTTGAAAACGCATTCGCAAGGAGTCCGCCCCCGTATTCTCGTTTATTTTGATTAACAACAACAACATTGAGGAGCCCTTTACAAAGTGAAAAAAAAATCAAGATGTATGATCTTGTTCCCCCCGAATCCATTAATGCCGCACCTTTAGCACTAATTAATCGATCGTTATTAATCATGGTCTGACACAAAAGACAAAGACAACGATCCCCCGTGTAGCCTTCATAGGTTCTCGCTAAGTGCTTTTAGCCAGAACCTATGAAGGTCGGCACTGCACACGAGGGGGTCGGTTTCCAGCACCACGCCCGGCCGCCTTTGTCTCCCCAGTGGCGATGTTTACACATCGCACTAGGCAACTCATTTGCGGCTGAGTCGAACTATGGAATGCCCAGGACCGGTTCAGATAATCGTCACTGGTGTTGGTGGCCGTGAGCGGGAATCCAACTCAGGTCGCCGGATTCATAGCACAGTGTAGCGCTAACCGCGACACTAGCGGTGTTACACACACACACATACGCACAGCATACAGGCGGACACGCGTTCGCGAGACGTAAGGTCATTCTGTCTCACTGCGCAAGCTCGAGTAAACTCACACCGCTACAACATTACTCGCTGCTCGCAATACGATGCAGCGACGAGGTAAAGGCGCGGCCCTGCAAGTTGCCTGCTCACGCCACTGCTGGCGGTACAACAAAAGGGCCTCAACGAGAGGGGGCGCTAGAATGCCCACCGAGAGGGCACGTTGGCCTCCTCTTCAACGCCGTCTCGAGGTGGGAGTAACCCACCCAGCAACGGTGTTGGCCCAGCGACGCGAGTTGTCGTGGGTCGCCGACGTCGACCTGGTCGCAAATCGAGACGGAGCCATGAAATAAATCGGGCACTTGGCAAAAAAACGAAAAAAAAAACGTTGGGCACGCGAGAAGCCCGTGGGGGAAAGCAGCGCGCGAACACAGTGCAACGTTACATGGAACAAACAAAATAACACAAAGTTTATCGTGTAGCCTACACGGGTTGTTGGGGCAAGTGATGTTTGTGAGTAGCACCTATGAAGGCCGGCACGGCACACGAGGGGGTGGGTGACCAACGCCACGCCCGGCCGCCTTTGTCTGCCCAGTGATCATGTTGACACACCACACCAGGCACTCATTTTGAGGCTGAGTCGACCTAGGGGAGGCCCAAGACTGGTTAAAAAAATCGCCACTGGTGTTGGCCATCAGCGGGAATTCGCCACTAAGTGGCGGTGACGTCACCACGACGCTTGTGCCAGGCCATGTGCACCTTGAAGCCACGTGAAGTGTCGAACGCCCGCTGGCAGGAGGTCACGGGGCAGACCCACACTGACACACACACTGACACACACACACACTGACACACACAGACACACACACACAGACACACACACACTGACACACACACCGACACACACACACACACTGACACACTGACACATACCCAGACACACACACTGACACACACACACACTAACACACACACTTACACACACGCACAATGACACACATACACACACATACACACACACATACAAAGTTGACTGCGGCGTGCCTGTAATACGAGCAAACATCGGGGGGGGGGGCGATGTAAGTTATTAAAAAAAGAGCCGCGTAAAAAAAAAAACCCAGATCGATAAATTCACGTCTGCGAAGCGTAACGAGCCCTGGTCATTTTTTTTTCTTCTTCCCACCCGTGCCCGGGGAGACTGTCTGGCAGTGTGTGTGTGTGCTGTGTGTGTATATATCCAGCTTGTGGCTGGTGTATAAGAGGCCAGTTGTTACAATACGAGTGTGTATATTATCGCGTGTGTGTGTATGTAGCAGGAGCGAGCGCTGCGTGTCTGCTGAGCTCCCAGCCACGCGAGTCGGTTCTGCTCCATCACCTCCTCCTCCTCCCCAAAACGGCACACAAATCCCCATGCACTCGACGTGTGCAGCCAGCCAAGCCAGCCAAGCAAGACGGGGGGGGGGAGGGGGCTTTCAATCCAGCTGTGGATCGAGCAAGGTCTGACACATATGCGTGTCGCTCTCGACGGATTATAAGACGCTCCGGAAAGTAACACGCGCCCCACGCAGCCGCTTTGCCCGGTGTCAATAAAAGTCCAACAGTGTGTGAACAAAGACAAAGGTCTCCCGTATAGCCTAAATAAAATGTTGGGGCAAGTGTTGTTAGCGAGCAACTACGAAGGCCACTGCGGTACACGAGGAAGCGGGTGGCCTTTGTCTCGCTAGTGGCGATGCTTAGACACCAGGTGCTCAATTGAGGCTGAGTCGACCTAGGGGAGGCACATGACAGGTTCAAACATTCGCCACTGTTATTGGTCGTGAGCGGGAATCGAACTCAACTCGTCGCCTTCGTAACGCAGTGCGCTACTCATTGCGCACACCGCTCCCCACAAAACTTCGAATGCCACACACACGCACGCAGCGGATTATAAGACGCGCCACCAAACGTTTCATTTAAAATAGCTAGCGGGTGATAAAATGTGCGTCTGATAATGGTGACAATGCTGTGTGTATATAAATATATTCCCTTCATCCAGAAGTGGGTTGACCAAGGCTGATTGATATGATGATGAGGCTATTGTTTGCCTGCATTTAGCAGTTGACACGGTGGTAGAGTGGTTGCGAGTTGCTGTACTGGGGGCCCGACATCGTCGCGGTTTGATTTCCCTTGGGAACGAGGAGTGATTCCATGAGACTGAATCAGAGAGACGCAAACGTGGCCATTCAAGCTTGAACCCCCAAATTCCTCCTTAAACGGCATGCACACACACACACACACCGCTTAAACCCCTTGCACGGTGGAGTTCTGAGCGGGGCAGTGGTTTAGCATTGTACAACCTGGCGTCCTGAGTTTGGATTGCAGGCCACGGCTACCATCAGTGGCGGGTGATATCCTGGGCACAACCTCGCACCCACCTCCCGCCCCCTTCACGAATCCGCAATGACCAGCGCGGGGAAGTATGGTCAAACAGCCCGTGTAAGAGTAACCTGTATCCAGTGGTGGATTGACAACGGTTTGTACTTAATGTGGATATGACATTGTCAAGAGAGCGAGTACGATCACCAAGTTAGCACTCACACCCTTCACTCTGCAATCGCTACCCGAGTGGAGGGTGTCCAACTCCTCTGTCTAAGTCGTTCGATGTCCTTCTGCGCGTTACAGGAGAGGAGAGAGGGGAGGGCGAGGAGCGAAGGGACACAGGAGGGAGAGTAGAGAGAGGAGAGTTACAGAGCTGAGGAGAGAGAGAGTCAGAGAGGAGAGCAAGGAGGGAGAGTAGACAAGGTGGAGGAAGAAGATCGAGAGCGATCAGGGAGAGTACAGGGAGAGAGATGAGAGAAAGAGAGACAGACTTTTGGCTTTTAAACAACTTTTATTGCCGCCAGCAGCAACAACACTGGAGGCGATTTCAATATGAAATACACAAAGTCACCAGCAAACAAATGAAAATTAACGCTACAAATTGACGCGCTGTGACGCTAAAAGCACCACGCACAGAGATACAGAGAGGAGAGGAGTGAGAGTGCAGAGATTTAGAGTGAGAGGGGAGTGGAGAGAAGAGAAACGGGAGAGTATGAAGAGGAGGGAGGGAGCAGAACGAGGAGAGTGGGGAGAGTAGAGAGAGAGAGAAGGGAGAGCAAAGTCAGCGAAGGGAGAGGAGCAAGACAGAGGAAGAGGTTGAGGGAGAGAGAAGAGAGAGAGAGGAAAACAGAGAAACAAAGGGGGTAGCCCCTGGAGCCAACCAAGGACGGGGGGCGAGGCGAATGCGTAGCTCTGGGGCGACAGCGCCTCTTAAAAGCCGGGCGCCTTTTGCGGTGTTTAGCAAAAGAATCTCTCTCACCCACAGCCTCCCTCCGCTCCTTGCTCAGCGGTGACTGCGTCCACAAGTTACGCGCGCACGCATGCGCACGCACGCGCGCGCGCGGACACACGAGGAGGCGCAACACGCGCACATCGATACGCGCGCGTTGTTGATCACTCCGTACGAAGCCAGAGTCGACTTGCGTAACGCAGCGTGTTCGTTTTTTTGTTTTGTTCGTTTTGTTAATTCGTTCACTTCGTTTTCGAATTAATTCGGGTGGCGCTTTTGACGTCGGGCGTCTCGCACTCGCGTCACGGCAAACAGCGGTTGGATTTTCTCTATCAGCAGTCCGAGCTAGGCCACCTCACCTACCCACCCGAGCGTCACCGGCCGTGTGGTTCCAAGTTTTTTTTTTGTTTCTTGAAAGTTATACACAAGCAGGCAATTGCAGGGCTGCGCCTGAACCTCGTCTTGCACGTGAACAAGGTCCCCCCCCCACCTACCCCACCGCTGATGACGATGGCGACGATGGGCTCTGCAGCTGTGCACCTCCTCCCGCTGCTCCTGATGCTGCTGCTCCTGCTGCTGCCCATTGTGATGTGCAGCGCGCACCGTCAAGTGGGACTCCGGGTAAGAGTTTTGATCTTCACTTTCCGCTGACTCGACATTGCCACGTGCCAGGCTTATAGCCCGATAGCCACATTAATTGTCGTCGTCACCATCAACCTCGGTCAATCCACTGCTGGATCAAGCCCCCACTCCCCCAAGCCACCACGTTGCGATGGTTCACAATACCTGCAGCTAACGCTCTCGCAAGAGCGGATTTTCATCGCTCCATCTCTTTGCGGTGGCCGATCTCTTCGGACGCTTTCTGTCTACCTTGGCTGCCTCTCCGTTATTCGCCTTGGCGGATAGTGCACCATCGCATTTTGGGTTTGAGCGAAGTCTGCCGTACGAGTCCACACCACCTACGGCTGCGCATTTGTCCACAAACGTAGACCCTCTCTGTTACTGTGCCCGATAAGTTTAATTTATAAAACAATGACGAAATGTTAATGAACGTGTCTACTCAGCAGAATCGGGACGATCGTGTGACAGTCCGAGGACAATTCGACCGGTTGGTTGACTTTAGCCCGATGCGATGACGCGTGCGTGTACGAGCGCACGAAGCAAACCACCTTCACGGATGACGCGAAACTTATTTCGCCACTCTGGCGTCCAATCTATTCGTACTTAACCCTGCTGTACTTAGTCGTGATCGCGACTGCGCGGCATTGCAATGTTTGGGGGTAGGCTGTTCCTACAGGACAGCACCATATATTATTATAAAGTGGTGTTTTAGGCCCACGATGGATTGTTTGCATGGTGGGAAAGCGAGCGACGCCGATGGCTTTGAAGGAGGCCCTCATCCAGCAGTGGAATGATCATGGCTGATGAAGATGATCGTGCATGCAATCTGTTTCCCAATAGGTTACGTACGAACCGTCAATGTGACACGTTCATCGCGCTCTAAGCGAGTTCTTTTATTGCCTGTGCGGCTTCACAAAACAAATGAATAAACTCCCAAATGTGAACCCAAGACTGGAGTCATGATCACATAATCGTGGGTGAGTGTTGGCTCCAGCATCAGAAACGCTGAGTCGGTACAGTTGAGAGTTCAAATCCCGGTTTTGTGGGATCCGCGCGCGATTCGGGTTTCCAAGTGTAGCGAGTTGATGATGACTCACACGGTTTTTGTCGCTTACTTTAGCAAAATATCAGCTGCGAGATTTAAAAGATTAAAAACACCCCCCCCCCCATCACATTCGACTCCCATGCGACGACCATTTTCTCGAGCAGAAAACTCGGCAAATTCGCCAATAACACTGTGGCCTTTAAAGGAAGCGTAAATCGGTGATATTTCGTGCGATGGCCCTCCTTCACAGAACATAAATCCATGTGCCATTGCCCAAAAAGTCACTTATTATATTTCCTTTTAAGGACACAGTGCTGGTCATGAATGCGTGCCAATGCAGTATAACCAAATACTAGTTTGTTTTTTTTTTAAGTCAGAGTGTCTTAGAAAGTGTCCTGCTAGTGTGGCTATGCGGTTGTGTGACATCTCTCCAACCTCGGGTAAAGTGCTGCTCCTGGGTGTACTTTCATGTCGTGAAGTAGCCCTCGACATGTAAACGTGACAATTTTTTTTATCTATCAATCAGGAAAAAGGGATGACGACCGCTTGTGTTGCGATCGAAACGTCGTAGTTTTTTGTTCTTTCCTTTGAACCAATCTACGTGACTTTACCGAAAGACCCAAAAGAAAATGTATACAGTACCGTGACGTGGCAAGCCATTTCGAGGGTGCTGATGATGCTGCATATGTACAAAACGTTATATTTAACAGCTAATAAACAGGAATCTCAGCATTTCATTGCATCTCGAGATGACATGAACCCTTCTTGTGCCTACAGTTGTGGTGTACAGGCCTGCAATGTGTACTGTATTCAGGCCATACCGCGTAATGTTTGACATGATATTTAACTTCGCGTGCTGGAAACTTCTTCAAGCACTTACGGAACTGAAGGCTGTGCAAACATTCGCCAGCAAAGCTCTCCCATTTTCGGCGTGTACCGTTTTTTTTTTGATCGGCTCCGCGTGCAAGCAAGAGCTTCTGTAGTTACTGAGCTCCCTGAAGAAGCTCCCAGAGCGAAACGTCGGACGCCGTGCCGAACAATGCGCTGTCCAACCCGAAACCAACATTATATAGAGTTCAGTGATGGAACAGGAGCGCCCAAAGAGTCGAGATTGGGACGTACTTTTTTTCTTCAAACATTTTATTTGGGGGGCTGCGCCGTTCCCTCTCGTGGCTCCCATCGAGGTCGTCGCTGGCGCGTCTCTCTTTTGCTGTCAACGCGTCGCGGAGGGAGACTCGGACGCAGAGGATAGAGCCCCCCCCCACCACCCCACCCGGCTATGAATTGCCCTCCTGCTTGGCTCCTAATCCCTATCGTTGGAAATCCGCCTCTTACGGGGTCATTTCCACCGGAGCGGTTTTTGCGTGCAGCGGAATTATCAGCCCGTTGCATCGAACCACTCTGCCACACTTAGATCTCCTTCCACGCTGTAAGCCGATTAACATGACGCATGCATTACAAAGTCTCTCTCTCTCTCTCGCCGTCTTTTAGCTGTTGTTGCAGTAACGTAAACAACAGTTTATGGCATTGTGGCTCAGAGCAGGCACTCTTGATCAAATTATATCCAAAGTGAACGCTGCCTTGGGTTGCATTTCCCACCGCTTAGATGGTGCTCTATAGGATGTTTCTCTTACAAATTACGGATTTTTTTCAGTGTTGTGCTTTTAGTTGAAAGCATAGATAATGTTACAAATACATAGACTTATTGTTGAAAATGTTCATAATCCCCTTGTATTGGAAGGCATAAACAGTTGGAGTTGAATGTGTGCACCCTATGAATATAGGTGTCATCGCAAACACAAAATGAATATGATGTTGATCAATTACTTAATTTCGCTTTGAGACTTTCATTCATCAGTGTCGATATAATCCAGTGAGTGGTCGTTCTTCATCCAGGGCAATGTCGTTTGGATTTACATACCACCTTAATGCAATTGCTTCTCAGTGGGCCATGCATTAACGGGAAAATACGTGAATAAATCAAAGATTTACACCATCATTTCTGGATGATAAGACGTCCCTTCTGTGTCTGTGTGTGACCAGGTTTGCATGCCATAATTGAAACCGGGCTCAAGTATGGATTGCGTCTTACTTTTCAGAGCATCTTGTACTCTGGATAATATGGTATACACTATACTCTTTGGCTCTTTCGGATAAATTCACGTAGGTGAAAAAAAAAATACGAATACAAATAAAAAATAGAAATAACTAAATTAAATCACGACGTTTCGGAAGCAACACCACCTGACGAAGGAAGCTTGTGTTGCTTCCGAAACGTCGTGATTTAATGTAGTTATTTCTATATTTTATCTGTATTCTTATTTGTATTCCTTCACCTACGTGACTTTACCGAAAGAACCAAAGAGTATGGATCCATGCAGTCACGAAAACTTCAAATCTAGAATGGTATACACTGTATATATATTAGTGAAGACCAGTTTTGACACGTTGCATCTCACCAGCAGGTGTGGCTTGGTAAACATAGAGTGAGTGATAGGTTGCAGATGTTAATGGTAAGACCACGTTCAGCACACCAAAGGCAGTGTTGCATATAAAAAAAACACAGGCTTGATGATAGTCGTGGTGGCAGTGATTATGATGTAATGGTATTTATTATACGATGTGCTGAGACGGACTTACATCTGCAACCCGTTTGGAAGTAGACCACAGGCGTCCTAATGTATTTGAATCGTAAATTGATCCGAGCTTACGTTACGGAGCAACTCGATGGTTATTCTTTTATTTGCGTTAATGGTACGCAAAAGCGTGCCCACCGGCGATTCGCACAAGGTCGTGGGGGCCCAAGCATAGGCACGGAAAACGACAAAAAAAACCCTTTTGATCACCTGAGAGAGATTTCACTGGTCACCCAGAGAGCCATGCTGGACCTAACATCTTTTCGTCTTCGACCACATCACAAGCAATGCTCTACATGTGCATTTGCTCAAATTACATATAATTTCCAATATACCCCCATTTGCAACGTCCTTTTCGTTGTTTCATAACATAGACCGAAGATTGCCCTCGTATGGGCGACGCCGACGTAAGCCACGCATGACGCCCGCGCTGAAATGCGGAGTCACGTGGTAGCATGACCCACAGAGTCAATGCCATGAATTCTTTGGCAAACTTTCACTTGGGAAAGTTTAGTGGGTCGTGTTCGGATGTAGAACGGCTCACACAAAGGCCGCGTTCTGTTCCGTGCATCTCGCGCGAGGCACACACCGCTCCCCGCGAGTGGCGTAGCGATCGAGTGTGCAGGCGGTGAGACTGCACCGGGGCACACAGGCTGGAGGGGGACCAGGCCCCGAGCTAGAAAGAAGGGAGGGGCGAGGGGGGGGGGGGATTGGTCAGGCGGCACCCAGCTCCTTATCAACCGTGCTATGCCATGGAGGTCTTAATGTGAGGATGAATATATGTATGTTGAACTTCTTTTGCACCGTACGTAGCCAACCGTGCTAATCGGAGATGCGGTGGGGGGAGGACAACAATCTGAACACAAAAAGCAGTTCTAAAGAAATTAGTTTTTAATCTAGATTTCAAAGTACATGGCTCCCAGTGTCTTCCTAATATCGGACGGCAGAGCGTTCCAGACGGCCACAGAAGCGCATCTGAAAGCGTGCGATGCGGTAACCGTCTTTGTTCGATGGCCAGCCCAAAAAAATCACGCGGTCCTTCTCAAGGTGGCAAGCTATTCGTGATTGTTAAAGAAAAAAATGGATGTCTTCTTGAATCTATCTGTAATCATTGAATCTACCTTCTTGATTTCTCAATGATGTGTGTCTTACGGACCCTGTACGCGTTCTCTGGAATTTCGTTGTTTTTTATATTTTGTTTCCGTTTTTGCTGCTGCTGTGCTCACACACCGCAGATCTCTACCGCGTAACATTGTCGGGATTTGGCTTAACGGGTCTATCATCCGTGTAACAAATCAAATAAACTCGACACTCAAACTGTGCACACAGAACTTCGAGTGGTACTCCTGTTGCAAATGAGGATTTTTTTCCCCTTCTGGGCACTCTGTTTTCCTCCCACGTGCCAAACACTCAGCGATGAAATGGGATCAACATCCAAAATACAGAATCCTGCTGATACTAGACTTCTGAACGCCCGAAAGTTTTTCTTGAAAATTAGAATAATTATATCATTCCCAGCCCTTTGTCACATACCCTGCTGGATTAAGGACATCCGCACGGACTTTAGGTGACGGGAGCTGTCTGACCATACTTCACCGCGCTGGTTAGCGAAGGCTGTTGCAAGGACCAGGAGCCCAGCGTAGACTCAGAAATTACTTGGCACTCGTGTTAGCCATGGCCAGGAATCGAGCTCAGGTTATCAAGTTCATAATGCGGCGCAATAACCACTATGGCCACCACTCATGGAAAAATGCAGGACATGATAGTTTTATTATTATGCCGTTTAAATTATGCTATGTCGTAAATCTGGATCATAGAAACGCGTTTCATGACTTGACACAGCGTGTACTTTATAAGTTCAGCACTGCGTATCCATTGCAAAACATTGCTTTGCACATGAGTCATTTCCAAATTAATGTTAAAGGCTTTGGCTTAGCCACTTCATGCTTTTAGGTTTCAAATCTATCCCATATCAGCTATATCATTGCCAAGAAATGTAATATATTGCAACGAAGGAATGCGTTTAAGAGCGCAGACTGTCACACACTTGAAAATGCAGTGAATGATTAAACATGTTAAACATATTTGACATCTGCCAGAAAATTATGTTTAGTTACAGACCTTGGCAAAGATATGAAAGGCATACACGTGTATGTCTGGCATTCATTGCTTGTGCCTTTGCAATCCGTTCAACTTTGGCATTTTCTAACATACACCTGGTGTGCATTGTGTGCATGTGTATATATAAACTGTTGGATTATCAAATATAAGGTTTTACTAAGTCTCCGTAGAGTCCTGGCAAGCAGCGAGTGAGAGCATTGGGCGTTTTTGTTTCTGTCCCCCATGCCAATGTCATGTATTTACACACCCGTGTGTCCAATGGGGGAGTGGTGGCGCAGTAGTTAGCGCGCCACACAAGGAACTGGGCGACTAGAGTTCGATTCCCGCTCACGGCCAACACCGGCGACGATTATCTGAACCGGTCATGGGCCTCCCACTCGGTCAACCCAGTCCCTGGTGTGGTGTGTAAACATGTTGGCCACCCACCCACTTGCCCCAACAGTCTGTTAAAGGCTATACGGGGGATCTTTGTCTTTGTTTTGACCAATGTAGCAGTAGCTTTTGAACTATGGTGCCAGGGACCAGAATTTTGTGTCGCGCATGGACATCAAGAAGAACCAAAACGGAAGTGTAGCACTCCAAAGAGATTGGGGAAGAAGCTCGGCCACATCATCATAGAACGAGAGAAACTCAAGTATATTGGACACACAGCTGCAGGTGTGATGGGGGAAAGCTTGGTGAAGCTGTCAATGTTTGGTTAAGTGCAAGGAAACTGAATTAGCGGCACACAGCTTCCACGGCCGTCTGGAACGCTTTTCCTTCCGATATTAGGAAGCCAATGGAGCTATGCACTTTTAAATCTAGATTGAAAAGTCATTTCTTTAAAACGGGTTTTTTGTGTTTAGTTTGTTGTCCTTCCCCCCACACCTCCGATTATCATGACTAGCTACGTACGGTGCGAAAGAAGTTCAACATACACACACATACAGCGCCCAAGTCGGAAGCCGAGGCAGTAACCGGATTGAGGGCATCGCAATGTGATATCAAAGCACAACATCGTAGAGGGCGAAAGCAGCGAAACCATCATCACCATCATCATTGGTGTCGCCACGAATACTCAGCAACAGAACGATACAGGGGGACATGCTGGCACCTCCTCACCATCACCGCCGCCTGTAACATCCCCCGCCGCGCCTCGCCCCCTCCCCTCTGCCCCCCCCCCCCTCCTAGTTCCTGATCGACGACCGCGAGAGCAAGTGCAGTGCGCCGTGCGTGGGAGCGCTGCCCAAGCCGCTGTGCGCCTCCAACGGGCGCACGTACGAGTCGCGCTGCGAGTTCCAGAGGGCCAAGTGCAAGGAGCCGCAGCTGGAGGTGACGAGAAGGGGTCGCTGCCCCGGTGAGCAGAGGGGATGGGTGGGCGGGTGGACGTCGTTAATCCTCGGGGTGGAATTTCGAAACGCGGCTACGCGTACGCGTATGGGTGGATAACGTGTGCAAAAAGTTTCGATTTGGAGCTTTCGTGACTGCAGGGATTCATCTTCTTGGTTCTTTCGGTAAAGTCACGTAGAAGGGAAATATTAAAATAATAAAAAAATATACATAATTAAATAATTCTCACGACGTTTCGGCCACAACGCAAGCAGCCGTCCTCAGTTGAAGAACACGTCTGTCGAGAAGACAGACCTGTTTTTTTGTCTTCTCGACAGACCTGTTCTACACCTGAGGCCGGCTGCTTGCGTTGTGGCCGAAACGTCGTGAGAATTATTTTATTATGTTTAATTTTTTATTATTTTATTATTTCCATTCTACGTGACTTTACCGAAAGAACCAAGGTGTACAAAAAGGTTTAAAGGTACTGCCCGGCAGTTGGCGTCTCACGCCGCTGGTGGTAGAAGGCCTTGCACGAGAGGGAGCTTGCCGAGGTCTGCTCTTCTAGGATGGCCAAACGCCTTGGAGAAAGGTGGGGAAGTCCCCCAGGGTGAACAGATTGTCGAACCCAGCAAGCTGAGTTGATTCTTGGCCACGGTTCATGTCAGTGGTAAGCGATAGCTGAACTCATCCTGGAGTAGTCTCCTTCACCAATCTGCACCGACCAGCCGTGGTGGAGTTATGGTCAGGCAACCCACATGGGCCAACACCTTCCAGCAGTAGACTAACAAGGGACAGTCAGTCTATTGTGATATCTTGATTTGAAGCTTTCGTAACTGCAGGAATCCATACTCTTTGGTTCTTTATTTTATACCTACGTGACTTTACCGAAAGAACCAAAGAGTATCTATTGTGATAATTGTGAAAATGAAATATGCAACACTGATTTTTACATGTAAATGACCAACAAAATGTCTTTACTGTATTTCCACATCGAAGAAACACATTTTAGTCCATTGGTGCATAGGCTAAGAAAGTTCTGCTGGACAGCATTGTCCCAGAAGACCCATAAATGAAGGGAGGGGAACAATCATGATATTTTTAACGTGGTGAGATTCACTTTTAATTTGTTAATCATTTATTTGTTACACACAATACTGCACGACAGCTCACATGGACTTTACACGTTTACATGCAATGTACATCAGTACGCTGAATCTAGCCCAGCTATTAATCTGGCCCACCTATGAATCTAACCCATCGATTAATCTAACCTATCGATTGATCTAACCCACCTATGAACCTAGCCCACCGATGAATCTAGCATAACTATGAATTTAGCCAACCTATGAAGCTCGCCCACCGTATGAATTTAGCCCACCTATGAATCCAGCTCACCTAAAGCCAGCTACACATCACGGCTATTCACAGCATTGTTGGAGGTTGTAGCGCGTGCTGCACTCGGCACAACATCTGACGTTTCGCTCCACGTGCTGAGAGCTTCGTTGGGTTCCAGAGCAAAAGGTCAGACACCGCACTGAATGGCACGCGGCACAACCCCGAAAGAGAGCAATACAGCACATACGCGAAAGCCTCCACCGCTGTACGAATCGCTGATATCGAAACAACAGCGGTAGTTGTGCTAAAAATTGTGCTTGTGGCAACACGTACGAGGGAGGGAGGCAGGGGCATTCCTTCTATTCCTCACCCCCACTAAGCCTCTCAAGGGATGGCTGTACGGATGATTTTAATTCCTCGTGTCGACCCTCATGCGCACGTTCTCCCTTTGCTGAATAGAAATGTCCAGTTGCCAGCAAGATCGTGCCAGGGCGCAGGAACGGCAAGACAAGAACAGTTTCATCCCGGAATGCAAGGAAGACGGAACATACGCAGAGGTTAGCGGTGCCGAGTTGCGGCCACTGATGTTGCCGTCGCGTTTGGCAGCGCGAGCTCTTGTCACCACGTTATCCACTCCCAGCCGCGTAGTGGCCGGGCAGCTCGGGGATTTGCTGTGATGTGGCCGTGTTTGCGAGTGCAGCGAGGTGATGGTCTCACTTGGCCTGGCCACCAACGACCGCAGCGAAATTAAATACTCACATTCGGTTTTCGCTCAACTTGGTTAAATTCTAGTTTTCCGACCGGAGATTTTGGTTAGATTGACATGTGACTAATTGTCAGGGCATCTGGAAGTGTGGGTGAAGAGGCCCTGTTGATTTGAGGAGCAAGTCTGCGACACTGTCTCACTCGGGGTGGTGCACTGATAGTCTGCGGCGTTCCAAATGCATTCATCTGTTGACTGAACACGGATAAGACACTTGCAATACAATTGGTAAAATATAGTTAATTCCAGTTTGTTTATACTGTACCACTTACAAACACCGGCATATCGCACTCTTCCAAAGCGATGGTGCTTTGTTAATCGTGACTGTTGTTAACTCACACGATAAATACATTGTTGTGAGGCTCTTTCACTTCACATGAGAAAAATTCATTCTATTTTTATTAGCCAAGGGAGGGGAACGATTAGATCAGCCGTGGTGCAGGAGCTACGTAGATTGCTGCTTCACAGGACCCTGAGAGATGGTCGCGGTTGAGAGAGGCCTTCATTCAGCAATGGAGTGATTAAGACTTATGACCGTATCCCTTCAGGACCAAGGTTTTCAAGTTGCATTTTGTTTCATCACGCAGAGTATTGACCATTTTTTTTTTGTTTTTTTACTTGGATTGCCTTACCTATGGCCATATCACCCGAAAGGCTTCTGATCTCATCAGATATCGCAAGCTAAGCAGGCCTGAGACTGGCTCGGGCTCCGATGGGTGCCCACCATGGGCTATGCGGTGGACAGGAAAGCGGTGTGCAGCAAAATCCAATGTTGTACTGTTATCTATATGCGTCCAAGTCTATGTTCCCTACCTTCACTTTACCACACTGACCAGTTTGGTGAGGTAGAGTCAAGTAACCCGTACCACGTGCATAGTGTAAGTGGAGGCCATCATCCAGCAGCGGATTGACTTTATACATGTCCATGCATGTACTTGCCTTACTCACCCCCAGAATGTCGCTGGTGTCAACTAGACGAGTACCACTTTGTGGGGAAGTCAAGGGTAGTTGTACTATGGAGCCCTGCCAAAGCAATGTTTGTATACTGAACTTCTCTCGCACCGTACGTAGCCAACTGCGCTAATGGGAGGTGCGCGGGAACGACAACAAACTTGACACAAAGAGCAGTTCTAAAGAAATACGTTTTCAATCTTGATTATGTAAACGTGCGTAGCTCCAGTGGCATCCTAATATCGGAAGGAAGAGCGTTCCAGACGTCCGCGGATGCGCATCTGCAAGCGCCGTGCGATGCGGCGGCCGTCTTTGTTCGAATGTAGAACATCAAACAGTGGGCTCAGGGCCACCAGTGGACATGAAGTCCCACCTCACTGTCCACAAGATCGTGGAGGCGCGACCATCGGCTCCGACGTTGACTCTCCTGCCTGCGTCGACGTTTGTCTGGCCCTTGCCGCGCGGCGCGCAGGTGCAGTGTCACAGCTCGACGGGCTACTGCTGGTGCGTCACGTCCGAGGGGAGGCCCATCAGTGGCACCTCTGTGCGCAACACCCTCCCGAAGTGCACAGGTGTTGAGCGGAATCGGGGTGAGTGGTTTTGCGCCCGTCGGGAATCACCGAGCGTACACATCGGGCAAGACATTGGCGCTGTCCTCTTGGCACGGTGGGGGTTTTTACGCGGTACAGCGCCTCGTGTCCAGCAACGAAGTTAGAGCCATGGCGGCAGGGGTTACGGATATTCTGGAGAGGGCAAGGGAGTGGAGACTTTGGTCACGTGTAGAGAAGAGGCAAAGAGGTTGTAATGAGAAAGGGCCGTGGGGAAGCCACCTGTGCAGGGCGGAAGGAGCAGAGGGAGACCGACGTTGATCTTGGACGATGTGAGGACCGTGGAAGGGATGTGACGAGAGAAGAGGCACAGGGTAGAAGGACTGTGGAGGGAGAAAATTCGAGCAGCACATTGAGTAATGAGACTTCCATCTTAGAATAAGACGAAAGTCTATGGGGTCTGTATATGTAAGCCTATTGATCGTGTAAGTGTATACGAGTCTGGGTCTGAAATGTAAGCCTATGGATTTGTGTGTAAGGACAGCAGATGTCAAATTAAATCGGCACAGAGTAGAAGTGCAAACGAGAAAAGAAATCCGAGGAGTAGGCCCCAATGAAAAGAGACAAATTCCTTCAGAGTCCGGTACCCGGCAAGTAGGAGTCGTGGATCGTGCTGAAGTCATGGTGTGTGGGATTCTCACCACCTGTAGGGCTTTGAGGGGTGGGGGGAGGGAGGTCAGCAGAAGGAAGGAAACCAATCTGACCTCCGACCTATCCGTGCCAATTTGATTGTAAACCAGAACAGGCTCGTCGAGTCTCAGGACTCTTATTCAGGACGGTCCCGCATTTGGGATGTTTGGCCAATTTCATTCCCGGTCACTGGAGAAACACAACCACGTGGTTCGAAGGGGGCGAGATAAACCACTGCCATGATCAAGGTCGCAGTCCGCACTCCTCAACCACCTGTTGTAGCCCCTCGAATGTGCAGGATTTCTCTGGGCAATGGCAGTTCGCTTGTACACTGAAACATTCCTCAATCGGCAAATTGGACCAAAATCTACACCCCCCCCCCACCGCCTAACATCAAAAAAACAGACCCGCGTAAAAAAATAGAAAATCATTAAGTCAAAGATTGCTGTTGTTCCGTTTTGACGGGTCACACAAAATCACGAACACAAAAACCTCAGTGCAATTATAATCCCAGCCGCAGCCACGCATGCTGTTTGTTGCGCTCAGTATATCATGACGTGAGTGTCTGCGCTCGGAGATAATTGACTGCCATGGGAACGTGGCTGTCTGGTTCGTGGCGTCGTGAAAATGTTTCTCGCGCGTCGAATTAACGCGCCCCACGTGGCCGAGAAAGCCATAATGTGCTTTGTGATAAAAGTCACACCGGCCTCGTTTGACAAAGCAGCCGTGAGGGTTTATGCTTTATTTTGAATAATGTGTACACTTTAAAGGTGATATATTCCGTTGGAAAGTGCACACAAAAAAATCACTACGGGGACATTTTGTACGAATTCCCAAGCAGCTATTTATTTTTAAATGGTGACTCAAGACACTTGCCTTTTCCGTGGAAACATTTATTTTTAAAGGTGAATCATAGCTAATTAAATGCAAAGCACAACGAGAAAAAAAATGTTTTTTCGGCTAACGGAGTGGAGTTCAAATCCCTTTCCCCGCAGGCTCTCAGGCTCGATCAACCGCTCATGAAAAACCTGGCAAAGAAGGTGAGAAATTATTACATTTTCTTTTAACCATTATCATCATCATCATCATTCTGTTTATCATTTATAAACCAATGTGGGTTGCTGGCTATTCACTTTCAAAAAATCGAAATTGATACATTACATTGAAATATGCTCGCCTGTGCTTTAAGCTCGTGCACGGGGCAGACTGCAAATGCGTGATATACAATATCCTTTGCCTTTGGCAGAAAAGATAATTGATCAATTATAGTCGTAATTTATTACCTAAATAAGCAACATCTTGGTGCAGCTTTGCTGCGTGCATGCGGCGGATGCTTTACGCGCACACACGCAGTCGCACACACGCGCGCACACACGCACTCGCACGCACGCAGTCGCACGCACGCGCACAACACTTGAATTTTGCTTATTTATCAGCGGTGATTTGGCAGCTGTGTTCAAACACACTCATGCAAAGCGTAACGTTTAGATCTGTCCTCTGTTCTAAGGGTAGACACCGTTTACCCCTATAATGGCAGATTCTTTTCGCTTCTTTGTCCTTCTCCACCCAGAAGACGGATCAAGGCCGACTCCGACCTCTGAGTCCCAGCTACCCTTAGAGGAAGAAGGTAGGCCCATCGGCACGACGATCCTATTCGCGCACACCTCGTTCGAACCGGGGCCCCCTTTTGTCCATGCTTTTCAATGGTTGATATTCGCATGTGCGCGGTGTGTGTCTGTTCGGGTGGTTCAGCCACATGGACAACTGGGAGGTTGCAAGTTCAAATCTTGGGTGGGGTGTTGAGATTGCGTCATAATCCCTGCACGGTCGATGAAATGATTGGTTGACCTATGGGTAGACTCGCCAAAGCCATAGGAATGTGGAATTTCCACGGCTGGCTCAGGCCAATCATCACGAGGTAACACGGCCTCCATGCTTATTGAGCAGGAAATCACTTTGACTTTTCTTTTTTATAGAGAAGCGTGGAGTGGCAGCGTAGTGGTTCGCTTATTGTGCCAGGAACCTCTTATATTATACCCATGTGTGCAATGATGCGCGCATGAATGTAAGTATGGATACGTAAGGGGGGAGTGGAAGTGCAGCGGTGAGCACACTCTCCCATGAACCCGGTGACCTGAGTTTGATTCCAGGCCACGGTTCACATCAGTGGTGAGTGATATCTGAACTGGTCCCGGCCCTCACCCTTCAACAACCCACACTGACCGGCGTGGTGAAGTATGTTCCAAATATGTTCCAACAATGAAACAAAATAACGCACTAGAATCTGGATATGAGCACATCCCTGGAGAGCGAGGCCAGCTGTGCTTATAACAGCAGCAGGGTGCTTGTATCAGAAGTTGTTCTTTGCGTTCCCCCCCCCGTCCCTCTGCACCAGGATAGCGTAAGCATATGTTGCTTATATCAGAACTGTGCTTCCGTGCGGTTTGCTACCGTCGCCAAGCTTCTGCTGGAGCTGTGGTCAACGTGATCACAGTGGGAGCGAAGGCAGCCGAGCTTGGTGCTGTGATAGCCTCAGTAGGCTCTCATCACAGCACCAGTCCCCAACAGTGCCATGCACGGCTAATGGGGGAGCTTTGTCTTTGTCATTTTGTATTGTTTTTGTAATGTAAACCAATGCGGGTTTTTTTTTGTGTGTAAACCATTGTTTTTTACAGCCTTGAGCGGTAAGAAGTATGAACTGAAAGAAATGTGCCAACGCTTATCTGGACCCAGCTTGCGTGCTTCTTAAACAAAAAATAGCGCTTTTGTTCCTTGAAGGCTTTTATGGCATTTTATTGTCATAGCGTTTTTAGCCAATTGCTGAACCCTTTCCCGTTCCGAGGCGTCTGCGAATTGCAGAGGGGGGGGGAGTGGGGGTCCCGTTCACCGCTCAATCTCGAAACGTGCGAGCAAGCGGTCCAGTGGTAATTTTATTTGGAGAGGCGCAGAGCCTTTTTAAACCAATTGTTGCTCACCGCAGAGAAGTGTGGCGACACGACCACCGCACTCCATGGTAGCTGGCGCCAAACTGTGTCACACGCCCTCCTGCATGGCCTTTGATCCAACGTGATGGAATGGGAAAGGGTTAATGTTGTAATGTTGTTAATTGTTCTTCTTTAAGCACTATTTTTGCCCACACCTCTGACGCGTTCTATTCCGCTGTTTCCCGTTCTGCCGCACGGATCGCTTCAGCGTTGTTGTTTTGCTCTGTGCTGATGGCACCACAGATCTCCACTGCAAGCTAGCTGGGTAACTGGCTGAATGATAATTTCCGTGTAACAAGTAAACATAAATTGATCGATTGATGAAATTACTTCGTTATGTTATTGAATACATATATTTTTTTATATACTGATCAAGAGCAAAATTGATGAAATTAAACATAACTTCATTCAACGAGGGTTTCAAATGTAGGTTTGGCTGCCACTCGTGATCTGCGCGTGGTCTTCCGGGTTCAGCCGCACGTTGAGCATTTCTTCTGTCGAGCCTTCTCGCCACGCACGACCGCGGGCGTCTTGAGTTACGAAAGCTTGAGCGGGGACATTCTGAACGTGAACGGGAGAGCACACTTCACTTCAAACGGCGTTACGTGCTAAGCAATCCTCGTTCCAAGAAGTGCACTGCATGGAAGTTGACATTTTCCAAGGCAATGCAAGTGAAGTTGACTCTGAATATGAAAGATTTAAATTGCAGTTATTCGTTAAGAAAATACGAATCCATCTCATGCGACACTGCTCTCTAATTAATTGCGTGCGTTTTCTTTTCCCCGAATGACTGTGTTGCCTTTGGACGCGACCTGCCGGGCAATCAGAGACCATTAGCGGTCCCACCATTTGGCGAAATCATCTCCAGAGAGGACGGGAAATGAAGCCGAACGGCACAGCGCACAGGAGCCCAGGTATGACCTTCTTTGAACTTCTTTCGCACTGCACATAGCCAACCGGTGCTAATCGGATGTGCGTGGGATGGACAACAAACTAAACACAAAAGTATGTTTTTTTGTTTAGGCGGAGGTTGGTTCCGGCTAACGGGAATTTCTCACTTGTCAAACCTATGCAGCAGCAGCTTCCGTTAATATCTTATATATAGAGGATCGCAGAACTCGGGCAATTGTTGGTGTGCGGCTTACCGCCTGGCTGCTGCCCTGGCCGCTTGTCTGTGGTTCCTCGCGCCTCTGATGTTGTTTTCTCTCTCGTTGAGAGTGAGTGAACACCGCGCACATTTTTACAAGTTGAAATTATTATTATAAGTATCCAAACACATGCCGATGTAGTTAAACCTCTCATAGCTGGACTCGACTTCGACAGCCTTGGTCTTACATGTATTTAGATCACTCTTTCCCAACCTGTGGTACGTGAAACTGTTGCAGAGAGAGAACTCACATTTTTGTAACTTTTTACTAAGCACAATTTTTTTAACTGCCCATTGCACAAACATAACTTGTATATTTTTGGGGGCTTTTGAAATAACATTTAAAAATGCTTTCAGAGCAATTTTAGTTCCGTAAAATATGCTTTTGGTGTATGGCTGTCCACACACTTTTTTTCCTCGTAAAGTTTGACAGTGGTCATCAGGTTGTGAAAAGCAGTGAACCTCTGGGATTGAGACAATTCACGTCCAAACACGAGCGAGAGAGAGAGGTCAGCACGAGAAGGAGAGCGTGAAACTGACGCAACGGGGTGAACGCGTGCTGTTGGGAAGCATCCGGTCCATGTGCTCTGCTTGTTGCAACCTGCTGACCCTCTCACCTTTGTGAACATTCATTTGTCTGAAAAGAAACAGAAATATTTCATTTATATATTATGAAAAGAATAGCGTTTCATTTAAATAAATACAGCGTGCTTCAAATAAGTGGGACTATCGGTTTTTATTGGAAAAAGAACTGATAATACACTGTAACATGATAACAAATGTATGTTAATAGCTTAAAAAAGTCAAATAGTCTCTCCACTTGTTCGCCATCATTTTCAACACACTCCTGGAATCTTCTCTACGTGGCCTACAAAGCCCCGAGGCACATTTCGCGTGGTATTGTTGCAAATTCTCAGAAGTGTTGACATCTTTTTCGAAGCACCCTGTATATTTGACTCTTCTAAACAAACAATTTTGGCGGCCCAAACGAGATATTTTTTAACTCTCCGCCTGTGCATGCAATTTACGGACCGTTGTCAGAGGGAAGTTGATGCACCCTGCCTGCGTGTGAGTTTCATCGTTGAAACGTGTGCACTCTGTACCGCAGCACGTGCCTTTAAAATTCAGAGCAACTCCATTAAACCCATAGCCACTGTGAACGTGTTTATGGCGAACGTATCCCTTCATATTCACCCACCACCTGAACTAGTCACACCACACACAGCTGAATTCTGCCACTGTGACAATTAGCCGCTTTAAAATGTTTAATTAGTTGCCATGTCGAGAGTGTTTAATAACTGCAACAGTAATACTATATGTACATACGTATGTTGAGCTTCTTTCGCACCGTACGTAGCCATGTGTGCCAAGCCTCTGGTGGACGAGGGTCTCCCCAACACCGCGTTAGTGACGGGGGTTCTGTGACCATACTTCACCATGCTGGTCAGTGCTGATCGGTGAAGGAGGGGCCTCTTTAAATATCGCTGGCCACCGATGTTGGCCATGGCCAGGGATTGAGCTCAGGTCCACCGGGTTAGGCAGCAGCAGTGCACAAACAGCTGCACCACCGCTACCCCGGTATTGATTCAGGTTAAAAACAGGTGTGATAAATCACTCACTTGGAATGATCAAAGATATTATTTTGACCTCAAATACAGACGCGGCGTTTCTTTGGAAGTAGATTGGGCTAAATGCAGTCTTGGCAAACTGAGAGGTTCATTCCATAGCCTGCGTGCACTTGTGATGGTTTGTTTAACTCATGCACGCTTCGAAGTAGTTTTTTTTATGCGTGCAGGTAATTTAGAAGGGCTGCCTGTGTGTGTGTGGCATCTGACATCGTGATATTTCCTACGAATCTAAACGATTCGCCGCTTATGTGTTTTTTTTTCTTCACCCGAATTACTTTCTTGAATTGTCCTACGTATACACATTCTTTTGAAGACATCAAACTGCTTGGCTGACTCTGTCGAATTTGGTGCGACCCACATAAAGCGAGAAAGTATTCGCTCCGTGGCAAGGCAGCCTCATATATATATTTATTTTCCCCCTTCTTCAAGAATAAAAATCAAGCTCAAGCACAAAAGGATAAAATAAACCGAGACGGGGCAAAACTGCACGGCTTTTCCTCGCTGGAGGATAGGAGGCAGACATAAATACCCTCAAGACTTTCCACCGTTTAAGAGGGATCAAAGCTAAAGGGGAATTTATCAAGTGCCTTTCCATTCACGAGGGATTGGACACTGATTTAGAACAAAGGAAGAATGCTCAGCTTGTTATTTTTTCGTAAACAAAAACACAATTGGAGTGCGTCCGTGAGTTAGTTATGCCTAGAGGAGAAGCACCACCACCACCACCTCCTCCCTCCAAGCGGTGCTCTCTCCAAAAGGGTTCATGACTCGTCGCGGAACCGATCGTCGCCAAGTGAAGAGCTCAATTTGAACGGGTCGGAAATAAGAAAAATGCATCTCTCGCGAAGAGGTTCCATTGTTTTAGATTTGAAGCTTTCGTGACTGCAAGGGTTCATACTCTTAGGTTTTTTCGGTAAAGTCACGTCGGTAAAAATAATAATAATGAAAAAATAAAATAATAATAAATGAAAATAACTAAATTAAATCACGACGTTTCGGAAGCAACACAAGCCTCCATCATCAGGTGTAACTGCGGCTTCCATTGTGCGCTGTGAGCCACGGATTTGCCGTCACACCGCTCGCATGTCACACGCACGTATCAATACAAATAAAAACTCGCCGTTACATTCGCACATATCAACATCTATTTCTGTGCGGCTTTCACTTTCTCCACGTTTGCAGAAAAAAACCCCATAAAAACTCCCCTCTTACATCTCGTAATAGAAATAACAATTTGAAAATGACCGTGCTGAAGATAATTTCATTTTTCCCAGCACTGAAATGGTTCTTTTTAAGCCCGTGAAAGTGCCTGTAAAGTCGCCCCCCCCCCTCCTTCCTCCCCTGCTGTTACGGTTATTGCGAGCATAATGGGCAGTGATCCATACTCTGGTATAAACGATTAATCTTTATCAGACCCACCAAGCGAGGACCTTGCTCTCTCCCGAGGTCAACCTGGCCCAAAATAGAGACCACGCTCCGACCGTTGAGGGGTCAACTTAAGCCGAGTGTGTGGGGGTGAGCGAGCGTACCCAGCACACCACATCCAGTACACCCCTCTCTCACAGGCCCAAACAGCAGCATTGAAGTTTCAACACGTATCTTGAATAGAGTGAGGTTATTGTTATTAATATTATGAGAGCTTGGGAAATGAAGTGATGGAAGGGAATTTGATGCTTTCACAAATTAACCACAATAGCTCGCAGATCTCGCCAAAGAACATAAACCATCATCCTCGCAACAGCCGCTTTTGGCTGGCCATCGAACAAGACGGTCACCGACCACATCGCGCACTTTCAGATGCGCTTCTGCGGCCGTCTGGAACGCTCTTCCTTCTGATATTCGGAAGCCACTGGAGCTATGAACTCTTAAATAACCTCAATTGAAAACTGATTTCTTTGGAACTGCTTTGTGTGTGTAGTTTGTTGTCCTTCCTATGTACATCCGATTAGCGTGGCTGGCTACGTACGGTGCGAAATAAGTTCAACATGCAGACACACATACATGTTGAGCAGTGTGACTTGCGGGAGGGCGGTCAACGCAGCATAGATGGGACGACACATTCAGTGTCGTAAGCCTACGGTAGTTATATGGCTGTGGCTACGTGTCACGTGCTGTCTACTCCAATCGAGCAGCGACTCAGAAAATATTCACTTCAAGATTATGCTCCTGAATACTGTTGCTGTTGTTGCTGTTAAATATCGAGGCAAGGAAATAGTTGGCATCGTCATAGATGCGAGTCAGCCCAAATAACTTATCGATGGTAGATAGGACTCAAGAACGGTGATTGAGCCCCCAATCTTGACGTGACCACGGGAAATCCGAGCGATTTGCATTCGCACCGCGCGTGCGTTCGCCACCTGCTACGAAGGTTTGCGGTCCAAGACCCCAGAGCAGCCCTGGTTATTACTGTGGAAGTGTTAGCTATCGTCACACACCGCCTGTACCACAGTGGACACTAAATACCCAATAGCATTTGACGAATCACGAGTAGGCTGTGTGTGTGCCGCAGCCGTCATCAAAATTCGCCAAATTTTAAAAATTACGAAAAGATTTGCTTGATTGGAACAAATCACAGAGCAGCACCGCCCTCCTAATGGCAGACTAATGCTCACTTGCAGGCCGGTGACGCACCACTTAGGGCCACACAGGGACAGCTGTGAGCAGAAGGAAGGGTTCCCTAGGCTCAAACAAATGTTAAGCAAAACTACGATGAGATGTACTCCTGTGAGGTGTTCTGAGATGCTGGAGCATTTAACCCTTTCCTGTTCTGAGACGTCTGCAAGTTGCAGGGTGGGCTTCTATGTTCACCGCTGAATCTCAGGAACGTGCAAGCGTCTCAGCGTTAATTTTGTATTTTAGAGAGGTGTAGCACCGTTGTTTTTAAAGACATTGTACTCACCACAGAGAACCGTGGCGACACGACCACATTCTATGATAGCTGACGCCAAAATATGCCACGCACGCTCCCTGCATGGCCTTGCGGTAGCCTCGGTACCGATGAAGTTATTTTATTTTAGTTTTTCTTCCGGTTTCGTTTTGAAGATGTACACGTACGTCATCGGAACGGGAAAAGGTTAAGCAAGCGCCCTTATACATGCAGACGCGAACAACCCTTATCAGGTGACAAACGCTCTCGGCTGCCCCTTTGCGCACGCAGACAAGAACCCGTCGTGCGATCAGGAGAGGCAGATCGCCACGGAGGAGGTGCGCAAGAACCCGCGGGAGGGCATCTTCGTGCCCGAGTGTGCGGCCGGCGGAGTCTACAGGGCCGTGCAGTGCCACCAGTCGACGGGCTACTGCTGGTGCGTGTACGTGGACACGGGGAGGCCCATTCCCGGAACGTCCGCACGGTGAGAATTACCATGGCCACGCCATCAACTCCGTTGTGGTGACCGTCACCGTCGTCGTGACCGGTATCTTGCGTTGGATTTGAATGGCTGGCACATTGCCCTGCGGAACCCGAGGTCGCGGTGGTTTCCAAATGGGGATTCATTCGATCCGCGAGTGAATCGGTGATGACGCAAGTGAGACCGTTCGACGGCGAATAGCTTCGCTAAACTCTGAACAGACGTTGTTGAATTCGTGAGCTCTTGCATAAAGTGGAGCTGCGGCACATAGCGCGACAAACTCAGTGACCCCGCGGTTCGGATCCTAACCATGGCTCACGTGAGTGGCGAGGAATGAACTGGAGCAGTCCTTGGGCACAACCCTAAAGCAATTACCACTCAGCAGAGTGGTGAAGTACGGTCAAACAGCCCACATGTTCAACATGTAGCCTTCATACAGCGGTGGATTGGTGGAGTACTGGGAAATGTAATGTTTTTACTTTCATATTACCATCAACAGCAGTATCACTGCCATTGCCATTCGCATTACAATAATTGTCTTTACCATTATTATTACCATCATCATCAATAACCTTAACACACAACCGGATTTGTATCGTACATGCAATAAAGGCCTACGCATACAATTTAGAAGCTGTATAGTACACAGTCCAACCAACACAGTTAAGCCCATTGTTACATTTTTTTTAAACAAAAACTCGCGTGACGACAGACTTGTTTGCTAAAGTGTCCTTAGAAGCATGTACTGTACAGTGGCATGCTGCATAGCTATTGATATTTTACACAAATGACTTTTTTTGAAAGTTAACCAAAACCTTTTGTGTGGTAAGAACTGGCACTCGTTCACCGTGTCCCCTATTTATCTGTGAACCCATTCGGACTCTTCCTTTAGACTGGAGGAGTCCAATGAGCTACGCAGCTATTACATGAGCGTGCTGTGATCCGCATGCCGTAATTGATCCATGCAAACATGTGTTATCCGTAAGTCAGTGACGATACTTGTTTTGGCCGATGCGCGGATAAGAGAAGTGGTCCATTAATGACAAAAGATCAACCTTGGTATAGAGCCTTGACTTAGCTGAGTCAACCATTTAATGATTTCCCGAAAGCACGAATTTCATCCTGTTATCTGAACCCGCATATGGTTAAGAGGAGTGACCTGGAGGTGAAACAAAACTCATCCTATTATCTGTATTTATCGCTGCATTGTCATGCAAAATGTATTATTTGGTCGAGATAAACACTTATATATTAACAATAACAAAAACGGATTACTTATTTCCTGCCTTTGACATGTGGCTCAGAAGCATGGACAGTGGACAGAGAAAACGGAACACAATCAGAAAAATGTGTTTGGCAGGACACGTGACGAGACGGGACGATGATCTGTGGATGAGATGAACCATGGCCAAAGTAGGGAACACGCCGGAGAGAACATCAAACCACAGAGAAGGAATCTGCTCGTGTAGATGGAATTGACATTGCAAGACCATGAGAGATGGCACCGGCTTGGAGCTATACCTTCATCCAGCAGTGGATAAATCATGTAGATGATGATGATGAAATATGGATATTAGTATCTGCACAAATGAAATGACAGCAGTTTCGCCTAACATTTGAATAACTTAAGGTTAGTAAACAGAACAGAGGAAGAAAAGACACCACAGCCACTTGGAAAAAAAAAGAGAATTAATTCCCAATTTCGACATCAATTCCTCAAATTAAGCCTGAAGAATATTACACATTAACATTTATATTGAAATGTGGAGTATCTCCGTCAATCCAAATGTGCCAACCAGCTGGTACTTTTAATGATCCCAAACATGTTTACTGCCCTAAAGATAACCGGGCCATGCACTTACAATTACCAGTGAAGTGTCAACACAGCTGCTTCGAAAAATTACACGGATGCCCCAAATAATATTGCAAAGAATTAGATAGACTATTAAAGAGTTCCAGTGTTTTAAGATGTGCAATCTATGATGTTTTATTATCTCTCATTCTTTCAGAACTGTTATGTGGAATAATAAATATATCTGCAATTGACAATTTTGGAATGCAATGTGGGCAAACCTATGACTCATGGATTATTTAAAATAATGTGCAAGCCCTTTTGTAATAAGAGTTGTTGTGACCAAGCTTATCATTGTGGGTTGGTGGACAGCAGAAGACCCAGGACCAGACTACTGGATATCTGTGAAGAAGAGCTTTACAGCTCATCGGATTCCTCCAGTATAAATACATATTCTGATTCTGAGTTTAGACGTCACTCGCCGCCGATGTTAGCCATGAACTGGGAATTGGACTCTTCATAACACAACGCACTCACCACGGCACCACCGTTCTACTCATTTGCATTGTCTAATTCATCAATACTTAATTATAAATTTACTTCGAGAATCGTCACTCAACGATCATAGTTGTGCATCAGGTTTATGATGTTCGATTTTCAAGAGATTGTTTACGTATTTAGTGTATCACTTTGTGCCCCAGATGTCCCTGGATCATATACGAAAAAATTACTTTTGGTCTCAATGTGGTTCCTTGCCTCGTTAACAAAAAGAGATGCACGCATGTCTGTCTGTCTGTGTGTTGTGCATTAGGGGGCCGCCGATTATTGGAAATTTTGATTTAATGAGAGAATAAAAATATAATAATGGTTGTTTACAAGTGTTATGCCAAAACCCAAGCGCAACATATCCTTGCAAAATATGAAGCCATAGAGATTAATTTACAAAGGCTGCAAAAAAAACGCACAAAGAGCGATTAACCCTTGAGAAGTATGATTCGTCCACCTTCGCTCACAACTGTTACGTGAGCATGTGTTGCTTATATCAGAACTGCGCTTAAACAATGTGCGCTTATAACCAGCAATGCACGTGCATAGCGTGGAGAGCTGCGGTTAGCGCACTGCGCTATGAACGCAGCAACCCGAGTTTGATTCCCGGCCACGGCTAACATCAGTGGCAAGTGGTATATCTGAACAGGGTCCACGGCAGTCTCAATTTCATCGAGAGGCAATGACCAGCGTGGTGAAGTATGGTCACGCACCACGACACGGGGGAAGACCGTTGACCACCGGCGGCTCGACGCAGAGACTCGCGAATCGTCGCCGTGGGTCTGTAAACCAATGCACCAACGCACGGATTTTAAACGCTCGGTTTCGCTTTCTCGACCGGCAGCTACAAGCTGCCCGAGTGCGATGGGAACGCGAGGGCACGCAGCAAGCTCGAAGACCCCTTCCGAGATCGAGAACTCGAAGGTGAGAGGCGTGGACCGCGTTGCACCGAGCACGGGAGGACAGCGCTGTCTCGTTCGTCGTCGCAATGTTCGCAGGTTGTAACTGCTTGGGGTAACTTCAGAATCAGAATGTGTGTTCACGCTCGAGGAATCCGATGAGCGACAAAGATGTTTTTTCACAGATGTTTCTGTAGCTGATGGCAGATTACTGATTTGGTGCGGCCCGAATTATTGAGCACACTTAGCTTTGCTGGAGAGGTAATGTTACACTTGCACGAAAGGACCTCGGATTAGCACCGTTGGCTCCGTACGGTGCAAAATAAGTTCAACATACATACAAAGCATGCCTTCTTGTCTGTCTCCTCTACGAATGTGTATTTTACTGCTCTGCGCAAATACACGGGCAATCATTAGCGTAGTTTGTTGTCGGTGCGATTAATTCCAATTTTACATGGTATTTTCTTATTTCAAAATATAGTTTTATTTAGCCTCTGAATTATGTGAGAGCATGGGTGATTGTGTCAATTTCCACTGAGTCATATGCCTCTTTAGAGTTTGCAAAGGCTAGGCACAACGATTATAGAATATTATAATATTTTTTTCCAGAATCGGATTCATTGTGTGTGTGGTCGATGATAGAGAAATCCTTCCACAACCCATCTTGGGCACGCGGTGGGTAGATAGATCCAGCAGTGGATAGGGCATAACGCTGAACGTTTCCGCTGGCGGTGGAGCCTGGAGTCAGGCAAGCGAGCAATGCGTTTCCGGCGTCTTCACGGCAGAAACGTTCTCTTGGGAGCAGCGAGCGTGACGGCGCCCGCATTGACAGCGGTGGGTCTCAGCTGCGGAGGAGTAACGGTGCATTGATTAGTCAATCAATATCGATCGTTCAGCTCATGATACGTGCACGGAATCGCGTGGGTTCGAAATCGATGTGTCATCGATTCATATATGCCGTGTGTATGAGATTCAAGTTGCGTTGGCAGCATCCTCGCCGTTGCTCCATGCATCACCACAGTGCTAATTATGATTGGGTCACGGATTGAACCACAACGCTTAATGGAGTTAATTAATTGACTCCCGGTGGAGTGGAGGGAAAGTCATTATTACACCTGTTCTCGGCAGTGAAAGTAAAGGTGTCAGGCATCTCACCTAATGAGGCAACCTCACCGTCAAGAAATTGCAATCGTCCTAGTAAGAGATATGGGGTATGATCCTAACACGATACATGGTGTATACATTGGAAGGTAGTTATCTATAGGTATATAAACTATGGCTTATTTATGGAATAAGTCAATGTAACGCATAGCCTTTCGCAACCCATATTATTCAAACATTAATAACCCATGATGATCTCCAAGAGTGGATGACACAGTCAGCCGTGAGTATGTCCAACGCCGCGGTAATCTGTGAAGTAGAAAGGGGGACACATGCTGGATATCTGAATGGTGGGCGAGTAACTACACCCAAGTAAAGAGGCCATATGGAACGTGCAATACCGAACTGTTAGTTCAGTGAATCTCTCTGCACTCCACCGCTTTCCCTCTGCTCTAAGGAAGGGCCATTGCCCGAAACATTGGCCTTCCGTATATGTCCCTGTTACAAACCACCACGAATGGAAAGGGGGGAACCAAGGCCCGCTTTCTCCGCGTGATCCTTGCGCATAATGGTAACGCTCTAGGAGGGAGGGACCACGGAGATGGGAAGAGGGAGAGAAGAGTGGCTCGAAGAGAGAAAGAGGAGCAGGGAAAGGATGGCGAGATGACGATGGGGGGCTGGCAACGTGGGACGAGACTCGTTTTTGCTCCTCGTGATAGCTTGTGGTCGCAGCAGCTCGCTGCTCCGCGAAGGCCTCGCTGGTTAAAAAAAATAAATATACCACCGTTTGCATTCCCTACTTCTTAAGCCTCTACCTCCAGGAAGCCGTAAGCCTGCATGCGGCAAACAGTCGACACTAGAGACTCGGCATGGACCCTTGGTCACACGCGGGCAGACAGACGCACACAGATCGAGCGCGCGCACGCACGCACTGACTCACACCCAATTCGCAGGTGCCCAATGCAAACACGTGGTGTTTGGAAATCTGAACCCCTTCGGCAAAGGTTTGGACAAGACTGGGAATTTGCAGACAAAAAAAAACCCACCCTCCTCCCACCCCCCAAAAAGAGAGGCAAACAATTAAATAAATAACGAAGTAAATCAAACAAACTGCAGCTGTTTTGTCTGTGAGGCTTGTGGGTGTGAACTGTGCGCGCCTCCTCCTCGCGTGTTTGTGCATCTGTGCGTGCGCGTGTGCTCGCGTGGGGAGCTCTCTCGCAGCACTTGCCCCCGACAGTCCTTGCAGGCTACACGGGGGACCTTTGTCTATGGGGCGCTAGTGCGACGGTGTAGCGCGACGCGCTGCGAACCCGTGCGCGCCGAGTTCGATTCCCGGTCCTGGGCCTCCCATAGGTCGACTCAGCCTCAAATGAGTACCTGGTGCGGTGCGTAGTAAACATCGCCACAAGGGAGACAAAGGCGAACGGGCGTGATGGTGGCCACCTACCCTCTCGTGTGCCGTGCCGGTCTTCATAGGTGCTACTCGCTAACAGTACTTGCCCCAACAATCTGTTAAGGCTATACGGGGTGGGGATCTTTGATCTGTGTGCGTGTGTGTGTGTTTGCGTGGCAGTTGTCCAGCTACGTGAGCTGTCGGGATTCTCAATGCATCTGACAGTTTATGTCTTTGCTGCTCGGGGACAGGTGCAGAGGGGCGGCCTGGTATGTCACGCCGAGTGCAGGTGTGCTTGTTTAACAGGGGGGTGGTGAATCTGGGATGAGGGCAAGCTGCGGCTGAAGTCAGGAGTGCGACACGTTTTCTCCGGAGCTCAAAGTCACGCTTTTTGGTTTTAAAAATAAAAAAAATCATCCGTGGCAGTGTGTCGACCCGCTGCTGGGTGAAGAAGGCGGTCGGGTGCGTGTTTAGTGAAGGGGCCACTCGGCATCGGCTCGGAGTAGCCCATGGCCCCTGGCCGAGGGAGTCAAACCTCGTCCGGTCGGGTCACGAGTGCGATGCGCTCGCAGCCACGTGCTCCTGCCTGGCTTCATGGCAGGATGTTTAAATTTCGATTTTAAGCTTTCGTGACTGCAAGGGAATCATCTTCTTGGTTCTTTCGGTAAAGTCACGTAGAAGGGAAGTAATAAAATAATAAAAATAAAACATAATACAATAATTCTCACGACGTTTCGGTCACAACGCAAGCAGCCGTCACCTGAGGACGGCTGCTTGCGTTGTGGCCGAAACGTCGTGAGAATTATTTTATTATGTTTTATTTTTATTATTTTATGATTTTTTTATGACTTTACCGAAAGAACCAACAAGGCAGGATGTTTGTTTGTTTTTTTAGTTTCCGCGAGCTCAACGTGGAGTTGATGTTTAGAGCCCGTTTCGTTCATAAGCCGGTGTGACACTTTGCTCGCACGGTCGATGTATAAACGAGGCCGAAAGTGCCCGGCCTCATCAGATCTTGGGCGCTAAGCACGTTTAGAGTCAGGATAGTTGTTTGGATGGGGGGGGGGGGCTGCCAAGCATATTGTTGTGGCCCAACTTTGCACGTTTACCGGGCTGTCGTCCTTTCTCACCCAGAGTCTCAACTGTGATGGATGCTGGTCCGGCCGCATAGTGTTTCAGAGCTAATCTCGGCAAAACGTATTTGTTTTACACGTCGCAGTATAGCAAAGCTCGAGTGCAAACCCTTTCTCTCTCTCTCTCCCCCCTGTACTGCACGATGCCCAGGATGCAGTTTTTTACATTTGTCTGCAAGGTTTTCGACAATTGACGTTTCATAAAGTTCCCTTCGTCAAGTGTTTCCTTCATCAAGTTTTGTGTCCGTAACCAAACAAAACAAATTCACTTTCCCAATAAAATAAAATTTCGGCTCTTGGTTAACTGTGGGTGGATTATCCTATCCGCGTTCTGGGCTAAGCATGTCGTTGCGATTAATAATATAGACTAGCCTTTAGCCCGTCCAAGGACGGGTGCATTGCAGTACATCTGAAACTTTCAAGCGAAGAGCAGACCGTGACGTGATATCCATTGCATCAATTTGTGTGCAGTTTATAAGGGCGCGGTGACACAGACTTATTTCATTTTAAGGTTATAATCCCTTGTTCATCGTGACGTCCTTTTTACTTCCATGTCTCAACAGCGTTACGGAGATCGAGTGACGTGAGGGTTGTGCCTTTGTAGTGAGGGTTGTGAGTTGACGCTGAGGAGGGGGGAGGAGGCGCCTCGCTCCCCCATGTGGATTGACGTCACCTGCTCATGATTCTTAATGAGGGTGTGTCCATTTGGAGGACGTCACCTGCTCATGAATATTAATTAGGGGGGCTGGTAGATGTGGAGTGACGTCACGAGCGTTAAGGACATTCCTGGGTGTTTTTATATGAACGCATGCACTCTTTTAATTGTTAGCAGCTTCTCGCTCAAGAGGGTCATTGACTCAGCATCCACTACTCTAAGGAGGGAAACAGAGAGTTGGTGCACATTATGCATCTCATTCACCCGCATTCGACATCGATGCACAATGAAAATGCGTTTCATTTACACGTGGCTTGCTTTCCCTAACCCGGTCCACTACCCCTCCCTGACATTACTCCGGTTGATCGAGAGTTGACCGTCCATGCGAGCGAGCTAGGAGAACCGTTAGCACGTAAACATGAAGCGCAGATTATAGACACAACAACAACAACCAGTCCCTCCACGCTGCCAGTTTGTACATTTTTCACGGCACAAATGTTTCGGGAAAACCGTTCACAGCCGTCGATCTCTCATCGAGGGAGCTTCTTGTTCAAGTGAACAAAAGTTGCCGATGAGGGTTGGCTACTTTGGATCGGGAGGGGAGGGGGGGCAGCGTGGGATGATTTTGCAAGTAAAGAAACGGCGCTTATTTTTGGGTCAGCTGTCAACCGGCAATTTGCTCTCTTGCTGTAGAGTTGACCTTCCTTGGGGCCTAGGAAACTTAGAAGTACGACAGCTGGGTTTAGGCGCATGTCAAACTGGGGAAAGGGGTGGGGGGGGGGCTTGAACAGTGAAAGCCCCCAGAGATGTAAAACTTGACACTTTGGCACAAAAAAAGTGAAGGATTTTTTTTCAGTGCTTAACCCAGGTGACCCTTTCTTGAAGGGCAGAAGGACGTTGAGTATACGGGCTTGTAGTCGATTTCTTTGTTGTAAATTTGTAACTTTTGATGTTATTTTTTTGCCGCTCACGGCACGGCTATAAAGTACCGAGATATATTATGCGGCTGGTTCAAAAATCCACGGCGCGTAAATTACTTCCCATGCACCGTTAAATTATATTTTTTGTGTTCACACTCGTAACTCGCGATTTGATATAATCTTTGACGTGTGTGATACTTTACATTGCAATGCATGGTGGTGGGGTCCATGGAGTTTCAGTGAATCACTGTAATTGCTGGATTCTGACAAATATTCCGAGATTGTTGCTCATTATTTCTCCTACCCCCCCCCACCCTAAAAAAAATAATTATCAGCATTTAGTTATTTTTAATAGCCTTCGCACAAAGACACGGATAACCTAAGTACAACAAGTTTCAGTAACCTGGGTAACAACACGATATACTCACCCAAGTCCAGTTCACTATTGTAAATTAGACATTCCTGGTCTCTCCAGCTCTCACCTAAGTTCAACAAATATTAACGTTACTTTAACTTTTGCACTAGAAGGTATTCATCACAGACTAAATCTAAGGTTCAGGGTGGTGGCGCTGTGTGGTTGGCATGGTTGGGCTCCTGGTGCCAGGTATGGAATTGGGCCCTCTGTCCCGTCACCTCCCTCTTTACAAACCTGCGGGACCCGGTCCCGTTGCACCGGCTGTACAATTCGATATCTGTGCCAATGGTTCAGAGAGCAAGCCGCAGCCACCGCCACGTGACAGAGCACCAACTCCGATTGTCAGATGAGCACACAACTTTCATTGCGCTATATCTCGCTTGTCTTTCACCACAACGATGTCGTGCCAGCAGTGTCAGTGGGTACCCTGTTCTGTCGGATCGCCACACGCTAAATAAATAATGGTAACTTGATCTTGCCGATGGGCTGTTGGGTACAGTTTCCTCAAGAGGCTTCCAGCACGTGGCGTGAAACATCGGACATCGTGCAATCCGAAGGTAGTTAGTAGAGCTACACACTGCAGCACAAGTGTGGAGACCTCCAAGGGAATAGTTTAGCTTTCGTTTCTGTGTTGCGAGCACTTTTTTTTACATTCCTGCAAACGATTATGCTCTGGTAACAATTTATGAAGTTTCTAATGACAGTCCAAAATTCATTTCTTATGATTGTAAATAATAGAGCCGGTTAAATGAAACTAACAGCTTTCTTTTAAACTGTGTCTCTGCCTACTGATTGTCTGCTTCCTTTAGTCTTAGTGATAATACAACTGAAAGTAATATTGTTATTATTTTAAATTAGCCTGATATTTAATGCGTACATTTCTGAATAATGCAAATAATTACTGTAATTGGTTGAACAACATGCGCACAGCTTACACAAGTGTACATAACTGTTTTCTATGCTCATTTTAAATTGTTCTCCGTCAGTATCCTTTGAAGGACAGTGTAAACATGTCAATGAAATATCTTTGGATAATCTAGTATACATATACAGTGCGGTATGTTTTAGCAAATATGCAGAGTATTAGCCTGGCAGAGTAGTCGTCTCACTTCTGCCATGAGAATGTAGAATTTCCGCAAAATGCCTAAGCACTGTGAAGAGAAAATGAGCATCACCCCACACGTGTTTGAGTGGGAAATCACTGAGACTAGACCTCGACTCCACACACTGAGACGAGAGACCACGCTCCCAGACACTTCTCGCTAAAAACCAATGCACCGGAGATTTGGAGACAAAACTCCCTTCGTCTTCACACGGCTCAACAACTTCCCCAAAAGATGGTCTCAGCGAGGCGGGTTGTGACATCGCAGCTCCCGTAGCGTCGGGAGACGTCCGGAAACATTTGCACCGACATTGAACATTTGTTTACTTTAATAGAAACCGTTGCAACGTGAGCGTATTTGCGCGTTGCATATTTGCGAACGTCTTCCAAGTGGTCGTGTCTCAGGCCAGGTGTTTGTCGTGCAACTCAGCCCGCCGCTGTTTAAAGCTTTAACACAGGAGAGAGAGAGAGGGGGGGGGGGGTAAAAACAAACCTGCCATGGGAAATAAATATTAAAGTAGCATGATACGCGCGTCACCCGCCCCGTGCGTGTGTGTGTGTGTTGGCACAGGTGGGAGCGGTAGTGGAGCGGTTAGCGCGCTGCGCTACGAACCTATGACCCGGGTTCGATTCCCGTTCACGGCCAATATCAGTGACGATTATCTGCACCGTTCCTGGGCCTCTTTCCCGAGGTCGACTCAGCCTCAAATGAGTACCCGGTGCGATGTGTAAACATCGCCACTAGGGAGACAAAGGCGTCCGGGCGTGGTGTTGGCCACCCTCCCCCTCGTGTGCCGTGCCGGCCTTCTTAGGTGCTCGCTAACAGCACTTGCCCCAACAGTCTGTTAAGGCTACACGGGACATCTTTGTCTTTATTGGTACAGGTGTTGTACCCAACCACCACACGGATACGCTTTACTCTCTCAACCGGTGTTTTAAGGGTGTTCGTGCCACGCTTCCTCGGAGATCTGGAGCGAGATGTCACAATGCGCTCGCCACGTTGTCAGCGCCAAGTCCCTCGCCTTGGCCCGGTGCCAGGGCGCTGTCCGCAGCTCCGCCAGGCAAAGCAGCGAGACTTTGACGGGGTGAGCGGTCGGGGTGAGGTGATCGGGGTGAGCGGTCGGGGTGAGCGGTCCGGGGTGAGCGGTCGGGGTGAGCGGTCCGGGGTGAGCGGTCGGGGTGAGCGGTCGGGGCGAGCCGGTCGGGGTGAGCGGTCGGGGTGAGCGCGCCTACTACCCCCCCCCAACCCCCCCCCCCAGGTGGCTGAGAAGCCACCCCAAGAAGCTGCGGTGACCCCTAGGGGCCACGGGGTCCGTCCGCGTTTCGAGCTGGCAGCTGACTGCTGACTAACTCTCCCAACTTTCCTTCCCCGGCGGCCGTGAGACCAAAGCCGCCCGCTCCCCCACCCCGCTCCGGCCCCCCCGGCTTTGCGAGCGGCTTTCCACTTAGCGCGCGTGCGTAACGCGCGACTCGAGAGGCGGCGATGATGCCGGAGATGCTGGGGAAGACGCGGACGCCTGTAAGTCGAGGTGCACCGCGTGCTGCCAAGGCGGTGTATGGAGATAGGAGCCGGGGCGCAACTGGACGTCCGGGTTTGAGTCCCGGTTTAAGCCACCGCCTTGTGATGAAACCAGATTCTCAAGTGGACAACAAAACAATCGTTTTAAATTAGAGTTCTCACTTAACGGAGATGGTTTCAGCTCTGGTGATTATTCATTGACTTGTGGCAAGCGCTCTCCACAGGGCATGTGCACGCTGTGCCCCAAGCGTCGGTTAAAAAGCGAATTCAGCAGCAGTTCTGTAGTGTCGTTTTCCTGGGGCATTCTCGAACACAGAAAGGAGGGGCAATGCTCACTGCAACAGTGGCACGCAACAATGCCCTTTTCTCTCTCACGCCATGACGCCGATAGCACAATTGATAACTTTGTGAAAGTCTGGCATCGCCATTTCCAAGCGAGCTCTCTTCCATTTATGGAGCAACAAAAGTGGAATTTGAGACCAAACGATGCCGTAATGTTCCCATGAATGCAACTCATTACCTAAGCACAGAGCAGCGCTCCACATCTTTGCGGTTCACTGAGGTCTATTACTGACACATGTTGTAACGCGCATCAGAAAGCGGCGCGGGACTCCGTCCATACACACACACACAAATTAAATCATGTCGGTATGTACGCATCAAAATCAGATGCCACATGTGATTTGCAATGCGGTGACCTTTCCCCCTCGCCTCCATTCCCGCTATCCATACAGAGATGGAAGTGGGGCGCGCGCGTGCGTGTGTGTGTGTGGTGGTTGGGAGGTGCTCGCTAACAGCACTTGTCCCAACAGTGTGTTAAGGCTATACGGGGGATCTCTGTCTTCATGGTGGGTGGGAGCAGTAGCGTAGCGGTTAGCGCGCTGCGCTACGGAGCTAGCGAGCCGAGTTCGATTCCTGTTCACGGCCAACACCGGTGATGATTATCTGAACTGGTCCCGGGCCCCTCACCTAGGTCGACTCAGCCTCAAATGAGTACCTGGTGCGATGTATAATCATCGTGACTCGGGAGACATAAGGCGGCCGGGCTTGGTGCTGGCCAACCACCCCCTCGTGCGCCGTGCCGACCTTTATAGGTGCTCCCTAACAGCACTTGCCCCAACAGTCTGTTCAGGCGACACGAGGCGGACGGGGGGTTTCGTTGCCGATGCGGTGGTTGAGTTGATGGGACCCTGGGGGTGGAGGAGTTGAGCGTGCGTGTGCGTGTGAGGGTGCATGAGGTTGGGGGGTTGAAAATCGTGGGGTGGGTGTGGGGGGAGCCGGCGGGTGGCAGGGTCAAACTTCAGGGGAGCCGAGGAACAAAGCGTACAACAAGTGTGTGGCGGAGACATTTTCTCCCAGCCGTTCAGCCTGTCCTCAAAGGACCCCGTAGGTCATGGGTCAGAGGGTGACCGTAAATCCGCCTGCCATCCCCAGGCGGGGACTGCATGCGTGAGTGTTGTTACAGCTGTGCTGGGGATCCCAAGGGTTAACAGCTGTCATCAGGAGCCCTAACCTAACCTTATTGCCTGCCCAGATGTGGAATGCCATCTATTTATCTGTCTATCTATGATTGTGCACGTTCCCTCCGTACATATCAAATATCGGGCTTGTTAATAATTGCGACAATTGATTACCGGACAGGGGATCGGTGCTCAACGTGGGGTTTTAGTTGCTGAGACGCCGTGCGCACACACCAGCTTCGTGTGTTCTGTTTCAACTCGAAGACAGCAATTTCGTTTCCAGAAAAAAAAAATGAATTTTTTTTAATGTTTTGCGTAAATATTTAAAATCGGAAGGCGAAATTTTTTTATCTGGATTCACGTTTCGCCTTGCTTGGAATGCCTCTTGATAAGCGTCATTGAGGAGAAACCTTTTTTTTGTTATTTTTATACACGCCGTTTGTATTTTAATTATTTCAGCAAAAACACACAGTTCATGCGGGCTTTGAAGTATTCCAAACTATAAATCAGATACCACACATGGCATGACATTTTTACAAGGTTTCAATTAGCTCTTGCGTATGCCAAATGTTAACCTTTCATAGAGTTTTGCAGCGAAGAATCCCTTCTCAGTGCAAATTTAATAAACAAAAAAACGATATTATGATAATTTACTGCCCTTTGTCAATCCACTGCTGGATGAAAGCCTCCCTGTGCGCATTGGTCTTGTGGATAGTATGGCTACGCTGTGCCACGCAGAGTCAGTGCGTGTTGGTGATTTGGAGAGGCCAGGATCATATCAGATATGACTCTCCGCCGATGTTACCCGTGGCTGGGAGTCAAACACAGGTCACCGCGTTCATTGCACGGCGCGCTAACTGCTGTGTCTGCAGCTCCCCCGTGAATTAAATACCAAAACTAGAGAAAAACTAGAGCTAACGAAAGCGAATTCTTGTATTGTTGGCTAACTGACTGCGGTTTGGCGGTGGAGCAGCGGCGTAGTTGCCAGCAGTGCGCTGTGCTGTGGACCCGGCGACCTGAGTTCAATTCCCTCTCAGTCATGGTGAGCGTCAGCGGCGAGTGGTGCAGGATTATGTTCGGGTTCACCCCCCCCTGCCCTTCACCAAGCCAAACTAATCAGTGCGGTAAACTCCGAGCAAACAAGACCCCATCACAGTCATTGCATGGGGAAGACCTTCATTCAGCAGTGGATTGATAAAAGGCTGCAAATATTCGTTTTAAGTTATGGTTTGTCAAAAAGAAAAAATGGTTGAATTTTCACACAAAACTAGCGGGTTAAGCAGTTGTCAAATAATCAACGTCCATTGGAAGCAATGACTGAAACCGTTTCACCTGAATAGTTAGACAAGAATAAATTAGGCTACGGGAAACAATGAGAAACCGCGTCTCACAGAGCAGGTTGTCACATGTGTTGATGCGCAGGCCCACTGTGGTAATTGGCTCTGAACCAGCAGCTCTTTCACCATTCTTCATGGGCGGCTGACTCAATTCAAGCAGAAGATTCATCTCGACTCGGAGACGATAAAAAGTGACTCAGGCCGCACTCGCACGTGTGCTCCCTGTCGCTCCCGTGTCCTGGGTTGAGCCTAAAAAGGATCCTAGATTTGAAGCTTTCGTGACTGCAAGGATTCATATTCTTGGGTTTTTCGGTAAAGTCACGTAGGTAAAAACATTAAAATTAATAAAAGTAAAATAAAATAAAAATCACGACGTTTCGGAGGCAACACAAGCTTCCGCCTTCAGGTGGAACCGTCACAGCCACGACAGCTGTATCAAGTAAGTAAATATAGCTGTCGTGGCTGTGACGGTTCCACCTGAAGACGGAAGCTTGTGTTGCCTCTGAAACGTCGTGATTTTTATTTTATTTTACTTTTATTAATTTTAATGTTTTTACCTACGTGACTTTACCGAAAAAACCTAAGAATATGAATACTTAAAAAGGATCGGCTCGCACAGAAGCGCGCTTCACTCGCGACTTCCAGCGAGCCACGCTTGAAAGCCCAACTCCGCCAGAGCCAACGACTTGTTCGCAACGTAAACGTTCACTTCGTGCAGCTTGCGCGGGTAACGAACTGTTTTTATTTTCATCATATCACGAACAATAAAATCGTGACAGAATGTATGCAAATAGCGAGTCCCATAATGCATTGGTAAACATTGAAATCGGGTCTTGCAAACGTTTCCCCAAGAAAGAGGTTTTTTTTCCCTTAGACCGCTTAAAACTAAAACAACGCGCGAATTTTAAAACTCAAATCCGTGCCGTTTGACGAGTCGCGCCGCAGTGTAAACTGGACGCTTGCGGGATCGCCGCTTTGGCCAGAATGCAACAACGGGGATGGCACGGCAAGTGTGGCACCTCAGCGCAGGTCTTGTTCGCAACAGTCGTCAATCGCACCCTGCTGTGAGCGTTTACGGTGCGGCGTGGCAGAACATCTGCCCGTTTTCTACTCCCAGAGGTTATCTGACTCAACCCTGAGAGGAGACGCACTCTAAAGCTGTGTGTTAGGGCTCCATAAATAATTGACCTCACAATTCTGATCTTTTTCTCTCTCTCTCTCTCTCTCCACTTTACCGGGTCTCTGTTTTATTTTATTGTGTTTGTCCTGCCTGCTATGCCAGCTGAATTATTGCAAGAGGGTTATAGTCCACTTGGGGTCTCTGTCTTCTGCTCATGCGCAGCTGCCATGAGCCGAACGTTCTAATTTTGTTCAGCAGTAAACAGTGAGAGGCCCTAATTGCAGGCTCGTTGTAATAGTTCATCAGCTGTGCACACTCCGTCCTTTCTCGATAGAGAATAAAGGCGGTCTTGGACTAGCACCTCCTGCAAAAAAAACGTAACCGAATAAACAACTGAAAACCGCTGTAGATTTAAACATTACAAGCTAGTTTGCAAGAAGAAGAAAAAACAATATTTTAGTAACGCTGTAAAACATTTGCAATTGCAGTGTTTAAAATAAAAATAAAACCGTGCTCAAACAAACAAGTCTATTTCTTCCACCGCATTCGTTCTCTCGCGAGCACATCGAATGACGAGGGAGACGAGTTAAGTAATAATCTTCTCGAATTAGCGATGGTCATGCGCAACATATTGGAATATAGAAGAACTAATGCAATTTGTACCAAGTGTCAACGCGGCTGGGATGGATAGAGATGATGTAAAATGGCCTACACGCTAGGATTCCATTTAACAGCGAAACCATGACAAATTGCTTTTGGTTTGCCCAGCTGTGCAAGAGATTAGTGGCGTGAGCCGTGTGTGAGTGAGGGTAAACGAATGGGTGTGAGTGTGTGTGCGTCCGAGCTGCCCATTGTGCTTGTGCTCATGCGAGCTCGTGCGTCCACGGGCGTGTGAGTGTGCGTTGCGTGTTATATTCACACAGCGTCGCCTTCACTTTGCTACCGTGGTGGTGAATGCGGTAGTGTAGCGGTTAGCGCTACGCTGCGCTACGAACCTGGCGACCCGGGTTCGATTCCCGCTCCCGCTCACGGCCACCAACAGTTACGATTATCTGAACCGGTTCTGGGCCTCCCCTAGGTCGACTCAGCCTCAAATCGGCACCTGGTGCGATGTGTAAACATCGCCACTAGGGAGACAAAGGCAGCCCGGGCGTGGTGTTGGCCATACACCCCCTCGTGTGTCGTGCCGGCCTTTATAGGTGCTCGCTAACAGCGCTTGCCCCCACTTCACACAAAAGTCTGTTACGGCTCCACGGGGAATCGTTGTCTCTGTGTCTTGTGTGTAAAAGTGTGGACCGCACGAATGTGTACCCCCGGCTGATCTCTCGCGAAAGGCTTCTCATTGTGCAGGCAGGGAGGGCGCATGATGTTTCAATTAAAGCTCAAGTTGAGACGTGTTTAGTTTATGTGTGCGCGCGCGTGTGTGTGTTGGAGTACGAGTGGGTTTGGCGAGTGCGTAACTTCTCGGGGGGGGGGGGGGGGTCTGGGGAGAAAGAAGTCGAGAGCAACATTTTTTGTCGTTGTGTCAACCGAAATGTGTTGGCCGACGTTTTTTTGCGCGGCCAGACGAAGCGTTGAGTCACAGAAACGACATTGAGAGCGGTGGCTGCTTAAACGATCGTTTAAATGCGCGCCGCCTCGATGCGATTTAAGCGTTTCGCCGGCTGTGTTTGCACGCAGATGTCAGTCGAGTCTTCCTACAAGCAGCGGTTTTGTTTTTTTAAACAATTTTCGCTGCGATAACAGATACACAACGATGTGACGAGGCCTTTCATCCGCTGGCCGATTGAGAATATCCGTTGAGGTTGTTGTTTTTTACGACAAGATAAAAACGCCACTGTCCAAAACCCTGTTACTTCACGAAATAACAACAACAATAACATCAACAACAACGTGAACCCGTGGGAAATTCAAATTTGTGATGTGTATTGCGCAGAGCCTTCGTCGATCCACTGCTGGATGAAGGAATCCTCATGTTTTGCCGTCACAAGGATTGCTTCAGCAGTGCGGGCTGGTGAAGGCGGGGTGGGTGGGTGGGGAGGGAGTTCTGTTCAGATGTCACTCGCCACTGATGTTAGCCGGGACACGGACTCGAACTCGAGCGTCGGTGGGTTTGGTTTGGTGCAATTTGCGCGAAACCAAAAGCTTCATTTCGGCGAACCAAACGATCGAGGCCTCCACGTAAAGAGGGGGCGGCTTACGCAACTCCATGTGCACTCGTCGCGACACGGAGTGACCGCTCGTCGAATTCGAGCAAATTGCGCGCGAGAATCGCCACGTGTACCTGCGCTCGTTTAATTTGGGCCCCGTTGTAAATCCACAAGAAAGCCCGTGCGCGTTTGACGCGAGCGTCTTCGTTCGAGAACGGATGCTGACACGTGGGGCAATTATCAGGCGCGAGCGATGGCAGCAATGCAATTATACCGGGCGCTTTTTTTGTGTGCGCGCACACGCACACACACGCGCGCACACACACACGCGCGCGCACACGTACACACATACACACGCACACACACACACATGAGCACACACACACACACGCGCACACACACGCACACACTCACACACACACGCACGCGCGCACACACACACATGCGCGCACACACACACATACGCGCACACACACACACGAGCACACACACACACCGCAAAAAAACTATTAGCACACACATGCGCGAGCGCGCTCATCAGCGTACACACGCATATGCAAATGTGATTGCGGTAACCGTCCACTAATTAAGTTGCTGAAAGTGGTCTGTGTGTGTGAAAGGTGTGTGTGTCAGTGTCTTGTGTTGGGGTAGTGTAGCGGTGAGCGAGCAATGCTACGAACCCGGCGACCAGAGTTCGATTTTCTGCTCAAGGTCAACACGAGTGACGATTATATGAACCGTTCCTGGACCTCCTCTCGGGTCGACTCAGCCTCAAATGAGTACCTGGTGCGCGAAATTTGCGCGAAACCAAAAGCTTCATTTCGGCGAACCAAACGATCGAGGCCTCCACGTAAAGAGGGGGCGGCTTACGCAACTCCATGTGCACTCGTCGCGACACGGAGTGACCGCTCGTCGAATTCGAGCAAATTGCGCGCGAGAATCGCCACGTGTACCTGCGCTCGTTTAATTTGGGCCCCGTTGTAAATCCACAAGAAAGCCCGTGCGCGTTTGACGCGAGCGTCTTCGTTCGAGAACGGATGCTGACACGTGGGGCAATTATCAGGCGCGAGCGATGGCAGCAATGCAATTATACCGGGCGCTTTTTTTGTGTGCGCGCACACGCACACACACGCGCGCACACACACACGCGCGCGCACACGTACACACATACACACGCACACACACACACACATGAGCACACACACACACACGCGCACACACACGCACACACTCACACACACACGCACGCGCGCACACACACACATGCGCGCACACACACACATACGCGCACACACACACACGAGCACACACACACACCGCAAAAAAACTATTAGCACACACATGCGCGAGCGCGCTCATCAGCGTACACACGCATATGCAAATGTGATTGCGGTAACCGTCCACTAATTAAGTTGCTGAAAGTGGTCTGTGTGTGTGAAAGGTGTGTGTGTCAGTGTCTTGTGTTGGGGTAGTGTAGCGGTGAGCGAGCAATGCTACGAACCCGGCGACCAGAGTTCGATTTTCTGCTCAAGGTCAACACGAGTGACGATTATATGAACCGTTCCTGGACCTCCTCTCGGGTCGACTCAGCCTCAAATGAGTACCTGGTGCGGTGTGTAAACATCGCCACTGCAGAGACAAAGGCGGTCTGGCGTGGTGCTGACCACCCACCCCGTCGTATGCCGTGCCGACCTTCATAGGCGCTCGCTAACAGCACTTGTGCAGCAGTATTTTGAGGCTATACGGGGGATCTTTGTCGTTGTGTGCTCCACCACATTCCTTGTGCCCGGCCAGTTACATTCATAAGTGTTTATACGCTCATAGACCAAGAATTCGCTTGCTCAAAATAATCTCCTGGCAAGTCGAGTGCGGTGGGGTAAATTGTGGGTACTTCCACCACTTCCAAGGTGTCTGGCCAGTGTGGAAGAGTAGGCCAAATATCCTTTAAAGCTGCTCTTTAAAACTCCCTTCCGACAGCAGTGGCGCGAAAATGCAATTGCATTGCCGCACCTTTATCTTTTGAACGCTATTGCAAACAATTTAATATATGTGCGTTATATTATTTAATAATGTCATACTTTGGTTTTTTCCCAAGTCTGAAATGTAACACTTTGGAGAGGTTAAGCGCGCTGGCCTGCCGTAATTTTAGTAACAATCTTGACGCGCCACTGCATATGGTCATGGTAGACTTGTCCAGCCTTAACAGAGCGTGAACATGAAGGAATGGAGGCTCCAAGCATTTGTATAAATGGTCCAAATGATTTGTTTCACTCCTGGGATGCTCGTGCGCCATGACTGAGTTGCCTGCGCTTTGTTAGACGATTTGTAAAGCAGCAGACCCAACCCGAGTGTTTGAATAAAGCCTTGGGACCTACACAAGCATTGCTAATAGGATGGGACATAAAAGCTGGATACAATGCTTAAGGTGAATGGATATAGTGGGCGAACAATGCATTTCGTCACCAAAGTGGGCCTTGTGGGAGGATATGAATTTAATAACCGTTCACGTCCACTTAATCAAAATGCACTTGATATTTGCGAGCCGTAAAACCGGTGCAGTGTTCGCCTATCCTAAACAAATATCGCCGGTAAACGCTGAATAGAAGGCCCATTTGTTGCTGCATTTCTTTAAAAATTAACCATTACACGAGTTTATTTGATTCGGTAACGTTTCGCAGTGCAATTTGAGTAAATTGCAACTGTGGGTGGGATATCCTGTACGTGCATTATTTTGCTTTCAAAAATTGCCATCAGGTGGCAGACATATGTAATCAAGATGGCGGCGTCCTTGCATGACTGCACATTGGAAAAGCAAAGAGCGGTTTCTTCACATGTTTAATCTTCTGACATTGACAAATGATTGAAGAACGAAACTGTTTTGTGGTAACAGCTAAATTAATTATGGCATTGGTTTTTGATGGATGTAAATGGTAAATTAAGAAAAAGGTTGATGACCTTCATATCAGAATATGGTCAGTAAGGCACAATAACCAGACATTGTGTTGGCTTTGTGGTCTCCTGTTAACATATTAGGCACCCCATGGGCATGTGTTTTTTTTATTCCACTTGTCATGGTTTATTGAATGAACTCTCCCAACACCTATACCTATGTCCGCTTATGTGTGCTTCATTCCTACTCATTTATCATTTAAAATCAGCCTCTTAATATGATAAATGTTGGTTGGATTTGAAGCATTAACTGGCCTACAACCAATTCTCACGTCCCTATTGCAGACGTTTAACCTATTTGTAAAAATCTCCACGATTTATAGCTATTACCACAGTGCATCTTTATTCTTTAGTAAAAAAAAAACCCTCAAACTGCTCGCCCTCCTTCCTCGTGCGCACCCATGCAAAGGCACCGCCATTTCCGATCAGAATACATCCGTTATCTGGCAGCAAATTACGGGTAAAGCTCATTGAACGGATATCTAGGTGATGTAATTGTTAAACATGTTTGTTTTTAAGTGTTGAAACAATCTCGCACCTTCGCCATTGTAACAATTACGCTGACGCATTGTCATGCTGACCACGATTGCAGGATGCCCAGGAGTAAAGAAGAATGAGTTCGTGACCAGTCTCTTGGATGCTCTCACCACGGACATGGTTAATGCCATCAACTCGAAAACAGCGGGCAGGTAAGGACGTTAGTGCTTGCTTAGAGAATGCAATAAAATATATAAACTGCGAAGGCTACTTTACGACTGCTATTACAAACCCACTGGTTTCATTTTCATTGCTAGAGTGCATAAAGTAAAATTAATTATCCTTGGCTTATACTTTCGGGAATATAACCAAATCACCTGGCATGTGCATAGCCTCGTCAGATCTCAGAAGAGAAGCAGATTCGAGTCTGCAAAATGCTTGCATGGGTGACCATCATGCATGCCTGGTTGTTATAGGCTGCTGCAGGCCTGTGCTATGTGGTGGGCAGTCCAGCAAAATCCCTTGTTGTACTATACTTCCGCGTTCCCTCATCTAAGCTTGCCACCTTCAACAGCACCGTCCTAGCCAGCATGTTAATGCGTTGGTACAAAGACGACCCTCCTCATTCCACCGGCAAAATGGGGAGGCCCTCTTACAGTAGTGGATTGAGAAAAGGGCTGTGTACGTGTACCTGACTTTCAGAGCGAATAAGATCTCCTAAATTTCAGAGTTAGTACAAAGCCCGACCCTTGGAAATATTCTGTGAAGAAGATGCGGCAACAAAAGAAAACTGCACGGCCACGTTTCTAACCCCAACAGACTGGCGGCTCGTTATGCAGTAAACCAATGTAGGGGAGAGAGAGAAATTTAAAAAAAATGTGGCAATTAATCTTGGGCTTAATGTTAGAGGCAAACCCATGCTAAGTACCACCTGGGTGCGAGGGAATTTGTATGGTTGTTACACGCTTTAATGGCCCCATTTTACACTGAACGACATTGATAAATAGGTACAATTATTTTAAATAATACAAATTCGTGCATTAAATGCCTTTGTTTCCAAAGCGAGGTTTGTTTATTCGGGAATTCAATGTGATTAATTTAAAATGTACATTTCATTTCTCCTTATAAACTGGCTAAATGAATTATGCAGGAATGTAAATGCAGCTGACGACAATTGTGGAGAGCTCAGGTTTGGCAGTTACAGACGTTTGGCAAATGTACAGCAGAGAAAATGTTACGTGGAAGGTTTAGCCAAAAGTAAAACGCACTTTCCATTTGGTGTTATATCACGTAAAAATGTGAGAGTATATATGGACAATGTGATTAGGGCAATGCACAACAGACCCAGGGATCTGAGTTTGAATTCCAGCCATGGTTAACATCAGTGGCAAGTCATATCCAAACCGGTCTTAGGCCACCCATCACCCTTTATAAGTATGATCAAACAACCCCCCATGGCCGATACAGTGTGGGGAGACCATCATCCAGCAGCAGATAACAATTCCTATCGTTTGAATATATATACATTTTCTACTTGAAAAACAGGATAATAGATAATAATGCACATATTAAGTTTAATATTAAATGGTCGGAAGCACATAAATCCTGTATTCACTTACACAAGCACCTCCAATTAGCGCAGTTGACTACGTGCACTGCGAAAGAAGATCAGCATACGTACATATAAGCGAAATGATAGTGGATGCAGATTCAACGTAACATTTACACAATAAAACGGTACATGGATAAATTGGCCTTTATATTTGAAAAGTTGGGAGTGGTCTTTGAAATGGTGCAGCAAAGGGAATGACATTCTGGTCTAAATAGCAGCACAAGTATGAATACACGGTGGACTTGGACAATTAAATACGGAGTTTAGCAATCACCACGCGTTCTCACCGGAAATCAGACGAGAGGCTGCTCGAGGTTCGATGCCATCTTGACAACAGCACTGTGTGGGAGTCCATCGCTGAGGGATTTCCACTTCATGATATCCCACTCTCCCAGCATAAGCTAGGAGGTGCAGGTATTTTATTGAATGATACTGAGCCTCAAGCACACACAATGTATTTTGTTTAACCAGCTGTGATCTCAAGAGACCAGGATAGCCTAATTTTGCACGAGTGACCTGGGAACGTTAGTATGTCAGTGAGAGGGGGGTGGGGTGATTGCCACTGAGTATCATCCCAATTGAGTAATTTTTGCGGTGCAACTTTCTAATTTGGAAAATATGGACGATGACATCGGAACAAAATGGCCTACTCTTGGGAAATGAGTCAGGGGATCTTTAACGTCCACTGTGAAGCAGGTGGTGCATCGTGTGATTATCATGGAACACTGTGGTGCCGAGATGTTAACTACCTTGCCTGATATACAGGAGGTCGTGGGTTCGATCCCAACATTGACAGCTGTAGTTTAATTTAAGCTTTCGTGACTTTTTCCGAAAGAACCAAAGAGTATTAAAGTATTTGGCTGCAATACATTTCCACGTGCTAAGCCACTTTATTGGGCTATCATTTGTGGCGAGGTCGCTTCTAAAAAAAGAGCTATATAGCTCAGTGGGCCTTACCTGGTAAAATAAAAATGGTTTAGTTTAGTTTACATGCTGACCTAGGCCACCATGCCATTTCTCCGTTCATTTTTTATTATGGTTGAGACATTTTTTGTAAGTATCAACGGTATGAAAAACAAAAATAGGTTTCACCGTTTCTGGCAATAAAACATGTGTTAACATGTTCAAACACCAAAAAGCTACCTTTGACGAGGAATCAAGTCTGCTCTGATATGACAATGCATATAACATAGGAGCATGTTTGTTTGCATGTTCACCACAAGTACGTGTGGTTAATGCAGACTTGATTCATTGCAAAAGGTATTGATTTGGAGTTTGGACATCGTAACACCAAAAAGGGTAAAACCTATTCATACTTTTCATACTTTATCATGGTTGTTGCACACCGCAGTATTAATCGGGGCAGCCGCTTGATTCGAGCCGCGAACCTCTACAGCAAACGGCGCTGGCGCTGTCCCCAGGCTGTGCCGCTGCCCTCGCGTTTTGTCAGCAGGTCTCAAGAAGTGACCGTACGAAGCTCCTAATAAGTATAACCCGTAAAAACAAAGTTTTTCACTATAAATTCTTTATATGCGTGGCGGCTAGAGTCCTCTCGTCCTCTGGCTTGAGATGGCTGCCACCTATGGGTCAGATGATTGTCTGCCAGTATTAAGCAATTGGTAATTAAATATTTAATTTGTTTTTCCTAAACAGTGTAAAATTTTGGAAAAAATTTTACACGAACATTAATGGTCTCGCACAACGAGTCTGTGTGCAAAATGTCAGCTCGATTGGATCACGGGAAGTGGGTTAAAAAACGACCGAAAGATTTGCACGGTCATAAGCAAGCAAGCAAGCACGCAAGCACGCGAGCAAGCAAGCAAGCGAACTTAATATAAAGGATTTAAAAATAAAAACACGGGATGCAAATATTACGGCGCTCTACGTGACGTTTTTTTTTAAAGAGGTCACCCGTAACGCATAGATCCGACTTGCTTCTAGTAATAGAATTACTGGGTCATTGTGCACTACGTTGCAATTAAATTAACTTAATGTTTTTTTATATTTAGCTTGGAACATCCACTCGAGATTGAACATCTCACTTGCAAAGGTGGTCAGGGTAAAAAACACACAAATAGTCAATTAATTATAAAGTTACATCCTTGGAAATAAATCATTTTATAAATAACCTTGAAGCAGGCTAGCCTGTTTGCACTCTGAAATTTGTATATAAGGACACAGACATGATGTACGTGAGTATTTGTTTAAAAAAAAAATACACGGCTGACCCAAAAATACTACATTACCTTTAAATGCTACACAAATACTAGAGAGTTTAATGTCAAGAGCGAATTCCACGGAACAAGAACATTTGAACATCACATGTACAAATATACGTGAGTTCATCTCGACGCATGAAGGAGAGCGATTGAATGTCAATGATGTACAATAGAGGTGAGATACACGCTTGATCTGTGTGTAAGTAAACAAAGAAGCTGCCTCGTGACTAGCTGGAGCAAGGTCTTTTTAGATGCTAGGAATGGCAAAGCAGAAGGGGCGACCTCTCATAGGTAAAGAGAGATTGATGGATAGCCATTATAGCGACGAATTAAAACCATAATTATAATAATAATCATGCAATGTATTTAACCAGGAAAGCTTTACTGAGCCTCACTACTCTATTTCAGGCAAGTGCTGCATTTCAATGTTTGGCCAATTACAAGAATAAGTGTTTTACTCTGCGTTGGAGACAATCAGAGTACCCAAACAAACAGACATACGGTGTGGACAACATTCTAATTTCCACACAGATGGATTCAATAATCCATTGCTGTAACGTGATCTCCGGAAGCAGCGCCACGCAGGAAGAGCAGCGTACATATGCGGACACAAGCGCATTGGCTGTCATGAAATGTGCAACAAACGGAATGGGGCCTCACCCTGCCATTATTCCCCAACTCTTCGTAGCGTGGCGCCCCTCTGGGCCCATGGGTCCCGGCGCAGTTCCACCACCTGCACTCTCACCTTACGGCTACGGTGCCACGGATTTGTCGCCGTGACTTTCTGACCCTGCTGAAAACGAAAACAAAAAGAGCTCCGTGGCTCACCGGATTCCTCCGGCATTAAAATAAAGACGCCGACGATTTTGTTTTTTTGCGCACGCACGCACGCCCGCAGGTTCTCGGAGCCCAACCCGAGCCACACGCTGGAAGAGCGTGTGGTGCACTGGTACTTCGGCACGCTGGACCTGGACGAGGACGAGCGCGTGGACCGTCGCGAGAACAAGCCGCTCAAGCGCCTGGCCAAGCGCAAGGGCAAGCCGCGGCGGTGTTCGCGCAAGCTGGTGGAGCACTGCGACCTCAACAGCGACAAGGTCATCTCGCTCGCCGAGATGAAGGGCTGTCTGGGCGTGCGCAGGGACGAAGGTGAGGGGCGCCCGGCCAGCGTGTGCGTGCGCGTGTGGTCGGAGGTGCGGAGGTTCACACCGTTTAGTGCTGCGTGGGTGAGATGGTCAGCACACTGGACTTTCGATATCCCAATGCAACAGTTGAAACTTTTTTGTTCTATCTATTCTTGTATGTTACCGAGTAAGGCCCCACTGAGCTACGTAGCTCTTTTTCAGAAGCGACTTGGCCGCAAATGATAGCTCAACAACATGGCTTATCCCGTGGAAATTTATGGCAGCCAGATACTCAAAATGCTTGTTGATTCTAAAAATGTAGACGTAAAAGCCTGGAGGACCCAGAGAAAAATCCACGCGACACGGGGAGAACACGCAAACTCCAAATACAAAGGCGTCAGGGTCTGGATCGAACCGACGACCTCCTGTGTACCAGGCGAGGTAGTTAACATCTCGCCAACGTGGCGCACATGGCGTAAGCGTCCTAAATTACCCAGCCGTGTCAAAGGGTACGGCACAGTCGGCAGTTCGCGTGCGGTGGGGTGAAGTGTATTGGTCTGCGGTAAAGCATGGGAACTCACGTCTTCTAAGATTCTAGATTTGAAGCTTTCGTGACTGCAAGGATTTATACTCTTAGGTTTTTTCGGTAAAGTCACGTAGGTAAAAATAAATAAATAAATAGTAAAAAAATTATAATAGAAATAATAATAGAAATAAAATTATAAATCACGACGTTTCGGAGGCAACACAAGTCTCTGTCATCAGGTGGGACCGTCACAGCTAGATTTACTGTTTCAATGCAATACATTATTTCTATTATTTAATGTTTATTATGTAAATATATGCATATTTATTTATTTATTTATACCTACGTAACTTTATCGAAAAAACCTAAGAGTATGTCTTCTAAGATGTCTGGCCCGGGTGGAAGATTAGGCCAAATACCCTCTTGAGCTTCCCTTATTGGAGGCCCTTGTGGCAGCAGTGGCTCAAGCAAAGTTATTTCAGGACTGCAACTTTTTATTTACTTTACAGTTTCCGATATAACGTTTATGTTTTCACTGATAATTTACTGGGACAAAAACACATCTGCCCTTTTATCAACCACAATGCTGGATGAAAGCAATCCCATGCCATGTCGGGCATGGGAGTTTTATTACCATACTTTACCACGCTGGTCAGCGCAGGTTTGGTGAAGGGGAGAGAAGGCAGGACCGGTTCTGATATCACCTCCCACTCAAGTTGAGCTACGAGCGGGAATGAAACTCGGGTCGCCGGTTTCACAGGACCGCACCATAACTGCTTTGCCACCGTTTGCTAAAATAGCACACGTGACGCTGAAAAGCCCTAATTGACCAAGTACAGCACACAGCGTGAGCAGATAAAGATGAAATGTCAACACGATGAACCCTAAATTATCTCTCTCTTTGTTTTTTATAAACACAGGCTATTCCAGCCATGCGCGCTTGGCTGACAGAAGATTTGGTTCAAATTCTTTCTGTAAGTATTTTGTTTTATCTCCTAGCACGCTGACTCCCCTTCATGCCACAAACCGACCCATTTTCTCATAGCCTGTCCAGCACAAGCAAAATTAAATATTAAGTTAATGCTAATTATCCATCATGCAATGGATATGTATTGTTATTTATTTGCAAATTTCTCAGAATCATTATGTTCGGTTTTACCCGATGTCGCAATGTGGCTTGGGCCAGTAGAGGAATGGTGGGCCACGTCAACGATCGCCTTTCGCAGTTCTAAACAAGAGTCCAAAATCACTCATTCCTAGGAGATGGGACAAGTCACCCCTTGGCACACACCTCCCTCGAACCCATCCACCACCGATTTGATGGACGGTGCTTTGTCGCGATTCAGGGTCGTGATTCGATCCAAGTTGTAGGTTCTTGGCTCGATGGATTTTTTTCAGAAGCCCTTCGAGAAATTTTTTGATTTCTGAGCCGCAACACAGGGATCGGCGTTATTTCCCATCGCAGTTCTTCCGTTTCGTGACATGATGCCGACAGCGCATTTGGAAGAACAAATTGTGGGAAGACGTTAACAAAAACTGTTTCACAAAATGTAAGAATAGATTTTTTATTTTTAAATCATTGTGGTACATTTTAGCAGCCCGAGGTGCCTACAGGGGGTCGCTTGTCATTAAATAGAACATATGTACGAATGGGAAAACGCATCACCTATTGCACACACTATTAAATGCCTGTAATGCGAGCATCAGGATTGATATTAATTCTTGAAGCAAAGCATTGTTCCACCCCTCCATTTCATCAGTTATTTCATGTGTCTACATTTTGGCTACTCATGCTGACGAGGAAACTAAGCCAGTTTTTCAGCCCCTCGCATTCAATCATTTATTGGTTTCTCGTCGATACACGGAAACGGTTACTTTGCGGCTACGTGAGTAGGATCCACAAAGCGAACTCCGTTTCTTATTCTTTACACCGAATATCACAATCCGAAGGGTTTCCATGCAGCGAAGTTGCCGTGCAACCGAAATACATTTGTTCTCTGTGTTTAGTTCGCTTTTTGTGCTTTTTGGGTGTCGAGTTTGTTGTCTGTCCCCACCCCCGCGCCTCCGATTGGCACGGTTGGCTACATGGGAAAGAAGTGCGTGCATTTAAAATGTCCGGGTGCTTATAAAACGCGTATAAAAGAACGCTGGGCCAGGCAGCACGCGGCTGAGCCTGGCCCGTGGCAAACGCGACAGGTTTCATTCTTGACAGAGAGCGATGCTGTAAAGTGAGAAGAAAAGCAACACACTTTGTACATTAAAGTTCGGGCCCCAAAATAACAGGAAGGCCCGCATTGCTTTATCTGCGCCGCGTCTGCTGATATTTTGATAAAACAAAACAAAAAATGTAAATAAGAAAAGGGAAGGACAAAAGATCCTGTTTATTGCCTGCGACCAATCGCGACGCGAGTTCGAGACCATGGCCCAAAGTGTCGACGCTGGCGTGTCGTGCGATTAAATAAAATAACAAAAACAACACCGATCGGTATCATGTTTTCGTTAGCCCGCTGTCAGTGCCCGACTATATACGTGCAAGACGCAGCGAGAGTTGCCATTCGAATAAATGTAGTGGGTACATGTCTTCTGTTCAAAAGCCAAAGTGGCTTTCCTGTTACAAACGAGAGTCGAGGGAGGGCTCGTGTCCCGCTCGCAGCCCTGAGCGAGTGTTTGAAGTTCCACTGTTTCTACTACCGGTGGGGGCGAGTCCATCGATAGGATAACCACCATAGACTTCTTCACAACGAGGTACAAAATTTATCGACCCTGGAAGACCGATAGGCTGAGTCAACCCAACCCCAGATTTGCACTCACAACCTTCAGATTGCGAGCCTCTAGCTCTGCCCCTGAGCCACCTGTCTTCTGTAGCAACTAGGAATAATAATACTGTGTATCTTTCCAAGCACCTGCATATGCATTTGGCCACTACACATTCCTGGGAACCATATTTAATGTGCCTATTGACAGACAGGCTCAGCTCACTGTCAGTGTTTCGGAGGAACCCACACAGGCCCCTAATGCTTTTTTTCCCCCCCACCACCAAAACAAAGGTCTCACCCAGCGAGCCCCTGCAGCTGCGCTGGCTCCTTTCGGGCCGAAGCCCCTATCCTGCGAGGGCGACGTTCACAGCGAGGTTATCTCGCCGGCAGCGACGTTTAATTGTGCGCATAGTTTCCGAACAGCCAACGGCATTCGAGAGAGTGGGTTTTTCGGAGTGATTTTTCTGCGAAGCCGAACGTTATCGTGAAAAGTAACGTGCCCAATGCTCCTAGAGAAGAGACGGTATTTTTTTGTTTTGTTTTTCTAAATAGAGCGTACTACTTTTCCAGGATACATGGATGAGAAACGTCATTGGCAAAGAAATGAAATGACTGAAAGTAGGAATTAGAGAAGCACGGAGAGATCCACGCTTTGAGTTTCACTGAGAGACAGAAAGAGCAGCACATGCATTCGAAACGTTAAAGGCAACACATTCAAACTGTTAAAAGCAAGTGGGCTTGAACATCCATGATCTATCCACTGCTGCATGAAGGCATCCCCTAGATGCGACGGTCACATGTATGTACGTTGGACTTATTTTGCACCGTACGTAGCCAACATGACCCCATGCCAGCTACTAGAAGCCGCGACATTCACTGCAATATTTATATTTAGAAGAAAATAATTGGTGCGTAAATTTGAGGCCCTGAATTCCGACTGTTTATTGAATCACGGGGAGGCGGGCAGCAAGCCATTGCACCCTAATAAGTTCAACATACAAACACACATAATGCTAAGCCAAGCAATTTAACTGTCCTATCACCTGACTATCAGTCAAAGTATACATGTATCCTTACCCAACATTCGCTCAGTTCTGCAGGACTAATGGTTTGAAATCAGACACACATAACTGCGAACGTATATACAATGTACAGACAGTATAAACTGCTGAAGTGTGGGTTGTGGAGTGGGGGGGGGGGGTAACTGGTTTCTTGCGGGGGGGTCCAGAGGCCTTAGAAAGAATTCTAATATTCGTCTATAAAGCTGTTCCCAATGGGGTGAGGTGCAGCAGCGCAGCAGCGCAGCACAATCTCCCCATTCTCTTCATCATCATCATTTTTTTTAACCATGAGAGTTTTGAGACGTAAAGAAAAAAATATCACCTGACACGAGGCGGCCAGGTGGCCGAGAGGTCAGAGACGCTGAGTCGGCTCCGCTGAGAACCTGTGGTCGATTATCTGGGGCAGCCGCCTGTAATTAAATCGGTTTGTCAAGCATAGCAGGTTGACGTTCTCAGCCCGGTCACCAATAATAACTGCAAAAAAACTATCTCCCCCCCCCCACTCTCCCACCCCAAAAAGGTATATGACAAATACGTTTTGAACTTAATTTGACTATATTTTAGCTCTAAGAATTAAACTGTTGCTTGTACTCCAACCTACTACGTTTTAAGTTAACCAATATATGGGTTCATCTTCTTGGTTCTTTCGGTAAAGTCACGTAGAATGGAAATAATACACAAAGTGAGAATTATTTTATTTTGTTTTATTTTTATTATTTTATTATTTCCATTCTATGTGACTTTACCGAAAGAACCAAGAAGATGAATCCCTGCAGTCACGAAAGCTTTAAATCGAAATTCAATATATGGGTGTGTACATAAAAAAAACCCCACACACTTGGGAGTTTTTTTTCAGAAGCTGTTTGGTGAACATCTCTTGCGCAGTCATTCAGGGACTCATGGGATTGGGCAGCTTCGTGAGATTTCCAAATGGATTCTTTGTTTCTGGTCATGATGCCGGAGAGAACGTTCCATGGGAATAACGTTTGGCAGAAGACCGACGATTATTATTATTATTGCCGCGTGAGTTTTCGTGGCCGCGCCACAAGGCTCTCCCAATTGCGTTTGCCGGTTGTGCCGCGCCGTCTGTCGTTCAAACACGACGTCCGACGTTTCGCTCCACGTTCCCGGGAAGCTCCTTCACTGACTGAACGACCGGAACGCTGAACACCCAGCAGCACAACGCAAAACCGGGCCAGAGAGCTCGGACCTTGTGTGTAGTATTCGTAAAATACCCGACAAACAGGCATTATTAGAGTCGTGTTCAAACCATTTGGCACGGCAGATGTGTGCTGAAATGTTCGGTACGAAGTGCAGCCTTGGGGATTGTGGGAAACCCGATACCTCGAGCCAACCACCTTTTTTTTTCTTCTTGCCACAGCTTAGTGACATCTATGCAAAATCGTCGGGAATTAAGCAACATAATTGGTTAGCCGCACCATATCAATCTTATTACTCGAGTGTGATCTAATGAGTTATGCTAATGGTTTTGTCCCAAGGTGACTGTGTTATGCAGTTAAGTTTTTTTTTATTAAACTAATTGGACTGCCCGAGACATATTTACTGCTGCTAAACAAACACGCGACACTCAAATGTGTCTTGGGCAAGAGTATGAAATATCGCGTTGTCACATTGTCATTACTGTCGCATTACTGTTACTTCTACGATGCATTTCTCACACATGTAGACCAGTGAATCGCCACCATAATAATGCCCACGTGTACGTGCATTCTAGATGTGAAGCTTTTGTGACTGCAAGGATTCATACTCTTAGCTTGTTTCGGTAAAGTCACGTAGGCAAAACAAAAATAATAAAAGTAAAAATAATAGAAATAATATTATAAATAAAATTATAAATCACGACGTTTCGGAGGCAAAACAAGTCTCCGTCATCAGGTGGGACCGTCACAGCTAGATTTACCGTATCAAGTGCGTCGTGATTTCTAATTTTATTTATATTATTATTTCAATTATTATTTATTTTATTATTTATTTTTACCTACGTGACTTTACCGAAAAAACCTAAGAGTATGTACGTGCATTGATTTTAACGTACAGGTTGATCCGTGAAATATACCAAAATAATCTTCTATTGTAGGGGGGGAGGGGGGGGATTTACACAGAAATAATTTCACTTGCAAAGCCTCGACTACATGTCTTCCCAACCAACCTCAATGCGTTTATTTAAACTTCGTAACACATTTTAGATACGGGGAGGGGGGGGCATTTCCTTCACAGTACAAGACTGAATTTAATCAAGTCAACCCAGGTCCACAACTTGAGCAATCGGTCACGCAACCCGTTGCAGTGCAACTGCATCATTGCTTTCAAGCAACCGGTTGCGAGAGGTTGCGCATGCGGGGACGGACTGTACTTTCGGGTGTTGATCAGCTCGAGTGACCCCTCTCACCTCCGATGAGTACGGTTGGCGACGTATGGTGCGAGAGAAGTTCAACATATGTACCATACATGCATTTTAAACCTGAGTGGGGAATCTGTGGGTGTGGATCAGCATGCATTCAACTGAAAACAATTATTTTTGACGGCTAACGTTTTGTCTGTTTGTTTTCTGTCTCCACAGTGAGCATGGCATGAACATCTACGAAGAAAAATGGAGTTATAACATCACTATGAAAACAAAAAAACTAACAAAAAAAAGTCTTCTCTTTGTCATGATAAATTTACAACTTCCAAAGAAATTATTTGCACTTTTGTAATGCGTAGTTTTGGTTCCTAAAACCCTTGCCAGACCCCTAAGAATGTCCCTGTTATGCTGCCAAATCTAGTTTTCTAAGTTAAATTCAGCCAAGAGTGTAGACTACTGCGGCCTACCGTACTGCCATACGTCTGTGATACGTTATGTTTTCCGTCATTATTTTTGTTATTGTTTTTTTTGTACTTTTTTGTATCGTATCTTTATTGCCGGTTTTTATTTTTATTTTACATTCACATACAATGTATGTGATGGCCTTGAAACTTTTCTTCTGAGTTCTGTTCTTTTTTGGAGTGTATACACTAGTTGTTTTTCACAAGTTGTGTTTGTGTTTGAAGGATCTAAGCTGTGTAAATCTTCTTGGTTCATAAAGGGGCTTTTTTATCAATTAACATAAAAACTAATAAAAACCTACTTTGTCGTACTTTTCATTTATTTTTTTGGCCAATCTTTTTCCTTTTTTTTTTCTTCTTGCCGAAATGTTGAATAGTTTACACAAGTGTCGAGGTACGGAGTTGCCCTGGTGTAACGGTTATTGCGCGGGGCCCTGCAAGCCAGAGGTGGTCAGTTCAATTTGCTTCGATGCCACATCCTGGCGATGCAGTTGAAACAACGGGGTTGAGGTTTCTAAAATCTCCCGCGCTGCTTACCACCCAGCAGAATAAATGGGTTCACCAGAGTTCGCCGATCAGCACGTCGTGTGTGCGGTGAGTCAAAGTGTGGGTACTCTTCTTCCGAGTCCTCTCTGGCCGGTGTGGAAGAGTAGACCAAATACCCTCCCGTGGAGAGGCCATTCTTCCAGCGAGTGGGGTGAGCAAACAATTGCAGGGTCGTGCATGTAATTTTTTAAAATTTTTACCCCGACACACTACCACTGGATTTTACAAGTATGTAATGCAATTCTCTCCCAGCGTTTGCTTAAATGTTCAACGGCTCGCACAAGCTCTGGGATAAGCATTTTAAAATAAAAAAGAGCGACCTTAAAACGCATTTCATTTCTTACATGCAGTGGGGGTTCCGTGTTTATTTTTTGAGTTCACCAGAACCGGGCAATGCAAGTCGTGAAATATGGCCCAGGCTACTTAATACACTTTCCAGCAAGCGTCAAGTGTAAGTGTTTCATATGCTTGGTCGTCCGTAAACTGGGGGCTGTTAGTTATGGTCGAGAAGGGCCGAATAAATCAAATGATACGCTACCCTTGCCTCGTGGCTAATAGAATCAAACCCATTCATGGCCTGGGTATTGACACCCTTGCTTCAAGGCTATATTGGAACACAGCAGGCATTTCAGCTAAAAAAGAAAGTATTTAAAAAAAAGAAATGTTTCTGAAAATTCACCGTACCCAAAAACATTTAAATCCTGAAACAAACTTTTCTTCCAAACTTATTTGTAATTTTATTCTGAAAATCAGAGTAAAAATTTGTCATAAGTTATTTATTTCTCAAAATCACCATTGAGGTCGTACTCATCTGTTTCTAGCCCTGAGCTTGTAGTGGAAATCCCACATTCCTCTGCTGGATATTATACATTCTCTTCATAAGACAACGACTTTAACATTTCCCACTCCGCGGTTCTTATTTGTTCGAACACGGTGGGATAATTGGCTGTAAACCCATGATGTACCATGATGTATACACTTATTTTAGAAGTTGCAGCCCACTGCTGGCCGGATGATGGCATCCCCACATCTTGGTGGTCGAGGGGGTTGTTTGTCCATACTTCCCCATGATGGTCAGTGCGGGTCGGGTGAAGGTGGGCGTGCAGGACCATTTCAGACATCACTTGCAACTGATGTTAGTCACGGTCAGGAGTCAAACTCAGGTCGCCGGGGTCACATCGCAGTGCCACCACCTCTCCACCCCCCCCCCCTTATTTTATTATCCATTAAATTAAAAAAGGATTCTTTTAATAGAAAAGTGGGTCACTTGCGATGAAATGTGTGGTCATTTTTGGCGGCTCATTATTTCATGCACAAGGCTTGGCCCTGTGAGATGTTTGCTGGTGATTGCAACATCACGACAATCCAGCTATGAGTCAGCTACATCTGCTATAATCTTTGGAGCGCTGCAAGCACGGCAAAGGCATGCACGGGCTGCCCATTAACTAACTCCTCGACGCATGAACACAAAAAGAGAACTTTAGACGAAACCTTTGGGCAAGAGGAAGGGGGCGAAGTAAAATATGTTGCACGCCGCATATTTGCAAGCAATTCTTTGCACCAATCCCGACATCTGTTAATTGTGTTTTTAAGGAATACAGGCATGCAGCATTTATATGGGCAATGTCGTACGAATGACCCTGTGCAATTGAGAGAGCATATTCCCCACTGTTTTATAAAATTACACCAACTTTCCAAACTCGCCAAGTCAAACACAAATTTGAATCCATAGGTTCTTTAACTCGTGGGGTTATTCTGCGTAAATTTTGGTTCATTTTCCACGCTTGTCCCCACAGAAAAATTTTAAAGGCTGGAAATAATGAACGAAACAATGATTCAAAGAAACACCACGGCTAATCACTGATTAAATCGTTTACAAACTACTCCGTTAGTCTTAATGTGATTTTTAATTGTGCATCCATCGCACAAACGATCCGCTATGATTCACAAATAAAGTAACAACATTGGTAAATAGAACAATTGCTCCGGATCTCGGACAAGAATGTAGTCGGGTGGTGTACACCTCTAATCCAGCACTGCGAAGGCAGCGAGGGTTGGCGGATCGCACCAGCGCTGTGAAACTCCCTTCCCGTGGGCATCGAGATGCCACATGTCCTGGCTCGCCAAGAGAAGGTGGTGCAGCAAGTGTAGCCTCGCAACTTGGGATTGAATGTTTGCACCCATTGCACGCACAAGTTTACTCAGGGCGCTACAGTTTCCTCCCACACGTGAACACCCATGACGTGATGAAACATCTTGATATATGGAGGACCGCAGAGCTCAAGCAATTACGGCGCCAGGTCACAACCCTGGCTGGCTATCTTCATTCCGCTGTGGTCCCTCTTCGCCCCACTGAGTCGTTCACTCTCTTTGCGAGTCAGCAAAAACTGTACACGTTATAATATTATATTGTTATTATTATTGCTATTATTGTACGTGTGTGTTTGTGCGCATGTATGGAAGAGGTAAGGTCCTTGCAAACAATTTGAATTTTAAAGTTTCATGAAACTGAAAATTATTTGCTTGGAGAAACAGCAACAATAATAAAAAAAATTAAAGCATGAAATAAAAATACCAAGGTTGTGAAATTTAAATAAAAACTGGTTTTCCAAAATAATCCAAAAGGGATTTTCTTTGGCAAAACAGACTTAAAGAAAAAAAACGTCAAGAATTTTGTTTAAATGTCCTCTATCTATTTAGCAAAAAGAAGAAGAAAAAAGGTCACTGGAGCCAAGCCCAAGTGGAGAAAAATGTAAAGTTTAAGTTGTTTTGTTAATTACAATCACTTTGAGATATGTTGAGGCGTACATTTCAATTTACACTGGCGTAATTGGTGTGATTAAAGAGGAGGTGTGGTAAAACGAATAAAAAAATTAATTTTGTTTTTAGATTTAAAAAAATTCCACTTAAAATATCTTGGCATCATTTAAACAGACACATTCGAAACTGACGAAAATAACTTTGAGATTGTAACATTACGTAAACATTACAAATGCAAGCACGGTTGCCAAAACACTTTGTGTCATTGTCTTGTGTGCCAAGTATGAGTGTGCGTGCAAATTGTGTGTTTATAGTTTGTGCGTGTGTAGGGGAGACGTGACATAATTGCTCGTGCTACAATCCCAGCCACACGGGTTTTGATTCCAAGCCATGCACAACACCAGTGGCAAATGGAATCTGAACCTATGCCTGGGCATCCCCCCAGGTCATCTCAGCCTTAAATTGAGCGACTGGGTTACAGCGTGCCAACATCAGGGCTAGAGAGACAAAGGTGGCTAGGTCGTAGTCCTGTTTACAGCACAGTACCCTCTGTAGTGCCACGCCAGCTATCCCGTGGCTAAATATCCTCGATTTAGATTTACAATCGTTGCTGTTCAAACAGAACCATACAAAAGAAGAAATAGAGAAGATGTGCCGTGCTGGCCTTAATAGGTGATCGCAAACAGCACTTTTTTCCAACAGTCTGCTTGGATAACCATTGGATATTTCCCATTCGCGTGCATGAACGCCTACACGCGTGCATGTGCATTAGCAATATATTGACATTAGTGTGGTGAACATTGTGCAAAATTTCCCCGAAAAAAAACTCATTATAGAATTACCAGTGAGCAGCAGTAACACCAATTAAAAGTATCATTTACATGGAGAATTAAAGAGCAACGCTGAAACATTCGCCACTCCGCACGCGGCTGGCGCTAATAACTTCATAAACGAAGGGGGGCAGCAATCAATCCAATTACCGCCGCCAACTAAAAGGGGGAGTTGAATTTTTTTTCTTCTAGAAGCGGTGAAATGTAAACACGAAAAAAAGTGTAATTATTGTCAAGCTTGGTCATTTTAACCCCACAGCCAGAGCTGCGCTAACAAGCATTTATTTTAAATATTAGCAAATCTCCCCCCTTCCACCTTCCTCACTACTCCATCACCACTGCCACCCCTCCCCCCACTTCTCTACCACCCGCCCCCCAATAAAAATAACAGAAAAACCTCCCTTTAAACATGCCCCAGAGAGGTGGTGTTGGCAGGAGTCCCAGTTAAATATCACCGTGCTCAGAAGCGGGCCCTGCTCAGTTCGAAACAAATGCAGACTGTTCCAAGAGACTGCTTGGGTCTCAAATTAGCTGCATTAGTTTGATGTCAGAATGAGGTAAATATTTTTCCAAAAGCCCAAACGGTCATTTTGGCATGTGAGGGTTTTGGTTTTTTTAACGGAGACTTTGGCTTTGACTGAGTTTGCTTAAGCAACCGCACCGTCAACAAGCAAAACAAGCCCCACAAACTCAACCCTGTCGGTGTTTGATAGCGTGTGATGATTATTGCATCCTTGTCGTTAGCCGTGGTCAATCCGAGCCGTCACCATCTCTCACGATCCTCCGGTGTAACAATTCACCTAGCACCCCCAGCACAAGCTGCTTTAATCGCTCCATCTCCTCGGGGGATGTCCATCTCCTCGGTTTGGACGGAAGTAATTTTAAGGGACCTCAGAGGTAGCTCTACAACATACACTTCCGTGGGCTGTTCTCTAATACGAAGGGTTGCACTGCACGGGGAGAGATAAAGATACATTATTATCTCAAAACTTAATGCATATAGCACTATTGGGATGAAGTTGGAGAATAAGATACAAAAAACATCAACGTACATGCTTAAAATGTTTTCGTTTCTAAACAATTTTTACTAGATTTGTTCATGACGAGCAGTAACGGTGATACTTTTGAAGCCATCCTTGAGGGAAACGTAGATGACACACGCTCATGGCTCTGAATGTGCAGATATTTGGACAATGGGTGTAAGCAATAATCTCAATGATTACCCAAATATGAACTATGAACCACCCCCACCCCCCCGAGGGATATTTTCCACCCATAAGGGCATCTGGTGAGGAAAAAGGGCAGCAGCATTCAATAAAAGTTCAAGGCAGTCTCTGAATGTAAACCTTTTTGTTCGATTGTGGTGGCTCCGAGTGCGGCAGTGAGGAGATGCGATGCCCCTCGCCTAGGGCGCTCTCAAATGCGCTTCCGCGGCCGTCTGGAACGTTCTTCCTTCAGATTTTAGGGAAGCCACTGGAGCGACGCACTTTAAATCATCTAGATTGACAAAATAGTTGAGTTAGAACTGTTTTCCGTGTGTGTTTGTTGGTTTGTTGTCCTTCCCCGGCACCTCGGATTAGCACGGTTGGCTACGTGCCGTGCGAAAAAAGTTCGACATACATACACACGTACATGCTGAGCAGTGTGAGGGAAGAAGCAGAGAGAGAGAGAGAAGCGTTGTGACCTGCGGTCGGCGCAGTATGCAGGAGACAAAGCATCAGTGTCGTAAGCCTACAGCAGTTCTGTCGCCATGGCTACGTGCCACGTGTTCCCTACTCCAGTCTAGCAGCGACCCAGAAATGAAATTCCATCAAGATTACACCGCTGCCTAGCGTTATATCGAGGCACATTTGATTAGCACGGTTCAAACAGCGGTACATATTCACATCGTGCAAATGATCCTTATACTCTTTGGTTTTTCGGTAAAGTCACGTACTTAAAATAAATAAAGAATTTCGCTTGAGACAGTAAATCTAGCTGTGACGGTCCCACCTGATGACGGAGACTTGTGTTGCCTCCGAAACGTCTTGATTTTTTATTTTATTTCTATTATTATTTCAATTATATTTTTATAATTTTTTACCTACATCACTTTACCGAAAAACATAAGAGTATGAATCCTTGCAGTCACGAAAAGCTTCAAATCTAGAATGATCCTTATATTTTGTTTCTGGGACACTATTTTTTCCAGGGGTGTACTCAACTCCGCGACTGGGGTACCAATCAATCCGAAATCAGTGCCACTCCGCGATGTCGAAACGCAGCGAGGACGATTGCGCTGAAACCCTGAACGCTCGCACGCACAAGTCGATCGGGTGGGATCTTGGTGATCGGGAATCCGGGCCATGATCTGCCTTTCTCGGCGCTCTCGATGAGATCGAGGACTTCAAAAAGACTTTCGAATCCAACTTCATCGCGGCTAGCTGGGAGAAGCACATCCTCGCCAAACATTAGCATACACAAATCCGTTATCGAAAAATTCAACTTTGAATAATGCATCGTGTACAGCTCGTCGAGATGAGTCGATTGCCGCATCGCCGACCATCAATAGACGTAAAATGACTGCATCACGGACATTATGCGAGAGCCGGTGTACTATGGAACCCCTAAGGTTCAGCCATAAGGTTCAAATGTCTGTTAAGCCAAATTTAGTTGATTGGAGCAGCCCTGCAATATCCGACTCACGCCACTGCTGGCGGAAGAGCCTCGACTCGGGGAAGCTCCAGATAGCCCCTCTCGTGGCCACGTCTAAAGGCAATGTCCAAACAACGAGTATTCGAATGCGCGTTCTGCAACACAAATCACACACGGACAAAAACAACAATCCGATCATATTGCCGTTATCAAAGTGGTGAAGAATGGTCAATCAAACTCTCTGATTGACATGGCGTGGGGAAGCCTGCATAGAGCAGTGGATTGACAGAGGGTTGTAAATAAATTAACTGCCAGTTTTTAAATGTACATTGTATCATGGAAATTATTCACACGCACAGAATTACGATAAGAACGTAACGTTCATGTTCTGAATACATTTAATTTAACTAATCTTTGGGAGTAAATTATTAATAAATCTGCATCTTTGCGGCACGTAAATGTTCATCTTTAACACGCGCAACTTTGTGGAACTCCGAAATCCCCAACAACAACAACATTGGCCAATTACATCAATTTTGTTACAATAAGTCAACATTACAGTAGAGTTTGCTTGTTTAAGCAAATGTTCCCTGAAAAAATATTGGACTGACGAGCCAATTGGCTGCCTGATGGACTCAAACGCATTATTTATTTGTGCTGCGAAGACACAGCACGGAGTTCTGCTTCCATGTACAGTCGATTTTGTTTCTCTCCAGTATTTCGACAATGTATTTTATAGTTACTTGTTGTCGTACAATAACTCAAAGAGTCAGTTTTTTTTTTTAAATCCCCAAATACCCACGATAGGACACAGGACACAGCGACAGAACTGAAGATGCACTATTTCATCCCCCTGCGAGTAGTCCCAGGGAAAGAAAAAAAAAACTGCCTCGTGAATGGGTGTCAAGATTAGTACACAAACGCCAGAGGGGTTTTCATTAAGGAATAAAACCATTGGCCCTCAAAGAAATAGGACTTAGCAACAGCTGCGCCAGGAGGCTGGAGTGTCACATACTCTAACGGCCCACAGGTGCCTAATCCCCTACGCAAACAGGCAAACAGGATACCCAACCTAATCCAAATTAATCTCCCTCCCTTTAAACGTCGCAGAAGCCCACATAGGCGACACATCGCAAGCTGCGAAGAAAGGCCGTTCATTAACGTTCGGCAGGAGTCCTGAGAAAAGATGAATTATTTGTACAAGTGTAACCTACGGGGAGCCCCACCCCCCCCGGCCCGTCGAGCCATACTTCACCACGCTGGTCACAGCGTGTTGGTGAACGTGGGCAGCGACCGGTGGTGGCAATCTTAATGCAGTGCAACAGATTGATGTCGCTGTCTTGTCCTCTGCTGCCCACAGCGTGGCCATGCAGTAGCAGCCCACAGCCCCGCGTTTTGGGGGGCGGGGGGGGGTTGGCGTGGCGATCGCTCATCCAAGCAGCTATCCAGGGTCAGCTCATCAGCTTTACAGACTTAAGCAAATTAAAAAAGTGCAGTGTTCGTGAAGCACTTTTTACTTCGTAGATGAGTCCCGGGGGGGGGGGGGGGGAGGGGGCGCGGGGGGGGGGGCAAAGCCGATCCAGAGTCTGGTTAATATAACACAGGAAGGCCAAAAGGGCGACAGAATAATGTATAATCTATTTTAATGTGGATATACGCGATGGGAGGTGGTTGATTTAATGTTATGTCTACAGAGATTGTAGTCTGTGAAACTTATGCTCACATTTTACAACCTACAGAAGTTTAATGACCCACATTAATATGTGTATTTTAACAGGTTATAAATATACTGAACATGTATAGGTAGACTGTGGAAAGGATGGGCATGGATAAAAAAGTTAATTTATGTTATGCATGCTTAGTCTTTTTCAAAAATGTATTCCAGTTATGCTATGATCATCAATCATCATAAGATGAAGACATGCCTCAAGTATGTGTAACTTTCACAAAGCGGTCCATCACCTCACAAGAGAGAACAGTCAGCGAAAGCAGCTCTCACAGAACTATTACTGAATTTCCTTTAAAGCGACCTCTTATCACACTTGGGGGTCGTGTACTTTCCCGTGCTCCCTGCGATAGATATATATTATTAAATGCTGGATTTTTTGGGGGGGAGCAAATTGAGTGAAAGCCCAAACTGAATGTGACGGGGGTAGAGGGCTTCATGTGTGCAGTCACTGGTGACAGGGGTTGAGACCATCACCAACTCGATGCACAGATGGCTGTCCACATTTAAACCCAGGCTCTCAGCAGGTACTGGCTTCAATGCTCTGACTCTTGGTCTATGAACTCACCTCAATCATTTAACTCTTTACAAATAGGCGAGTGTATAGTGCACGACGCAATGCATTGACACAGCTGCAAGACTTGATTTAGACAGTAAAGCTGTGTCTTCTTGGTTCTTTCGGAAAAGTCACGTAGAAGGGAAATAATAAAATAATAAAAATAAAACATCAAAGTTATTTTTATTATATTTTATTTTTATAAACATAATAAAATAATTTTTATGTTTTATTTTTATTATTTTATTATAAAACATAAAATTTATTTTATTATGTTTTATTTTTATAAACATAATAAAATAATTTTTATGTTTTATTTTTATTATTTTATTATTTCCCTTCTACGTGACTTCACCGAAAGAACCAAGAAGATGAATCCCTGCAGTCACGAAAGCTTTAAATCGAAAAGTAAAGCTGTGTTCATTGACATTTAGGCTGCCTCTCCTCACGTTGTTTCTTCTCCAATTGCATTTTCTCTCCCGTCAGCTCAAGAGCGACGATCGGGTCGAACGAACTCATTCCATCTTCCTCTAGTCTTCACCAGCTTCGACAAGCGGGCAACTTATCTCCTTCACGAATCTGTTTTTCCACCTGAACTCCCGCCCCCCCCCATATTTATTACACAATCCATCCCCCCCCCCCCCCCAGGGCCTTCTGAGAGTGCATCATTTCAGCAGAATTGATTCAGTGCAAGCAAACGCTCCACTGGATACTTTGCCAGCCTTTTGCTTGCAGTCACACTCGCTCCCTTTCGTTCAATGCCCGTATTTATTGCACCGATCCATCTCATTCGTTGCCTCCCCCCCCTGCTCCCGTGTCTTTTTTTTACTCGATCGTGGATTGGAGATGCATCTCTCTGTATTTTATCTTACTTTTCAGAAACACTGACGATGGGCCGTCAACGACAACAACAACAAAATATGCCCGTGATCAATTCACTCAGCACGTGCCCAACACTGTCGCGCCTTTGAAGCTAAGCAGCGTTGAAGTCGGGACAGTGCTTGTGATGGGCAACCTCCATTGTGTAGGAGGCAGGTGCATTGTGGGTAGTAGAGGCCGCTGCAGATATATCCGTTCTTGTATTGTACCCCCACTCCTCTCCACCTTCATCGACCAGCGTGAAGTATGGTGAATTACCCCCCACAGCGTACCCTGCATGGGTCAGGCTCATCATTTAGCAGTTCACAACATGCTCTGCATAACATTGTATCGATGTTATACATGCATCTCAGTTTCCTTAAGCTCGCGATGCGTTGCACGATTTTCAATGCCCGTCTGTTGTATGTACTGGGTTAACGTCATTCTCCCAACCACGAGAGGCCACGATGTTCACCAGACGGTTAAGTGTTTTTTTTAAATAAATATATTACCTGGCCATGAATACCAAAACACCAGGCGACCAGTAACAAACAGCACTAACTTGTATCAGATAACAGTTGCATCTATTCCTGCATAAAATCACAAACCTGAGTTGCAACAACAGGGCTGGATTAAGATTTTGAGGGGCCTCAGGCTATTAGGAGAGGATTACCTCAGTATGTATTACATATTATTGTAAAACAAAAACATTGTCATCGACAATATGCATGTATTTATCTCTGTAAAATAAATCAACATGTGTTCGAGTCGTGGGGAATTCATCAAACATTAATCGCTCACTGCACTCCTTTCCTGAAACAAACAACATTTTATGGTCCTAGCTTTAGCTATTAGAAAAGTCATGGATGATGTCATCGTAATTCCGACGGCCACTTGAACGTAGAACGGAGGGCCTAAAGGTGGGCCGACAAACTAGGGGGCCCTAAGGCCTTGTTACCCTATGGGTGAATCAGGCCCTGTGCAACAACCTCCTTCAATTGCAAGGGGACAAACGGTTTGTGACACCTTCTTGGTTCTTTCGGTAAAGTCACGTGACTTTACCGAAAGAACCAAGAAGATGAATCCCTGCAGTCACGAAAGCTTTAAATCGAGGTTTGTGACACCCTGAGTAGCATCGGAAGCGAGTTATTAAATGAACATCAATCGCATACGAAGCTTTGCGCTTACACAACACCAGACAAATCGCTTTTTTTTTAGTGTGAGCCTTTCTTTCCTCCCTCCATCCCACCCACAAGTGTTAAATTAAACTCTGCGTGCGCGTGTGTGGTCACCTAATTGACCACACACGCATCTTGCGGAGATCTAAGGAGGGTTGCTGGTGGGGCGTGGGTGGGAGAAGATTGGTGAAGGGGGGCTGAGTTGGGGGGGGGGGGAATTGAATCAACATAAGAAGTGATTAATCTTCCCGGAAGGGCAAGGCAACAGCAACGATGGGATGAAGAGAGAGGGGTGCTCGAAATAGAGAGATAAAAGTGGAAAAGGCTATGTTTGCCAAAGTTCTTGATAGGCTTATTCCTTGCGTCTCTGACAGCTCTGCTCACAGAGTGAAGCCGTCATGTGGAGTGAGCTCTGCCCCCCCCCCCCCCACCAGACACACACACAGTGGCATATCTGGGGATTATTATTAAGTGGAGAAAGTGTGGGATTGTGAGGAGTAGGTGGAAGGACTGAGCACGAGAAAACATGCCTGTGCGGTTGGGGAGGGTACAAGAGGCATGTGGGAACACTTGGAGAGGCAGAGTAATGTTTCTTGTTTTGAATCTGGCTATCAATATTCGGGAAAACATTTTTTTTCCTTCAATGGGGGGCAACTGCTGAATGAAGTGTAAATGTTTTTGACACCACCCTCCCCAGTGGTGAGGATTTAAGATCAATTCTAGAGGATGGTGCTCGTGAAGGTGAAGTGGCAGCCCCATGCATTGCTTCGCTCGTGCCACTGCTGGCGGAAGGGCCTCCACACGAGGCAGAGAGCCCCCACTCTTGGGCTATTAAAGCGAAGCTCTTGCAAGCTGGCCAGATGTCTTGAAGGAGGCTTGAATCGCCGCACTTCGTCACACCGCGCGCGGCAGGCACCTTGGCGAACAGCGGTGTGCGCATTCGCAACGCCGTGCGGATGGAGGCGGGCGCCACTTAAGAAGCTTGCGCCGTTGTTTCAAATGACGTCGCTGCGAGATCGAGCAGAACTGGCGATTTCTGGATTGCAGGTCGCACAGCGGCAGCATCCGTAGGTAGTTGGATATTTAAAATGTCACGTTTTTTGGATATTGTTGCGTGGCTTTGGTGCTTCCTAAACCACAAAGCAGACAGCACCGTCTCTTAGAAACACATTCACGCCTTAAATCTTGACTGAAAGCTTTCGTGACTGCTTTTAGCAGCTTTTCCCCCCTCTGTTTTCCTCCTGATGACCATCGCTTGTGTTGTGATCGAAACGTAGTAGTTCTTGGTTTATTTTATTTTTTATTAATTTGAACCTATCTACGTGACTTTACCGAAAGACCCACAGAACATATTCACGCCTTACTCATTAATTGGCTTCCCAAAATAAGTCAGGGCGGGAAATGGTGGTTCGTGAGCACCTGTTAAGGATCTCATGCCGCGACCGAGAGGGTTGACACCAGCACCAAGCCCAGACGCTGTAGTCTCTATATGCGAATTGCTTAATGTGGACTCACCTTTCTGTTGTGTGCTATTTGTTTAGGCAGAGTTGAACGTCTATGCTCCTCACTACGACCCACCTGCATTGACCAAATAGCCTCCACAAACTGCACAGCTTCGGGAGACCTCCATCCGGCAGCGGACTGACGACAGGGCCGTGAATCGCCTTGAGAAGAGAATTGCTTCTACCGAGAAGAGACCTATGACCACGTCGAGAAACTGATGCTGTGCATTATGGTCAATAAATAAAACCCAACTGTGATCGTGGGCGAGTGCATTAATGACTGTGCACAACATTTCTCACCCAAGACAAAGATCCCCCGTATTAGTCTTAATAAACTGTTGGGGGGAAGTGATGTTAGCGAGCACCTATGAAGGCCGGCACGGCACACGATGGTGTGTGTGGCCAGCACCACTCCTGTGTCTCAACAGTGGCGATGTTTACTCCACACCGCACCGGGTACTCACTTTAGGCTTAGTCGATCTAGAGGGGAGGCCCATTCCTTGTTCAGATATAATTGTCGCTGATTGTTGGCCGTGATTGGGAAATGAACCACACACTATCTTTGGCGTGTGGTGGTTGGCATGGGCCATGGTGCCATTGAAGGGGCCCTCTGTCCAATATCACCCCTCTTTGTACCTCTGCGCCTGGGTCTCTTGGCTCATGGGCACCGCTTGCACACTGGTGAGCTATGCCACACACACACACCTCCATGAGTTCACACACAGCTTGATGCATTCAACAAGCATGCATTGCATCCTCCGGGTGCAAAATGGATCACACGAGTGCTAATTTAAACACTTCTCAAATACATAATTAAATATGCCGTGCCTTCTTCCGCGATCCCCTGCATGATACATACTTGAATACACATCATTGACCGTTTCAATTCGCACACGCGTGCAGAAATACGTCGTTTTCATTAAGCGAGGAGACTTTTGCACGAGGAATGATGTGGACACACTTACATGCAAAGGCACAGATCGCCCGTAGAGACAAGCAGAATGGGAGGATAGGGCAAGCGCGTTTAGCGAGCACCTCTTAAGCCCTGACAGGGCGCACAAGAGGATGGTGCACTCATCATCTTGCTTATGTGTCCCCAGTGCTGGTGTCTGGGCATTACTTTCATGCTGAGCATGCCTATGGACATCACCTGCCAATGACGTTACCCAGGCGTGGTGGGGAACCGAACTCAGGTTACTGGGTTTGTAGCACGGCGCACGAACCGTTATAGAGACAAATATAAAGATCCCCCGTATAAACATCTCAGGCTGTTGGGACAAGTGCTGTGCGTGAGCAAATATTACGTCCGGCACAGTGCTCGAGAGAGATTGATGCGACCAGCATCACAGCACCGCATCCTTGGCTCCGTTGTCTCCTGAGTGCTAACGTTTACACATCACACCAGGTACTCATTTGAGGCTGAGTCAACATAGGGGAGGCCCCGGACATGTTCGGATATCACCCGCCGCTGATGTTATCCAGCTGCGGCCGTAAACTAAACGCGGGATGCCGGGTGTGCAGCCTGGCGTGCTCACCACTGTGGCATCGTTCCCCGCAACACGCACACACAAGATAGTGGAAATATGATGTACTAAAACCTCGTGGTTGCTACTGGAGGTGTTGACAGCACTTCAAGGTGTGGCGGACTTAAAAGAGGTGGTGCGTGTGCTATCGGATGTCTTGCTGAACTGCGCTGGCACATTTTTCGGATTCCTCCGTCCAGGTTTTGACCAGATGGATGTTGAGAATTCACAACTGAGAGCGCCTCGTTATGCGGATGGGTGGTGAGGCGCGGTGGGTACTTGGCAGTGCTTGCAATGTGGGTGGGGGTGTGGTGGCTTAGTTGAAATGCTGCTCCATTGGGGGTTCTGAGCAGTAATTATTTTAGGTGACCTCTCTTTCAATGTGTAAAGTCCTAATCAGATTACAGGAGATATATGTGTGTATGTGTATGAATGTTTAACTTATTTTGCACCGTAAGTAACCAACCGCGCTAATCGGAGGTGCGGGGGAAGGACAACAAGCTGAACACAAAAAGCAGTTCTAAACAGATTTCAATCTAGATTTAAAAGTACGTAGCTCCAGTTGCTTCCTCACATCAGAAGGAAGAGCGTTCCAGACGGCCGCAGAAGCACATCTTACTGGTAGGAACCTCCTGGTTACACCAGCCCACAGGGGATTATTGTGTCCGTCCGTCCATCGTGGATCCAAAAATGGGAGGGGTGGAGAGGGGAGGGTGGTGAGGGGCTGGGTGGGGAGGGTGGGGCTGGGTGGGGAGGGGAGGGGCTGGTCACCCCGTGGTGCCCTTATTAAACTCAACGTTTAACCTACTCACGCCGGCTTGTGCCTGCTCTCACAGTCGGGCATATTTGCGGAATACACCACGCCGCCGTTGACCCTGGCTATTGACCGAGCAACCCAACGTTCCTACCAGCTCCCTCCGCAGGAATGTGTTAAAGTGTGCGATGCAGTGGCCAATTTTGTAGCCAAAAGCTGCTGCGAGGATGACCAGGGATGGCCGGGGCTCTGTTCTTGAGATCTGCGGGATTTATCGTGAGGTCTTGGGCATGAGATGGTTCATAGTACACATTTTTAATTTGCGATGGGCCTTTTGTACAGTCGTTAGGTGTACTCCACTTCAAACCCGAGGTTGATTCTTGCCCATGGCAAGTTGTATCTGGACCGGTCCTGGCAGACCTTCACCCATCCACACAGACCAGCGTGGTGAAGTATAGTTACACAACCGCTATAGCCAATACGTCATGAAGATCATAAGGGCTGGGCCTGTAGCTGCTCCATAATATAGTTGAGCAGCGAAAGGAATGATTGTATTCGTATTTATTTTTTCACTTGCTAACAAACAGCATTGTATTTTGTTCAGTCAAAGAAGTTAAGGACTGTATATCATGAGTGAGACGTCCAGCGAGATTTAGTATCGCGTTTGCTACAGAAACCTGGGTAATTTCACTCACATTTGACAGCTAATATAACACACACACAGTTTGTACATTAACAGCCGTATCTCAAGCCAGTGCCAGACGAACATCTCTCTCATGCTGTGTAAGCCATGGGGAATATTTAACCATACTTCACCACACTGCTCAGTGGGGTTTGGTGCGGGTGGGAAGGATCGACGTGGGAGCATCGAAGTACCGTACCAAGAAAGAAAAAAGCATTTTTTGCTGAAGTGAAGATAAGAGGTGAAAGTTTTTTGGAATTCAGCAAGGTTACACGAACTTCGGGGGGGATGGGGGGTGGTGGAAGAGACGAGATTACCACTGGGAAAAAAGAACGCACATCACATCACATGGCACTATTTGCAACGGTGGAAGAGTCAAGGGAGGTCAGTGGCGGAGGGGTGGGGATGGATTGGGGGGGGGGGCTAGACGTAGCTTGAGCGATACATTGGGGACAAAGGGGGAATGACGAGGTAGGTCAACTGAGTTCTCCAGAAAACGCTTACAGTGGGGGGACTCCTTGTGCCAATACACAACGAGGAACGAGCGGCTCAGGATTGATAGCCTTGCCCCAAATTGCGCAAAAGACCATCTCAAGTTCGCCGAGATCCTAATGTCTCTCCTTTCAAGAGAAGTGGCCACGTTTTTTTTAAATTGTTCAGTTTTGGGTTTCGTTAAACACACCGTAAATCTAGACACGCACGCCCAATCACGTTGTAACTGGCAAATAGAATTCGTAATTCAAATAAAATATTTACGTTGTTGCTTTTGATTAGTAGCTGATTGTCCATGATGCTGGCACGGCGGTGTTATGGTCATCACGCTGGATTTGTAATCCAGAGGTCCACGGCTTCGAATTCGAGCTCGACCCGCGGCAGTTGAAACACCGTGACAATCATATCGGACTCCTCACCTTTGGCCGCCCAGCGCTATTATTGGGTACACCTCTGTAAGCAGATCTGCAGCCTGCATGTAGTGTTTTCTCTGTGATGATCAATTTCTTGCAACGTGCATTGTTTTCCTCGTTATTTATGTAATCATCTGTTAGTGTTGATTTGCTAAGTAGTTGTTGTTGCATCATCTGTGTAAGGGACTGGATAATTCACGTGCTGGGTTGTGGAATGCAATTGCATGATTGACGCTCTATAAAATGAAATCATTATTATAATTTTAGATTGACTCTCTGATTATTTCTCACCGAAAGAACCAGAGCGTATATATTCCTGCAGACACGAAAGCTTCAAATCAATTTGAGATACTTCAACTTCTTCCAAAAATGTTTTGGCCACCGTGGAAAAGGAGGCCAAATACCCATGAGTTGGGCCTCTCCGGAGCTCCCTCTGGTATCGTGAGCAAGCCAAGGCCGTAGCCTTGGAGTCAACATTGGGGGGGGGGGGACCAAATCTTCCAGGGTGTCTGGGGGTCCCAACCCAAAAAAATATCTACATTTGAACACTAATTTCCTGCCTAAAATATAAAAAAATTCACTAACACATGGGATGGACTTTTTAATTTTTTGTTACAATGTCTAATATTGTATTGTATTACATTGCTCTGTTTTTAATTTTTTACCATTTCTTGTTTCATTGTATGTAATGGCAGATATTAGGGATTAATAAAGTACAACCATAACCACAATCAGTGTGAACAGAAATCTATGCATTGATTTATACGAAGACAAGTCCAGATATTGTGGCCAAGGATTGGCAAATTGTTGTTTTCATTTACATAGCATAGCCATTTTTTATAGCAATATATTGGGGGGGGGGGGGGGGGGACATTTTGAGCATATTTGAATAATATATATGTATAATTACGGCCTTGGAGCAGGCAATCGCAGCGCTGCACCATCATCACGTGACCTCTGTAACCACATCGGGTTGCCTCTGTCTTCCCAGTGCTGATGTTTTACACACCGCACCAGGTACTCAGTTACGGCTGCGTCGATATAGGGAAAGTCTAAAATTGGGTTATGATATCACTCACCACTGACATTGACTATGATCTGGACGCCAACTAGATTAACGGGTTCGCAGAACAGTGTGCTTACCATGACGTCACTGCTCACCTGCAAATACGCAAAAAAAACATTACATTCACTGTGCAAGATAAGTAGCCACTTAAGGCTTCAATTTGCAGCCCAAACATGGAACGAACACAACCTAGGTCAGCCCGACAGCACTTGCATCGCGTCACGTGTCTCCAGTGCAGATAATTGAATGATTGATCGTGTTCCACGCAATGCACATTCATCTATTGGACACAGCTGACAACGTGGGGCGAGACGTTCTCTGGAGAAAAGAAAAGCTGCGTGACTCGCCTTTGGCGTTGCCACCTGCCCTGATTTTCCCAAGATGGTCCTCATATCGAGGGTAAGCTTGTCCTCGAAAAAAAAATCTGTACGTCTTTTGTTTTCGTGTAATAATCCACTCATCGAGACGATGCGTTTACATGTAGTCCTCATCCCCCCCGGCTCTCTTCTTGCATTGTGCGACATTCTTCTTCCCGTGATACGCTCCGTTTGTTTTTATGCACCTCGGAGGTGGCAAGCCTGTTTACTCACCTAGCTGGCTGACGCAGGATGGCGAACCACCGCGTCCCTTACGCGTCCGTGGCTCCTTTCTGGGCCCACGAATTTACTCCTTGGCTGGCCAGAAATACCTTCTGTGGCAATGCCCCCTGCTGGATCATGGTTTTATCTACATCAACTGCCAGTAATTAAGAAACATACTGTACTCGCCATTAATTGTAATAAATGTCCGCACGTGGGGCGTAATAAGTGAGGGATCGGCAGACGACCGATTACAGCGCATGGAGTATTCTGCATGCGCGGCTTGCTCCCGTGATTGACAACCTATTATGCGGGGGCTTACGCACACGTTGGGTTCTTATGTTGTATATATTTCCCCCCGGCAGCTAAAAGACTGATAATAACTCCGTCAAAATATTTGACAACCCCAATATACCGCATTTGCAAAATTCACAAGTAAGACGGAACTGTAACGGTTCCAAATAAAATATGTTTTTTTTGGAAGCTGGCATTATAAATAGGTCTTTGGATGTCGTACGTGGATATAAATACAGCACAGCGCGTACGTATTTAGTGCAGAGAAGTATCCAGCGTAATATGCCAAAAGCAATAAATCAGCCGCTGCGAAAATATAAAAGAATACTCGCGATTATTATGTTTTAAACCGGGCCCCATCTCAAGCAAGCACAGAGCTGGGGTTTAGTCCTAAGCTGTCACACCGGTGCTCGGCAAAAAAACAAAACAATTCTGAGCACCTCTCCTGCCACATTGGCAGTGTGCACAAATATTATTTGGCAAATTACATTTTTTGTCCCCCCACCGGCAAAATAATTGCATGGAACAAAAAAATGAATGAAATTTTTTTGAGCGTTCACTTAATTTCGTGGATTATTTTCGGTAAGCTGTCAAAATATTACAATAAAGTATGTCACAAATAAAATATATGGACACTGCTTGGGTTGTGTGCGATTTTCCTTCCTTTTCACTACCATGCCATTTTAAATGAGGTTATTTTTTAAATGCATTTATTTGTTTTTGTTATAAATAAATGGTTGAATTTTTTTTACATTATTTTGCGTTTTTCAAATACATTTTATCCCAATCGTTTATCGCAGCGAATTACCTTGTGTTAAAGAATGGTCCACGGAATGGGATATCACAGAACTGCTTCTGAAAACCATTTAACTGACCGCTTTTCTACTCTCGGATCGGGGGGGGGGGTAACTCTTTTCCACCCATCCTGCTATAAAGAGGAATGTTCATCACATGGCAGCCAAACTGATATTTTAATTTCTGAGCGAGAATATTGACCAATTAAGTGAGAAACAATTTTACTCCGACAGTTTTGTGCAGTCATTGGTGACCCACTTTGAGACGACTAACCCACAATTCTTGAGAACCTGACGTGATCATGTGCTGCAGGCTCAACGCCCTGTGACATTTTTTTTCTCTCACCGTTGTTATATACAGTTCTATAGTTCTGCCAAATTACTAGCATGTCAGACCACTGTTTTACTTACTCGTGTGTATGTGTGTACAATCGTTTTGTCAGTCCAATGCTGGATGAGGGTCTCTCTACTCTGTGCAGGTCACGGGGTTATTGGTCCATGTTTCATCACGTTAGTCAAAGCGGGTTGGTGAAGTTGAGGAGCAAATAATTGAGAGCATAGAAGCACAGTATAACAATTGATGTTGCTCTTCTGCCCTCTGCTGTCCACTATGTTGCCCTGCAGTAGCCAAAGACCAGCTGACACGCATGGCGGTCGCCCATCCAAACACTCGCCAGGCTCAAGTTTGCTGAGCTTCGGACATGTGATGAGATTTGGTGCATGTTGAGTTTATTTATCATACGCGTGCCTATAAATCTTTAACATTTATTAAACTGTATATATAACACAAAGACAGTGATGGAGATGCCACACATCCTATGGCATGGGAGAGTTGCTCAAAGAGAAACCCACTCAGTGTTGGTGAGGGGGGGGGGGGCTTCCCTCTAAATGCGTAGAGTCATCATGAGATTTCAGCACAGATCGATGCAAGAGACAGAGCTGCAGAGAAATGAGAGCTAGCGACGAGAGACCACGAATAGCGTTTTAATGTTCATTCACTTTTAATTGTCATTGTTTTCCGAATTTCAGCTGAAATGAGGTGCGATTCTATCCATGTTTTTACTGGTAAGAACCTCCTGGTTACACCAGCCCACAAGGGATTATTGTGTACGTCCGTCCGTCGTGAATCCAAAAATGGGAGGGGTGGGGCTGGGTGGAGAGGGGAGGGTGGCGGAGGGGCTGGGTGGGGAGGGTGGGGAGGGGCTGGGTGCGAAGGGAAGGGGCTGGGTGGGGAGGGTGGGGGTGAGAGGGGTGGGGCTGGGTGGGGAGGGGCTGGTCACCCCGTGGTGCCCTTATAAAACTCAACGTTTAACCTACTCACGCCGGCTTGTGCCCTCCCTCACAGTCGGCCATATTTGCGGAATACACCACGCCGCCGTTGACCCTGGCCATTGACCGAGCAACCCAACGTTCCTACCAGCTCCCTCCGCAGGAATGCGTTTTTGTTTGTTTCTCATGAATCTGCGGCTCGTTCAAGAACTTGGTGTCCCCATTACTTTCGCTTCGTTTGCTTCGGCCGAGAGCTTCCACTGCAACTGCCGCCGCAGCTGCCGCTGCCGCTGCGTCGTTATGAAT